>NW_003805472.1:2051380-2380344 GCF_000255335.2 Galendromus occidentalis | reverse complement strand
AAGTCGACGACGGGTCAATATATGACGAGTGGAGTTCGATTGAGCGAAAAGCGCGGCGGGCTAACCTTTTTATCTGGTGGTGCGAGGTCCGATCCTGCTCTGCTCAGGCCTGGACTCCAGTGGTCGCGGTGTGGCTCTGCCGCGAGAGCTATGAGTTTTAAAGCGAGACGAACTCCCACAACTTGGGCAGTATCTCTCCACCACCCAAAACGCGGCTACCAAGCCACTCAGTCAGTCAACCAGTCAGTCAGTTGGTAGGCCGGGGACTCAGCCACAGGACGGAGAAAAGTCAGAGTAAACCCTCTGACTCATGGTTGGTACTTAGTCACGCGTTCGACGACGATGACGACGACGACCATACGCACAAGTACATACTCGCCGCCGAGGTGAGGCAGTGTATACGGCGAGCAATATATCCGTTCGCGGTTCTCGGCCTTATCTCTGCCGCTCGACAGCTGTCTCCGATACCTCTTTCAGACAATCCGACATCTGAACAGAATGATCGTTGGGAGGTCGGATCCGGCTACCCGGTCGGCCCCGGGTACCGTGCTCTAAACACGCCGCTTATCGTAGCCGCGTTCGGCAGAGACTCGAAGTATTCACTCCCGTCAATGACGGGCCAGGAATAGATCATGGTCCGATGCCTATTCCCCTGACGGAAAATTCGGTTACTTGTTATCTGGCTTCGAGTCCTATTCCCAGTTCACTGATTCTGTTCGTTCCGAGGTCAGTCCGAGGGATCATCCTCTCTCGAAAAAAACGCGATCAGAAAGAACCAGCGGCAGCGCGTCCCGTGGATAAGTATTCCCCAGCCGTGGAGGGAAAACGGGGCCCTGGACCGGAGCCTGTGAAGATTTCTCGACAGGGGAAGGAATTTTCTTTGAGTCGTTGGAATACTCTCGATTTTCCTGATTTGCTCCGCCCCATCTTGGGAGACATTGTCTCGTTGGAAACGTTTTGCGAAATATACATTGTAGCATGGCGTTGATCGTTCCTCTCGAAAGCCCTCGCATGCTACTACCCGAGTCGCTGTCGATGGGCTCTGGGTTCGAAGCGTCATGTTTGCTTTTCGCTATCTGCGCTCTCTCCGCGTTTCTCATTCCGCTCTCCGTCATCGCTGGCCAGCCTCCTCTATGTAACTCGTTCGAAGTCAACCTTGACCGCTCTTCGCGTAGTTCGAGTTTTCATCGGCTCTTCTTGTGGTCGTTTGCTAGACTCGTCGTCGTCAAAAAATCCTCCCACTCAGCGTGACAAGAGCTCGGAATAAAAGCGCCCGAGTCATCGGCATCGACATTCTTTCCTTTGTACGGCGACAGTCGGT
Source organism: Galendromus occidentalis (assembly GCF_000255335.2). Taxonomy (NCBI): domain Eukaryota; kingdom Metazoa; phylum Arthropoda; class Arachnida; order Mesostigmata; family Phytoseiidae; genus Galendromus; species Galendromus occidentalis. The sequence goes on along the minus strand of NW_003805472.1, from coordinate 2,379,023 downwards.
AGAGGAGCAAAAATAAAGTCATGCGCTCTCAATAATTTTTGGTCGGTCTCCGATTTCGTGGGTGCAACTCTCACCGAGGGGACCTGACGAGCGGACTTGTGACCCGACGTTGGACGGGATGAGCCTCCCGTACGTCATATAGGAACATGTGGAGTCTTATGAGACGCGTCTAGGTGCGAAAGACCAATGAAAACATCATGGGATCTGTGCTCAACTGATTTATTCCCGGGTTCGATATGAACTCTTGCTCAAGCTACCCTCGACCAAATCTCGACCCTCATCCGTACACTCCCAGTCAACGGAAGTATTATAGCAATTCTAGTTACAGTTGTCCCTTTGACGAAATCATGAAAGAAGACGCGTTGCTCTTAGGAAGCGTGACGGATTCCCGGAACTTCTCGAAGTCCCGAGTATTGATTCCCCCTTAGGGGAAGTGAGCTTTCATCCGCGAATCGGATTCACAAAGGAATGCTATAAGTATCTCACGTTTGCATTCGATATTTTCTACTGAGTAGTAAGTGAGTAATCATCGCAGTGCAGCTCCGGGATTAGATGAAATCCGCTAGCGGCTATGCTTTGTTCGAAACTCTTCTTTCATGGCAGTGTCCCCGCTAAGGTTCGATTCAGGCAAAGACCCGACTTGTTACAGAATCTGAGGCGCCCGAAAATCCGCTCTCTGATTGGGGACAAAGCATCGGGTTATGAGTTCACTTTGAGCGCTTTCCCCCGCCGCCACCGTCGCCGGAGAACTTTCCTAAGTCACAACCAAAATGCTTGAAGTTGACCGATATTCAGTCGCTACGCCAGGGTCATCGCTAGACGGGCATGGTCTGGGAGAAACGAAAGTGGAGGTAGAGGGGAATCATCCAGGCCTCAGAGAGCACTTCGTGCTTCGAATACACGGAGGTTTCCCCGTCAAGCCCCAAAAAGCGTACGATTCCTCATCTGATATGAGCACTGGCCCTTCCGGTGAAATACCGATGTGAACATACACTACATAGTGCAACAATCTTGACTTTGTTTTCGAAATTGGCTTATAGCCGACAGATAGAAGGCACTGTGGCTTTGTCTACTCGTTGTGTTGTCTCGGCGACTCATCCCCCGATCGGATGATCAGCGCATCGAGGTTTTCATCGACACCAAGATTGAATAATGAAATAATGATTATTATCATTTATCTGTTTTCCAAGCGCGGCTTGCATGGCTTCTTCACATAAGGCACGGTGTGACGCCATCGAACGATGATTTCAGAGGCCATCGTCCTCCTACCTAATTCATCCAAGGTTCACTGAGTGCGTAATTCCAGACGGCGAGTATGTACAGTGAAATCATACCAGCTTGAAAAACTAGTCAGCAGGCTTGAATCTGTCCCTTGTCTCGAGGAGGGGAATTCGTTCGAGCCCTTCCCGAAGAATCTCCGGAACTTCCGGAATCGGCGCTTATCTTGTTCAAGATCAACCGTATCTCGGATAGTGACCCGACCCAGGCGTGACACAATTCGGCTTCCGAATTGCTTCAGGCATCTGCATTACAGAGATCTATTATCTACATTCAGGCGCTACCTACGATCTAGACTCTAGAAGACGTGACACAACCCCCGCAAGCATTCTGAGTGTCCGGTCTCCACCTACACCTCCGAAGCCTTCGATTCGCAGGGCTTCGTCCGGCACAATAACACAACCAATACTCGCGAGTACATAGCTACAAAGGAACTGGGGTGGGAACTCAGCGAAGTACCGAATCAGGATCCGATGGATATTTTTGGCGAACTGCAAAGATCTCGCACAAGGAAGAGGAAATAAATGCCGGGTTACGCACAACTCATCGACTGTACACTTGGTCCTCGATTCCAGCCACGGTCTTTCACCACACGGCTTGACATTCGCCGATAATAATTGATAATTATGGATTGTAAGCCTTCGGCACTATCTCTTCACCTGAGAGTTCATCCGTGCAATCGAGTGATCCTCACTATGACCCGTCCGAGGATGCTTTTGTTCTGGTTCTAACTCTCGCCTGCCTCATTCATCTATCCCCGAGAGGAGAACTATTGCTTTGACCGATCTACATACATCGGATCGGACCGATCGCATTGACTAAGCTTGATCCGGGTTAGGATCTCTACATCCTCCGACTGAACCTTCAGCTCGTCGACGCAACTGCAGAGCACCAACCGGGAAGTCGATGCTCTGTCTGACGCTGATAGAGCGGTTTGTTCTCTCAGCGTGACTTCATACCGCGTTTCCTGAGTCGGCGGTCTTCTCCGGAATAGTGCGAAGCACTTCTCACATGATGTCTTACTTGAGTCATCTACCGCGTCACTGGAAAGTATTGTGCGTTCAAGAGGCGCTCACGGCGATTCGTCGATTTTCCGAGTGAATTCCGTCGGTTCGAGTCGAGTCGTCGTCGTCGTCCGTGACCAAGGTGCCTTTGGTGCCGCTTTTCGGTGAAGTGGACAGGGGGCTGCCGGCCGAACTGTTCCTGGTATTGTTGTTCCCATCGAGTCCGTGGCTCGTTTTGAAGTGCATTCTCAATGCGACAGCGTCTTCGAGCCTCTGGTAACAAACGAAACACACTTGACCCTCGAGATGGGAACATGAATTCGGATCGGACTTCTCCGGTTGGACACGCAGATCGTGTTCGGTTTCAGCGTGCTGAGCGCATTCGGTCGCTTCGGCGAACAGTCGACAGCATAGGACGCAGCGGAACGGCTTTTCCGACTGATGACTTTGATGATCCTTCAGCGAAGTTTCGTTGGCGAACGAGCGCGAACAACAGACGCAATTTACGCGAACCGAGGCTTTCTCCTCAGGCTCGTTCCATTTCAGGGAGGATTTGCTCAGAGACGCGGAGCTTTTCTCGTGTTTCCGGATCAGATGTCGTTCACAGTTGGACTTTGTCGTGAAACGGATCGGGCAGTGCGGGCACTTGTAGGGTTTCTGCCCGCTGTGCGTCAACATGTGTCTGCGCAATGAGCTCGACCATGGGAATTTTCGACGGCAGTGCTCGCACGCCACCGAGTTTGGAGCTTCTTTTCTGCTGCTCGCCTGGAAGAAACAATGCGGGGACTCGAATCGAGGGTGGAAGCGTGGCCACCGACCGATAGTTTAGGAATCCGTATCGTTTTAGTTTTTGCGAAGAATTCCTCCGGAGGGATACTCACCCGCACCTCGGAAAGACCTCGGACCTTAGTATCGACCTTCTTCAAGGTCGAATTGCTGTGCTTCGGGTTCTCGTTGCCCGGAACGTTGTTCGAGTCCTTGCTATTATCGCCCAGCATCTCCTCGAGCATGAGATGTGAGTTTGCGGCGTCTAGGAGATCAGAAACGGACGCCAGATCGTGAGGCTCCGCCTCTTCGAATGGTTTCTCTTCGGATTTCTTCGCATTGACTAGAATCTTCAGAGCGCTCCGAGTCTTATCGGAGAGAAGGAATGTCTTCGTAATGGGCGGACTTGGATCCTTCTTCAGGTTTTCGGCCTGGGGGACAAGCGCCGCTTTAGGGGAAGCTGCGACGGGATGGGAAACAGGCGGAACTTTTGTCGGAAGCGGGGAAGCTCCAGCGGAAGGCACTGTGGCTTCTGGGACGTATTTAGCTGCGGTCAGGATCACGTCGATGTAGTTGTTCTTCACCGGGAGAGATCTCAAGTCGTGGCCGGATTCCTCTTTGCGGCTGAGATCAAGGGCGTGCACGGCGAGGTCCAGGGGTTCGTCCTGCGGAGGGAGAGCAAGCTTCCCAGGATGATTTTCTTTGACTTTCTGATGAGCTGCCGGAATGACGGTCACTTTGGTTTCTTTTGGAAGCGAAATCGGCGAATCAATCGCGATTTTCCGACTCGATTCCAGCGAGAGAGCGCCCGGAACGACGGTGCGCAAGTGCACCGTCGGCTGTGACGTCACATCAACTTTAATCGGAGAGACTGTTATATGGTGGAAAGGTCCCAAAATCCCTTTTATCGGACCCAGAATTACGGTTCCGGATTTCAGCAGGGCCTCGTTCCGATCCGGGACGTTTGTTTTGACTGTGGGAGCTGTTTCCCGCGCTGGCTCAGGAGTCGGAGCGAAAAGCTTAGTTTCGGCGACTTCCTCGACGTCTTCGTCAAAATCATCCTTCATCGTAGAATCGCTGAGCGGCTCCGTGTCGTTATTGAAGGTTAAGGGGATCGGAGGGTCCTGGATCCCGTCCGAGGGCAGTGGTTTTGAGCTTACGGCTTCCGCGAGTCGGTGACGATAATCTGGATGTTGTTTCAGGACGTGCCGAATACAATTATTCTTCGTGGAGAAGCCCAGTTTGCACACGACGCACGAGAAGGGCTTCCTGCTGCAACTGTTGTTCAGGGAACGCAGGTGGTGACGTAAGACACGATTGAATTTGAAGTCTTTGTTGCAGTACTTACAAACCGTACTGCCCGAGTCGTGCTGCGCAGAGAACGTTGGGGATAACCGTTGGCTTTGCATGTGGGGATTGTATTGCATTGCCGACCGAATTTCCGACTGCAGAAGGGAATTTATACGAATTTAGAACCATTCCTCGACGTCTTTCTGGAAATTACGCACGTTCGGAATCGAAAAGCAGTTTTACCTTCGTCTGCTTGTTGTGCCGCTTCCGAACATGCCGTTCGCAGTTGGCTTTCGTTGTGAAGGCGTACTTGCAGATCGCGCATTGGAATGGTCGCTCACCGTTGTGAGTTCGTAGGTGACGGACGAGGGTACTCTTATCCGTGCTCACGTACGAACAGAGTGTGCACGCGAACGGAGCGTTTACGTGCAGCTGCAGATGCCGTTTGAGTCGATGGAGATTTTTGAAAGCCATACCGCACATATGACAAACGCTGTCTTGCTCGCTCGAGTCACCGGAGTAGCCGAGCAACAGCGAATCAGAGACAGAATCGCAAGAGTTTTCCGAGTTTATTGCGTCGGCCGGCGGGCACTGCGCTGTCCCGCTCGTGGCCAAACTCAGAAGCGTTTGAACGTCGCTGAGATCGTGGCGCGGCGAACTGCAGTTGGCCTGCAGCTGCAACGCCGACATCAATCGGGTCTTGTCGTCGACGAGCTCTTTGTGCACCTCGCTCTGGTGTCGCTGGAGATCACCGCAGCTCCCATACGACGTATTGCACACGACGCAGAACACCTGACTGTCTTCGTGACGATTCCGATGTATGGCCAGAGCTTCGCGAGACGGGAACGAGCGGAGACAGCGCTCGCAGTCGTAACCCCGGACCGAGGGACACCTCCTCGGACGGCGGTCGCACTCGACCGCCGCTATCAAATTGTATTTCGTAGCGGAAAATTCCAGATGGTCGAGATCATCGAAGTTGGTCGAGCTCGAGCTACCGGAAGAATTGGGCTCGATGCAGGTGTGCAGGCCGTCGATCAGGCTTGAGTACTGGGAGCAGAGGGCGAAGCATTTCGGACACGAAACCGCAGAGTCGTCGTGCACGTTCTGTAGGGTGGAATTCGATTAATTTACGTCAAAAAACGCGACGAAAAGTTTCCATCGAAATGTGAAGCGAAAAGAAATCGCGGATGCAAATGAGCGGACCGCGTCCTACCCCCTCACTCCCCGAATGCTTCCCTCCCCCCCATTCCCTTATCTGAAAGAACGATGGTAATCTATTGACTTACGACAGCGTGCTTCTCCAGGGCTGATTTACTGAGAAAAAGTCGACCGCAGATCAAACACCTGAAATCCTGCGGCGCGAACGGGGACACGATGGACGGCGGGGCTGGACTCTTGCGGTTCCGGGTGTTCTCTAGTTGGAGCAGCTGGCTCTGCATCTGCAGCAGCGGAGCGATCAAGGGAGCACCGCTGTGCGTTCGCATGTGACGATGCATGTTGCCATTTGTGGTGAAAGCCATCCCGCAGATCTTGCCTGGATCGAGATTTTTCCTTCCTCGTTATTCCCGCGAGAATAATTCGGTCGCGCGATCGAATTCGTGCGAGCGCTCGAGACTCACACTTGAAGGGCCGTTCGCCCGAATGCACGAGCATGTGGCGGTCCAGACTACTGGCCGAACTGAGCCCTTTTCCGCACAGCCGACATGTGTGCTGGGCCGGATTGAGCTGCGAGCTGGTGCATGAGATGACATCGTGTACCCTGCGTAGGTGCATTGACAAGCCGTGCGCGGAGGGAGCGGATTCTCCGCAGACTTGACATTTATGGCTGGATATGACGGAGCCCGGGGAGTCTTTAGGCGTCCCGAGAAGAGTGATGGCAGGCGGCGATGTTTCCTCCCGCTCCATGGTCACGCTCTCCGTATCTAGGATCGGAAAGAAAATTGAGAAAAGAGTATTTCCGATAAATTTTCCCGGGACGACCGCGTTCGGACTTCGTCGAGTTCACGTTCGCTCGTCCTCGAGCTTCCCTGTCTCCGTCGACTCTGTTCGAAGACTGCTGACCAGTACACTCACCGGTGATTGTCAGACGAAGCTCATCGTCGTCGGAATCACTCTCGCTCATGTCCAGATCCGCCGGTTCGCAGGAGCCGGCGGACGTGGTAGACAGAAGAACGGTAGTGTCCTCGGTCGTCATGTTGAGCGCTGCAGAAGGATACCCTGGATGGGAAGGAAAGCGCCGCCGGGGAGAGTGAGATGGGCGTCTACAGTTTCAAGGAGCCGCTGGAGCCAGGCTGGGTAGACAATCCTGCGAGGAGAAGAACACTTGGCAGCATCGACCATTGTTCCGCTTTGTTTTCTAGAGCCGACTCGGGCAAACAGGCCTCGAGTCACATCAATGATTCAGTCGTGGCTTTCTCGATTGACAGATATGGAGATAGCCGGTTAGTAGCTGACCAAGTTGCTTGGCTCTTCCTCTGATAAGTCCTCCCGGTCGACCGGTTTTCACGAAACCTTCGGAAACTATCTCATGGTCACGCCCCGTATTTCAACTCGATCGCGTGAGCCCGATTGAGTTCCCTCGTTCATGTATCATCTCGGTCGGTGAGCAATTTACTTCTCTAGCCGCGCATTCCTGAGGTGGTCGACCGAGTGCCACAGGACCGGAGCCCGCCCCGAGGGTCTTAGCGGTAACGTCAAGCCCGCGGTGGGACCGCGGGGATCCGCTTCCCCGAGCCTACCAGCGGTCTGGGACGAGCTCAGGGCCGTAGCTCCAGAGCGATAGACCCAGCGCCGACTGCTCTTCTCCGGAGGACGTCTTCACCGAATGAAGAAGACCGCTCTCCTCGAGAACCCTCAGCCAGCGATAGTCCCTCCCGATTTCCGAAGCAGGTTTTCGCTCGACGCTCTATCCGTCGGACGGCAGAACAGAGTGCGATATTCCAGTGATGCAGTCGTGTATCGAACGAGTCTGCCATTGTTTTTGGTGCTCCACGAGTTATCGGCACTAGAGGAGCACGCTCGTCAAGCGACACTAGATCTGTCTCTCGCAGCCAGCGGTCGGAGCGTTCGCGTTCACCGATATTTGTTCCCAAGTAGAGGAGAAACTCTGCCTCCTCCAATGCACTTGAAGAGGAGATTACGCGCATTGGGAGTCATCGCAGGAAACCTACCTATCGGCCATTCAGCTGGCAGAGCACAGGTTCCATTGTTCGTCTAGCTAAAGATATTATACGTTCGAGACTTAGCATCTCTCGTAACAGGATCTACCCGAAAAGCCGATCGCAGCGCGCCCAACACAAACATAATACATGAAAAACACAGCACGAGTAGCGAAAAAATTGCCTCGTAACTCCTGCAGCCCCGGCCTAATGAAACTCGGAACGCCATGAAGCCATGCAGACACCGCTGTGACAGAATCATCGGGCTCGGGAGGCTTCTCGGGAGATTCAATACCGGGTGCAGGTGCGATGCGCGGACAGCATCGGATGTCATAGGCGTAATTCGCTTCGAGTCCTGATTGCCCGCCTGGATTCTGTCCCGGTTAATTCGGACACGTTCGGAGGCGTTCGATCAGTTGGCTCTGATTTTACCCCGAGTACGCGGTCTGCGGCGCGAGAGTTTTCCCTCGAATCGAGTCCGCCGAGGAGAAACGTGGGAACGGTCCTCCGGGATCGACTGTGAAAAGGGCTGACGGAGCTTGGAGTTATTCTGCCGACAGAGATTCCCGGGCCAAAAAGGTAAGTGGCGAAGAGTTCGTCAGCCGACGAATCAATCGTGTGGGAACGAAGAGTGGAAGATCTGCTGGACTGGCCGGTCGACCGACCGACTGCCTGCATGCTTGCTGCCATGGATACCCGCAAACAGCGACGGAGCAACTAGAGCTGGAGTCGAGCGTAGACTCCGTCCTCCACCTGAGAACTTTCGTGACTTCAAGGGCAACCCTTATTTCAGTCGAACCTTGCTTCTGTCCTGATAGGCAGAACCGATTGAAATTCACTAACCGCCGGCAGAGCCTCAGTTGGACCCAGGATGGAATTCTAGTCTCATCGATTCTGTCCGGAAAAGGGGTTCGATTCTCGGGCGAGGATCCGAGGAAGATACGTATGTGGACGATGAGAACGCTGAAACCGCCTAACCCGGGCGCTCGCTCCGGACGAGATCCTCACCGATTGGGATCCACTCGCTCCCGTCCCAGTAATCGAGACCGTCCGAGCGTCAGATCAGATGGAATCCGAGAAGATAGGAAAAAAATTGAGCTGTCCCACTTTTGAAGCTGATAAATTTTACGGGCCGCCGAACGAAAACGCTTCGGATTGGTCCAGGTTAGTCGGAATGATGATCGGGGATGAATCAAACGAGGAGTTGGCGCGAAATGTCCAGTCAAAGCCCGCCGCGCAATAGTGGGACTCTCGGAGAAACGGCGAATGCGGCCCCAGAGAACCAAGCTATCGGTTATCTTCCTCGACGATGATTCTGAGAGAATTTACTAAATAACGTCGAATCGGCGTCGGATACGCCCGGAGTTCTGTCATCGAATGTGAAAGGGCAGAGTCGACTGAAGAAGGAGCGCGGAGACGACTCGAGATGCCAGGCAAGGTTTGATTAACTTGTTTGATTGCCACCACTCGGAACTTTGACGAAAATCACCAATAGCGGAACCACGGGATCCCATGACAACCTTAACGTTCCGAGATGAATTTTGAGTCCGTGTATCGATCATCGAGACTCAAATTTGATCTCGAGCGGGATTCGAGCCTTGGAAGATAAACAGAGAGCTCACTCACCATGGGAGACGGAGTCTGATAATTTCATCGGAGCCGATCACGGATTCCCCTCGGTAAGAACTCGAAAAAGTAACGACGAGTGAAGTTTCGTGCTGGGAGTAACCGTACTGCAGATATGACCGTCGGCTGGCACCGTTGTCGGCAGGAGAAAAGCTGCTCCTGAATGAGGCGGCCAAGAGGATAGCCGGGAAGGAGGACACATCCGCGCTCTCCGTGTTTTCACGATTTCCATAGCAACGGCCGGGACACGACTCCTGGCGCAGGTAGAGAGGATGGCAGCAGGCTCCGAGGAGCGCAGCAGCCATTGAGCCTTCGCCCTCACGGGTTCGCGCGGCTATACACTCACAGCGCTGGGCTTACCGATGGTGTCGTGATCCAATGTCGATCTCGCGCCATTCGAGCTTAACCGATGCGAATCCACGAAGAACTCACGATGCCATTGTCAACCGCTCGGTGAAGCCTCTACATATTCGATACACTGGATGCTTTCCGAGCTCGAGGGAAAGTTGAGCGCAGAAAGGAAGCGAACGAGTCACTGGGTAGATATTCGATGGATCAGATGGAACGAGGCAGATACATCATAGGATTCCTCCAAACGGAATCCGTGGACAGCGGTCTGCAGACTGCCACCTGGGATACGTCGGAATCGCCAGCTGAAGGTTCCGATTCATTCGGGATGGTTTCCATTTCCATTTTCCGAAAAGACCGAGCCCATCAAAGCTGCTGATCACCGATATCTACGGTAGTTCGCTCCTGTACATCTGAGTGATCAGGATATTTCCGATAATTTTCCCTGTCCTTCATGGACGGGATGCAGGATGTCAGATCCGTTGCTCCCTCTTCTCTATCTTGAACGGCTGTCCGAGATCTCGAGAATTTCTTATGAAAGGGCTCAACGATTCTCGAATAATGATAAATTATGAATTGATCAAGATCATGTATCGATCCAGGATCAGCTCAGGTCACCCGCAGAGCCCGTGGGAGCCGGAACGCAGCCTAATTGAGAACATGACGACCATCATTCCCGAACGGGATCTGTCGCAACCGGAAGGAATGGACGTGGTTATCTCGGGTTCGAGAATCCTCGAGGGTTGGAATCCCTCATTCACGAACCAACGAATTATGGAACGAGTCTGACTGAGAGCGAGGTCCTCGTCGAGGGAGAAGCTACATCCATGAACCTCGCTCGGTGTGGTTCCTTCTCCTCCGAGCCCTTCTCCGTACGTTATCCGCCCCGGGATATCTCGGATGACGCTCGGACCCTGACAAGGTCGTTTGATTCGATGATCAACGAGCCACCCATCAGAAAGAGCGAACGCCGAGGCCACTGTCATGCAGAGCCATTGGCGAGAACAGAGAACAGAGCCGATGAAGTTTCGCAGCTGATGAGCGGGAGGCTCCGAATTGGTGAACATTGTCGTTGTTCGATCGGTCGATGGGCTGACTGCTAGCTCGATGTGGTCCTATGGCTGTCCTGGAGCTCCTTACAGTCATCACAACGGAACGCCCAGAGAAAAGAGGAGCGGGCTGGCTGGGCCCCCTTTATCATCAGCCGAGAATTTATCCGAGCCGTCGACGACTCCACCCTGTGCTCGCTGCAGCTACCACGCTGGTACTGCTCCGATTGCTTATGTCGAAGGGCTTGTACTTCTGTGGGCGTCTGACTGTATGAACAATATGCTCCGCTGCTACCTCAGCATTATCCGACACGTCTCTCAAAACCGCTCTCCGCCCGTCGATCACGAGGTACGATTTCCGGATGGCAATCGGAAAACCTTATGAACGCATGGAGCGTTTCGCTCTCTCCGCTCCGTCACGCCGCGCCGTCCGCGTTCCTGACGAACCAAGGATCCACGGAAATTGAATAGGGGAGCCTGATCGCGGTCCGTAGGTGGGGGATGGGGGAGGGGGAGGGACCCCGTCTGGAAAGAGGCTTACTTCTACCGCGATCCTTTTTTTTTGGTCCTATGTGCCATCGACGTCGATTTTGGTCATCGAGAGCGAGCACCATCTCTCGGATCCGAGAAAAAAGAAGAAGACGACGTGGAGATCTGACTCCTGGGAGCTGGGTGACTGGCGAGCCGCGCGAGGAGGAGTCGTCGAAGAAGAGGATGGTGCCGAAGGTCAGACTCCTCCCTGGAGCACCTCGGCAGAGAAGCACAATGCTTTTGGTCCATCATCGGGCCGAGCTATAACGTCGAACAACCCTGCAACGTGCAGCTCCCAGACCTTTAATTGATATCGGGTGGAGTCCCGCTACTCTTGCTCTGCCTCAGTCGCGCTCTTTCACACGCCGCTGCTGCCGCCAAGCCCATGGAAGGAAGAAGATGCAGCCCAAGCTCAGCGGAAACATTTATCAGCCGCACAGCTTCGAGTCGTCCGTTCTTATCAGGTGTCTCCAATCTGCGCCACCCAAAGCCGGAACAGCGCAGTCAAGAATAGACTCTGAAGTCCGATGACTCCGTGGACTCAGAATAAGATCCGGGGCATCTCGCAGTGCAGTCAGCATTTGAAAACTCCGTATGGACGGGAGCGGGAGAGTAGCATGAGTGACGATTCACGGATCATATGCTGGGCCAGAATTCCAGCCGATTTCCATTTCCCGTGGGATGCCCGCGGGGAATGAAATTACAGATTTATACGGATATCTCTGAGCATTCCCAGCGGCGGAGTGGTCCGAAGTAGCTGCGGTGAGTCGAAGCTCACACCGAGTGTGGATCCGTGGAGCACCTCCAGCCACTCATTTGGAGCTCTGTTTCGTCCGAGGACACACTCGATTGATGAAGAATTGTTGTGACATAGGATATTCCTGGCGGCGCGGCGTGCCGATGAGGGGAACCCGAGTTCTCCGGAAGCGCTCCGAGCCCTTAGCCGAGGAGACATCCGGTCAGGATAGCCGGATATGCATCATTCGTCTCTCGGTCGAACATAGAGGTCCTGGTCATGTCAAAATATCTTCACTTTGTCTCGTCGCTCCGAGGATGAGCTCATCGATCCGAACGAGGAGACGCCATGACCGAAGAAAGGGCAAACTCGTTCAGCGAAGGCCCCTCGAGCTGCCGTCAGAGCGAGCCATAATTCCTCCGACACTTCGCGTGAGGGAGTAAAGTTGGCGGAGGGGACTCGCCCCGACTTAATCCCGTCCCGTGATTATCTCGACCCTGGAGCCCATTTTCGCATCGGAGTTATTCTCGAACAGGATGACATAGGTAGCTCGCTTCACCCTTCTCATTCGTCGACTTCCAGACGCTTACCTAGCGCGAACTGCTCTCCGCAGGCCGGGGCTCCGTAATCGAAGCCTTGTTAGAAAGTGATGAATTCACGACAAGTGAGTTTCAGACATGAGTCATCTCACACTATGTTGGACGTCGGTGTTCCCTACACCTAAGAACGAGGTTTACGTAAACGCAGAAGCGTTCGTCGAAGTTCCAGTGAGAATGAATCATAGCTATGAATGAAGCCATTTGTGACACTTCGAGAGGAGTTGCTCCCTACTTTCCATGCTCTGAACACGCGCTTCCCTAAGATGAAGGAAAACTGTATTTCTTCCACTAAAAGAGTTTGCCCCACAATCCCCCGACCCTCGCGTATGATGCCTCCCGATCAGCCCTTCGATAGAAGCATGCTCTTGGGTTTTTTCAATCAGATTCGGAAATAACAGACCTTTTCGAGCTCAGTCGGGCAAAAGCAGAAAATACGAGTGTTATCGTGTGGTGGACGGTGAAGTACGATTACGTGTTTCATCTCGATCACTACACACATGATCATGTACGAGTTATATCCTCGATCCGAGATTCTGCATCTGGGTCGTAGGACGCTCCTCGATTGGAGGATGTCCGTCGATCAGAGGAAATACGGTGTTTGGAATCGCCCTCGGTTTCGCAGTATCTCCCATCAGCTTGTCGTATGCACAATGAGCGGTGACCACTCCTCTCACGCACGGATTGAGCGCCCCCATTCCATTCCCTAATTCGGTGAGTTCCTGAAGCAACGATTGGCGAAGGATCTCATTCCAATGGATACAGATTCCGCATTGAAGGAAATAATATGACACGGAGTTTAGAGCCCGCTACACGTGCCCTATCCTCGAAAAACCCTGTTTTTATAGTCTCTTTCGAGTGGCTGGAACGTGCCGTCCGCCGAATTCCGCGGCCTCTCTAGTGTCGATCCCCAGACCGATTAGCTGAAGTTCTATGGCCTCAGGGGGATGTGATGATTGATTCTCGTCTCGTCGATCCGACGTCCGACGGTATAGCTATCGGCGTGATCCTGTGTATACGGAGCACCTCGAAATCACTCATTCAAACACATGCCGCGTTAGCTCCTCTCCGCTCCCTCAAGGGGTGCTGTGACCTGAACGAGTTTCGGGCTGCTGATTCCCGCCCCCGATCTCGAAACAGACGATTGAACCAAGAAGACACTGAGAGCCGAGAGCGCGTCCAATATTTTGTAGCAGACGACGAAATCAGCTGGTGGAGAGTTGCCGTCAATTGACACGATATTTCGTGTCGTCAGCCACCGGAGTAAAGGGGGAAAACGGGAAAGGAGCTGCGTCGCCGAGAGTCTCTATGTAGTGGAATCATGGTGAGCTTCTGTGACAGGCGCGGTGGACTCGTTTCTCTGCTCTCCGATACGCTCTGTGAACTCGGGGTCCTTGGTGATGCTCGAACCCATGCTGGAGTACTCTCGCACCGCATCTGAGAGGTCAGCGGCGTCCGCGTAGCTCTTTACGACGAGTCCCGTGAAGTTCCCTTCATCCCGGATGCTCAGAGGTAGTTGGAAACGTGTGGATGACCCTGCTGAAGTTTTGTTCCCTCCGTGGGGTAAGCCTGTTGGACATCATAGGATTCGGTGAATCGATTATAAAATTGTTTCGAACAATGGAAGCCCCGCCGGCTACGTCCCGCTTGCGGCGAACTTCCAAAAATTGTGATAGATGATAATCGCCCGGTGAATTATGTCCTGCCATCGATGATGTCATCCCATGCTTCTTGGAGGACAATGCGATCTCTCGACTCATGCCGGTACCCAAAGTCCGACAGAGACCCCTGTTCCCATCGCTTTTGACTCCGGTGGGAATCGAGGTATATTTTCCCATCGATTCTCATTCCGATGTCCGCCGATCGTCTGACTCCAGCAAGGCACCTGGCAGTGGCCTATATTCACGTCATCGGTCCTAATGGAATGCCGCAAAAAGTTTCTCGCGTGCCATCCGGAGGGCCCCGGACAGCAGAATCCCCGTTGCTCCCGCCAAAATCACACTCCGGAGTTTGCGTTCGATCACGAAGACAGCATTGGGGCTGTCGGGTGAATTTATGGAGATACTGCTCCTCGGAAGGCACTTGGCCCCCGGAAAAGATCCGTACTAATACCTTTCCGTCAGATAATCTCACTCGGGACATCGATAGATGAAGCTGCTTTCGTGACTTAAAACCGACAGCGTTGTCAATTCCAGGTTCTAACCGTGAGCTCAACGTGACCAACGCTCACCAGAATTGAACGCAGAAGCAGAGATGGAGAAGGATAAGGTTAGCCGTAGAATCTATGGAAGAGGCGATCTCCTGAGTCCTCGGAGCAAGCGATTTTGACGAGAATTTGTTCCTTACCCTCACAGGTGCCCTTGGTACCCTCACTGCCCAGAGCAAATTCGAGACCGTCTCAGAGAGTGATACTGAAGTACTTCTCGCTACTTGTGATTGTCATTCAGACAACCATCATGGTCCTGCTGTTACGATACTCAAAGACGCAAAAGGTCCGTCCACGATAAACTCAGATCGAGGCTTTCCCCACGATACCTCTCTCCGTCGAATATTTTGCATCTGTAAAGAATTACTTAACAGCCCGATGAATCTCCATCCTCAGGTCACTGGCGGCCGATACCTTTCTTCTACTGCTATCGTCGTGAGCGAAATCTTCAAGCTCCTCGTGTGTTTCGCGGTGCTCGCATCGAGGGCAGACGGCTTGAAGAAAACTCTCAGAATCGAGGTATACGGCAAGCCGCTCGAAACATCGAAGCTCCTCATACCTGCAGGTCAGTTCATTCATTCAATTCCACGGAGAAAAAAAATTTCTAGATGCATCTCTCAGTGTTCTTCTGAGTGGATGTATTTTTTGAGCCGCGCTCCAATAGCAGGAGGCGTACGATGCGCCTCGGAGTACTTCTTGAGCGCCTGATAGAGCCCAAGATCATCGCCTTCCGTTGATTTTCCGATCCGCTCGCAGGACTCTACACCATTCAGAATAATCTGCTCTTCCTGGCGCTGGGACGTTTGGACGCTGCAACATATCAGGTGAATGCCTCGGATTCCTTCCGTGCCACATGCTGCCCATCCATCACCATTGTGACCCATTCGAACTTAACGTTGAGCCACAAAGCATAGTTTCGTTTGTATTACAGGTCACCTATCAGTTGAAAATTCTCACGACGGCTCTCTTCAGCGTGCTTATGCTGAAGCGACGTCTCTCGATCCAACAATGGGTTTCATTGATACTGCTGATGTCTGGAGTGGCTCTCGTACAGCTTCCTCCGGATTATCAGTTCTCGTATAGCGGAGCGTCCAAAATGTCTCTGAATCATCTCGTTGGGTTGGCCGCCGTGCTCTTGGCGAGCTTGTCCTCCGGATTCGCTGGTGTTTTTTACGAACGGCTTCTCAAACATTCAACTCAAGAACTATGGGTCCGGAATACGCAACTCGCCTTATTCGGAATTTTGTTAGGAGCTGCTGCCGTGGTACTTGTTGATCTGGAGAAAGTTATGGATGACGGTTTTTTCCAAGGATACAACGCCATCACGTGGGCTGTTGTCTTCCTTCAAACGTTCGGGGGTTTGGCAGTTTCCTATGCGACCAAATACGCGGACGCCATCTTGAAAGGTTTCGCGACGAGCATCTCGATCGTTCTATCGACTGCGGCGTCGTGGTGGATTCTCGAGGACTTCGAACCGAGTGTCAACTTTTTCGTGGGAACGGCCATTGTCATGATGGCCACAGTGTCGTTCGGCATGCCTGTGAAGAAATAGTCGATCAAAAAAATCCATGGATGTTCGAATCCCGGTCGTGTCGTTGCTCACTCAGACCAGTAACGAGCCATAGCAAGTCGGACCATTCGCGTTCTACTGGCAGAAGCTGAACTCTGCACGACCGACCTTAGTTCGAAGTCGCCCGGTGCGAGAGGGCGCCCCAAGGGCGCTTCCTCGCCCCCTGGTACCCACCGGATGATAAGCTCGAAGTACAGCTTTCCTGAGTCACATGGTGCATTCTAGTTATGTATATAGTCTGTACAGGAGTGTTAGATTGTGTTTAAGAATAGGCATCAGGGAAAGGAGCGGCGTCTACAATAAAATCGTTTCCATAGCTTATCGTATATGCGCTAACTAAGAACACTTCGGGTGTGAGTGAATTCGAGGAGCATGACTCGTAGCACAAGCAGCGATGGGTCTTCAACGGTCTAGCAGGACCAGCACAGCTTTCTTCGCCCCGGTCGTGGCACACATGTAGGCTACAGCGTCACCGACGTGCGACGGCGTGAACGCTCGGCCGTGCTTGTCCACTCCTCATTCTGATTTTAGCGGCTTCCCTCAAAGGATCGCTTGTGGTTCGGAATTTCCACATACGAGCTTAGGCTGCGCTGTGATCCCCCGATTTCACCTCAAGGAGCTTCCAACAATCCGCCGTATGCCAGGAAGGTCCGCTCAAGATAAATTTCCATTTTGGCAGAAATTGGACAAAACCAGCTGTTGTGGACAGGACATGATCCCTATCGACAATGATGATCCCACTGGGATGGGACATGTGCCGGAAACGAAGGATAACTGGCCTGCCAGGTGCCTGCTGCTAGTGGTGGTGAATAACTCCTTGAATTCGGCGAATTCCGCGCTCGGAAGTTCAAGAGACTCCCGGAGGAGAGAGAGGGCTTCCGCAGGTCCGAATCGTGGAACGAGGGACATGAGAAGGAGGTAGAGAGGATTCTTCCTCGGAGGACTCTTCGGCAAAGCTGCACAACGCAGCGTTGAATCGGGAATTGGCTCTAAATGATCGCTCGACAAGGAACTCGGTCGAACTCCACGGAGTTCGGAGCGGAGAAGCTTTCTCAACTCCGGAGACTCCAATCAGCGGCGGCGGGGCTCGCGCGGAACGATGGAACAATGACCATCTGAAAGACAAGCAGCCGATTCAGCGGCCTGTATTGTGTCACGCTAATCACAATCAGAACAGAACCAGCAAGCACCTACTATGGGGACAATAATATGAAAATTGTCGCCTCAGCGAGCCCAGTACCGCACGCCACCCCCGGCTCCGAGGGACTTCTGGCAGCTTCTGGATTGCCGAAGTTCCATCAAATAACTCTACTACGAGCGAATCGCGAGGTTCTGACGCCAGGTCGTCTCCTCCGCGCCCTAGAAGAGCTCTTATTGCATTTTTCCATCTTGGAATCGTCGCTGCTGGAAACGTATGAAACCGTCGAGGATTGTTTTCCACCGATGAGATGATCCGCGATTCTCTTCTGGATTCCGCGCACACCGGAAGGAGATCGAGCGACGACGCATCCTGATTCAAACAATCCCGTGGGAGGTATCGGGATCAAGACCGTTGCATTCAGAATCGTTTGCTTATGGAGGTCCGCAGTGCAGGAGCATTCGGCTTAGAACCTCGAATGCGGAGAAACCAGCGGCTCCCGTCTGCAGTCGGTCGGGAGCCTTGCGAGGCCAATTCAAAAAGCGCGCGCCGAGCGATATCAGCCCTGCGGACAGAGCAAGTCGCACTCTACCTTTCAATCATCATTCCGTCACTCACGAACTCAAAACAGAGATAACGTAGAGAGGAGTTTGAAGTGATCCACCAGAGTGACTTTTCGGATAGCGACACGAGAAAGCTCGCGAAATAATTCCACGTTCCTTGATGGTCCCTTGGCATTGATCCGTAGGTCACGGTGGGGAACACGCGATGGGTTTCGAGGTAGGTCTCTGAGTATTTCATCTGACCCCACTATTTGGAACTTGAAACTCTCAGCTGGGTGAGCGATGGAACGGGCACTTCGGCGGCGTTTGTCAATGGAGATGTCGCCCGAGCAAGTGTCAGCGCTCCGAATCCCTCTTGCGACTCTGGAGCCGCCTGCTCGCGACCGAGCCAATCTGCTGTCACAGTCCGTGAGGTTTCCGTCGATGGTAGAACTCTGCCGAAGACAAGTACTCGTTGGGTTGCCAGCTACAGCGTCATTATTACAGCGTTACTGCTCGTATTCGCCTCGGTGGTATTCGGATGAGCGTGACTTTTTCGTGTACAAGCGAACCGTTCACAGTGGAGCAGACCTCCGAATAGAGCTCATGATTGGCTCACGGCAGAGCTTTTCGGTTCTCGGAACTTCCTTCAGCATCGTTGACTTGCGCGAACAATGCACTGCCTCCATCCCCACATTGGAGGCAATGATAGCGCTCGCAGAATTTGAGCATGTCATTTTGCAGGATGTCCGAGAACAGCTCCAGCGGATGATAAAGAGAGTCGACGGTCTCAACTCGATCGTGTTCACCGACAGAGATGGCGTTCCCGTTGTCAAGGTGGGTCCAGCTCGGTCTCGGTTCTCTGTCGGACATTGAATCCTTCGGAGAATACGCATGATCTGGTCTCTGAACTCATTCGATAATTTCCCAGGTCTCGCGGAACAGCCAGGATCAGGGATTCGGCTTCGCCAAAGCAGAGCAAATGGCGTGCTCGATCGCGTCGCTCACACAAGCCGGACGACTCCAAATGGGTAAGAAAATGACCGATGAACGAATTTTTGACTTTCCGGGTTTCGGGGATGACTTTCCTACTCCTCTAGGTCGACCGAAGTACGTCATCAGTTGCAAGGATTCGAGTCAACTCATCTGTTTCAATGAGAACCAGGTGAGAATGCATTGAATCATCTTATGTGGAGTCACGTCCGAGTCGAGCAGCCAGCCGTGGGCGACTCATCGATTAGCTGGAAAGTGTTTGCTCCATTATGATACTGGCTCCTATTCAAGGTATTCGTCCATCTCTTCGCATCCTCAGCCGCCACTACGGGAATGCTCCTGTGTCTTGAAAAAGAGCTCACAGCCTTAGCTAGCGATTTGAGCCGAGTTATAGACAACTCTTAGGTATCAACGATATATCTCGCATCGGATCGAATATAACGAGCCGGTTCCGATCCATCTTCGAACCTGGAACCTGTTGGGAGAGAGTCCTTCTCTCTGTTTTTGAATCGCAGGACAGGTTGGTGCTGTACGTGGTCCCCAAAAGTTCCAACACTGACAGCTCGACCCGAGCATGGCTGCGACGAAGTCTCGATAGCCCGATCTGCGCGGATGACCGTCTCCCCATTTGGAGCATCCTTTAGCTCCACGTCCGAGCTGAGACGGCTTATGAAAATGTCTGGTTAGATTTTGAGCTCTCAGGTATCACGGTTATCGAATGACGAATCGCACTCGTTGAGGCTGTTGCAACTCAGGCACACTTTTGGGACGCGATCTGTGATTGTTCGATGGGAGGTTGAAATAAAGTTCTGGAGCGATTTTCGTATGACACACGGTCTCTCTTGATTTAGACATTTTGACCTCTCGAGATATGGGATGAGACCTGTGTATCGAATTGATATCTCCGAGGGGGATAGGAATGGACGGGATGGACGATGTTCGTGCAATTATCCGGCTCTTGGTATCCTTCGAGTAACGCCGGAAGTCGAACGAAGTAATCAGGCTGGCGTTGGACGAAACAACCGCTCGACGACTCGTGGAATTCGCGAACGGAGCAGGCTCTACCAGGAGCTATCAGGACTCGGGTGGGCACGGCGCTGGCTCCCCTTATCGACACTTTCAATGCTCATACTGAGTTTGCCGGTGTTGTTGATTTGATAGAAACCCAGTATTGTCAACAGTCAAATGATCCCGCCGAACTCCGCCCATTTCTTCGAGGAGAGCAGGTTTCCGTCGTTTAGCGCTAACCCTCGGAACCCGGAGAGTCTGGTGAGCAAGTGCTGCAGCCGAGGAATATGTCAGAGAGTATTCTGTATGTGTGTGAGTCGCTGCAGCTGCTGATCGAGTTTGTGGAAGATAAAATTCGCGACATTCCTTCAGCATGATGGGGTGTCTCATCTGACCGCGAGCTCGGCTAGGCAAATCAAACTTGCGTTGTGGAGGAACATCGAGCATCAACGTAAGCAACCGTCGATTTTCGTGTCGCTCGACGACATCGGTGGGACCGAAGGCCGTCGGAGCAGCACACAATGCGAAGAGCTTCCAACAGAGCCGTCCTTGACTAAGTCGCCGCTTCATTATTCGCCTCGGAATATGATCATCCGAAGCAACGAGGAGAGACAGGAGAAACAATAAATCGAGAGCTCCAAACACGAAGAATTCAATCCGTGTTACATAGCGCCGTGGGAAACCGTCTCGAGCGATACCGTCATCATGTTCTGGGAAACAGAGCGCCAACGTTTCGAGGAACGTGCTCCAGTCCGGTATCGAAATTTATCGCCGTGACTCGAATTCGACGATAAAGTATCTGACTCCAGGATAGCAATGGCAAGCTATCCCAGGCGCAGACTATGACGTACCCTGAAGGTATTAACGTACGCCGTCATACGGCTCAATCGGCTCGCCAGCGCTTGCTAATCCAAGCGTACGGTTAGTCCGGGGTACCAAGGCCAGCGATACTGCGAAGGCCTCCCATGCACCGCCGATATCGATGTCGTCATTGCATTTTCGCGGCACGGCTGGTGGGGTTTGTTATCCGATTTACATGAAACTGTTCATGATCGACCTGTCATCCGCGGGCCCTCATGGAGAGCGCGAGATCCCGGATCGACCAATCAACGCCCTAGGATATATTCCTTGGCTTCCGGATGGGGTTTCGTCCTGGGGCTCATGATATCACCCCTCTATCGATCGCATGCTGTGCACAGTTTGCGTTGGGAGCGTTCCCTCGATTTGAGATTGCCAGAGAGCAGCGATGAAAATAATATTCCTGTTCGCCGTGACTAAGTGTTCTCTACTCGAAACACCGGATAAGGCGGGGAACTCGATCGAATAGGCCACTGCCAGAGCCATTCTGGGTCTCATGGATGTCGTAGATTTCTGGGTGTATGTATATGAACGACTCGATCGATGTTTTGACCACGAAGGCTGCGCACCCGTCAGTTGACGTTCCAGAATTATGATTCCGCGACTGCCGTCGACTCTTCGATGTTAAGGTTCGGAGTGGTCCGAATCTTTGTTTCGGAACCTGTGATTCACGACTGTTGTGATTCGGCACGACTCTCGTGATGACGCCAATTCAAGTTCTCGATACCGCGGAGCGTTTTTGGACTCCTCGTCCTCTGGGGCTATCTCTATGGAGTTATTCTGTCGCAAAGACCCTCGGTCCTGTAGAGACGCGCCTATTCAGCCTGAAAATCGATGAGAGACTCTTCTTTCGTGAGTGTTGGTCACTGCACGGAGATCGTCACAACGCCGAGCGGACATTAATCTAATCGTTCCGCTCCATCTTCCTCTACGGTGACGAGGGAGATTGCTGGCGGGACACGATTCAAACCTTTGTATTGAGATGAGGGGACGAACTCATGGAGTCTCAGATTCGATCCCCGCTCGAAGAGTGGTTCATATCAGCTGAGGGGCTCGAGACCGATAATAATATTCCAATCGAGCCGGTAACACAGAGGAAGTACGACAAAAAAATTCAGTGGTTTGAGCTGCTCCAATTGGTTTTTCCCGGAGCTCCCCGACATCGTCGGAGCCCCGGACGAGCTCATCAAGCTTCTGCCTGGTTCCGAATGACGGAATATCAATCACGTCCTCGTCTATGGGGTGTTGGGGGAGAGGCGATCCCGAATGCAGACCATAAACTGTTTCATGTCGAGACGATAGATGACACCGTTAGGTTCATTCTGAACTCTCAACACAATGAGAGGGAATTTCATCAATCTTGCCGACTCTTAATTAATTGTAACCTCCATTTAAATCTTCTCCAGGATGATTCCCGGAAACTCCCTCTCCAATGAGACCTCGGTCAACAAAACCTTACATGGCCTAGGTTTCCTCCAAACATCGGGAGCTCAAGCAATATCAGGCGCTTTCGTGTGGGCTGCCTTGATCATCACATGCCACCAAGTGAGATCCGTCTGCGTCTGGTTTCCTTTCCTCGATATTCCTCGAACATCTTGTTAGTCCTCCCCTCATATATTCCCTCGCAGCCTCGAACTTATCCAGAGGTCTTTTACAGATATACCAGCATCTTAGATTCTACACGCTGCCGTCGGAACAGCGATGGATTATTCGAATCCTATTTTTCATTCCACTGTACGGGTTCATCTCTTGGCTGTCACTCTTATTTCTGAATGAGGAGCACGAGAATATATATGTGTACTTTAACGCGGTCCGCGACTGGTACGAAGGTGAGTTTTCCCGGAAAACACAGGCGATAATAGGAAATTCAGATTGGAGATTCTCAGACTGGTAAATTCTCCAGGCGTCCACTGGATCTCACAATTTCCGAAAGGGCCAAGCAATACGCTCATTGAGGACCTTCCTCTCATTTTCAGCTTTTGTGATATACAGTTTCTTATCGTTATGCTATGAGTATCTCGGCGGAGAAGGGAACATCATGACCGAAATCCGAGGCAAGCCCATCCAGCCTTCCTTCATGTACGGCACGTGTTGTCTCGGCGGAAGGCCGTACACGATCGGATTCCTTCGCTTCTGCAAACAAGCCACTCTACAATTCTGTGCAATCAAAATCCTCATGAGCGTGATCGTGCTCTTCATCATTTCATTCATCGGGACAGACGTCTACGTCAACCTCTGTGTCAACATTATCTACAACTTATCGGTGTCTCTAGCTCTATATGGAATGCTGCTCTTCTACTACGCCACAAAGGACATGCTCAAGCCATTCGATCCCGTTTTGAAGTTCTTCACTGTGAAATCGGTGATTTTCTTGTCGTTCTGGCAAGGTCTCCTCTTGACAATGATAGGACAAATTGGGCAGTCCAAGGGCACCGATCATCTCGCAGCGACCGTCGCGGCGGCTCGTCAAGACTTCCTCATCTGTGTGGAGATGTTCTTCGCGGCCATCGCCCTCCGCTACGCTTTCCCAGTCAGGGTTTACGCCCACGGAGGAAACATGCACACCGGTCGTACCGTGACCATGCAGTCGATTTCATCGAGTCTCAAGGAGACTATGAATCCGAAGGACATCATGAACGACGCCATCCACAACTTCCATCCGCAGTATCAGCAGTATACACAGTACGCGGCGCCTCAGAACCCGTCCGTCGCCTCTCCTCAGCAACCACCTGTACCTCAAGTTACCAATGGTGAGAGCTCTCTTCTTTCTATCTTCCACTGATTCATCTCTCCAAACTCCACCCGATACATATCTGATGGACGTTCAGAGCCTACAGGTGATTATTTGGCATTCCAGCGTCGACAACCGCTGGTGTCTCTGCGGCACCCGTGACGCCCTCGGGTGGCGCCGGTATGACATCGATGATCCTCTCTGGCATCAATCGAATGGTGAACCCGGGCCCGGGCCATAACGAGAAGGCTACACTGCTGAGCAGTGACGACGAATTCCAGTAAGTGCGGTGTGCGACGACTCGGCGACCCATCCATCACTCGATTGATCAACGAGTAGATCTATTCACCATCAGTCAATCAACTAACCCCTCTCTGAACTCATCCATCCACGCCTCCTTGACCTAAGCTAGAGATCTTTGCGTCGCGCGTATCAATCACGCCAGCCAGGCATCATTCACGTCGCTTCAGTGTCGTTCCACTGTGTGTCCTTGCTAGGCATCAGCTATGATCCGAGAGCCGTGCTTCCGAACTCTCGAAAGTTCATTGGCTTCGGGGCCATGCGAAGCGACGTCGTAGAAGCTCACGGTCGCTTGAGCTCATTCGAGTCGACTCCGACTGACGCTTGAGCAGCCTCCGTGAGCTCCTTCCTCGGGCTAGTAAGTCACCGCGCCGTTGTGATTGACTCTCTTGCTTCCTTCAATCACTCAGCCTTCCTTCCCCGCAAGCTCTATGATCCTCCTCTAAATTAGGTCGACAGGGAACGCAGGAATCCTTCGCCGTGTTCTCTCGGATCTTCCCCCGTTCTTCGTTTATACCCCGGCTCGATCGTAGATGCCCCTGCTCGCATGTTCTCTCTTGTCAGCTTGTTTCCGAGATGGAGCGGATTTCACGAGTTCTGTTGATAGAAATCCCGGAAACCTTTCCCGCTGGTCCGGCACGTGGGTCTGCATGTTCTGTGATGTGCTTGGTGGTCGGTCAGTGCAATCGATTGCTTCTTGATTTCAACAATGTTTGAATTTTTTCACCGGAAATCCAGATCTGACGAAGAAGATGATGTCCAATGGTTCACGAGCAATTACACGAGATAGTCGGCACTGATGTCACTACGCTGAGGGCTCGCTGAGAGAAAGAGGAGGAGATCGGTCACGGCCAGCAAGCTTTCAGCACACTCGTTAGAGGCAGCTGCCCGCACAAGGGAGAAGGGCTTCAATCTGAATCTCTCTCTATGATGCACTTCAACTAATCCGATCTTGGTGGTGGGTTGCTTACCGAACGCTTTCTCCAGCTCCTCGACAGTCTTCACAAAATTATGTAGGAGTGAATTTTGCGTCTCACCAGGACACTCATCACCTCGTTGACCATTAGGCCAATTTACAACTTCTCGAAGTGATCGGTCACGATCAGTTTACGCCCAATCGTTTGATTAGCTTAGTTAAATATACTTTTTATAGCATCTGAGGACTGGGCGCGACGCGGAGCTCGCCCAAGAGGCTTCTAGAAAACATCAGACGTGACGGTGAGGAAGCAATTTAACGGAACTTGCCTCTACCATACACTCCATGAGACTTCTTTCCTCTTCCGTGACATAACAGTCTATGCTATTTGCCAAATGCGGCCAGGAGTTGCATTTATGGGAGTCTCAGGGGCTGATGACCTCACCGCGAACACATTTCGAACACCTATCTGTTCCGGGCACCGCGTCTGCACCCCTTCCTAGAGTCGTGGGAGTCTTGCTCCAGCAGCTCTACCCTATTAGGATTCCTGATCTGATCTTCTTACTCATTTTCGGCAATTCTTCATCGATTTTCCTTTGCCGCACAGTAAAATAACTCCCTGGGCGTCATTCCGGTTTTCTTTTATCGAGATTCTCGCCCCGAATCCTCCCCTTGAATTTATCCTTGTTTGTTCCTCTCAACAAACGGATGGGCTCTCTATAAGTTTTATCTGATGCTCAAAAATGGAATTCGCATCTCCTTTATTTAAATTTCATCTCTGATGAGCCTGTTTCATTGATATCTCCCTAAAGTGGAAATCCTACCCTGATCTCTTAGGTGTTCAACGGAGAATCTGCATGAACCGGAACGCTACTGACTGCGGTTCGAACGTTCAAGTTGAGGCCAACCTGCATGCGCGTGAGAAAACCCTAGCGCTCTCTTAGAGCGCATCGTCCTGATTCACCCCTCCTCCACAAGCAACGATAGATCGGAATACTTCTCTGTACAGTGATCGAAGAGTGATAATTACCTATGATCCTAATATGGGTTTCGAGCTCTCGCAAGATTTCGCTCAGAACAGACTACGAGTCTGAAGCCCTCGAAATGTGTGACATGAGGAGCCGATGCTCTATAGTGGAAGATATTCAAGAAAATTTCCTATCCCTTCCCAAACCAATTGCTTTCCATCCCAAACGTGATCCTCCAATAGTTCGCGTCGCAAAGATCGAATGACATAGATTAAGGGAAGTCAGAACACTGACTCCAAAGGATTCGGATGCGGGAGCTGATCTTCCCCTGATACGGGTCGTGCTTGCCTTCGACCAATCGATGGTTTCTCATATAAAAAGTTCATTCAATCAACTGTGGTCGCAAGCGCAAAAGCCTGGTGATCTTGTCGGGCGAAACCTTCTCAATCACAATCACCCACTGTAGCCTATCTCATTTTCGGTCTCTTTGTAAAAGATCTCTGATTGTGTAAGTTTTTTCATCGGACGGGAATCGCTCTTTGCCAACACGAACTCTTTCGAAGAAGTCCTTCGCCGTATCCCCTGATGGTTCGAGATCCTCTTCCTGAGCTTTCGCGTTTCGCGAACATCGGAAGTCCAAAGCTTCGGAAGGGACCTGTCCGCGAAAGAAAGACCACGTAACTGCTGAGGGAACCGCAGTCCATCCTTCGAGATTTCGGCCCTTCACCCATGCGAAGAGCGGGTCCCGGCTCAAATATTCCCCGGAGACAGGCATCTGATGTTTCGTGTCGGAGTTTTTCGCGGCGCGATAGAATCATTGCTCCCCGACTGATTGGGCGAAGATTACTCTGGTCAATCGATCGAGGAGATGTGAAATTACGCACTCCCCGTCGCGGATCGATTCGAGCATCGGAATCTGCTGGATGAAATTCACGGAAAAATCCGAGCCAGAGTCGAAACTGAGGCCCGGAAAAGTCGTCTGAGCGGAAGGATTGATGGGATGACTTATGACCCCTTTTGTGATTGTCGAGGAAATGATACGGGACTCGCATGTCCTCATACCGGCAACAGAACACCTCGTTCGCTGAAGTCGGATAGAAGTCCGGGTAACTTCGTTGGATATGAATCGAGAGTCCCGAAAGCATCAAAATTTTTCGGTCGGAATGCTGTGGAACTATCGGAAAAGAGGAGGCTGCCATCGTTTCTGAATCCTAGGCTGTCCGGAATATAAATCACCCAACTCATCGAGAAGCACGGCCGTTTTTTGTCAGAGTGCCCGGGGCTGCTTAGGGTAACCATATATAGTGTTATAGAGGTGATCACCTCTTTAGATAGCAAAAAAATCTAAGGACTTTGAAAGGTGGAGGATCGATATCAGCTCCCGCCGAGCTCGTCGATGGAACTCGCGAGCGCCTCAGAAATGATAATAATTTGATCGAATCGTGTATCGTGTCACAACACATCGGAGAGAATCAGTCGAGACGCTTTTGGAGGAAGTGAATGTCAAAGGAGATGTCTCAAACTAGGTTGACGGTAAATTGAGGCTACGGCAGTTTAAGCAGACCGAAGTTTGTCTTGAGAAACCTAAAGTCTGCCCTCGGAAACTGTGACGGAGGATCCCAGCAAAGGGATGGGGATGTCGTTGAGGATTATTCGCAAAACTTGTCCTCTAAACATGGATTTCATGATTGAGATTCTCTTACAAGGAGGAGGAAGAGAAGTTTCTCCTTAGCCGTCTCACCGACTTCACCCCAATCGACAAATTGCTTGAAATTCCTACCAAAGTAATGTAAAGCTAAATTCTGTGTTTTCTGTGAGATGCAGCGTTGTGTAAACTTGTAAATACCCCAGGGTGCGTTGATTGTCTCTCGAGCGGATTACTCAGATGCTACCCGAGAAAGGTAGATAGCGGACGCAGCACGAGAGAGTTCAAGCAACCTCCAGGGGCAAGCGTGTTGAGACATGTTTGGGTAAAACTTCTGCGACGTCTATATGTTCAATAAATTCAGTTATCCTGAACTCTCATTGAAATCATTCATCAACCCGAGAAAAAATCGTTCATTTCACCGAGTTTCTCTTTAATGATCAAAGCAGACCGAGCAAAGACACAGGTCATGGCTGCGATTGTGAAAGCGTGAGTTATTGAACGAAGGGATTGGCGATTTGTTCCATGGAGTCTTGTGGGTGCACGATAATGATCGTCGGACCTCTGCACACGACGAGTCCTAAACTCCGTGTGTCTTCCGTGAGTTTGAGGTGGTCGTCTGGGTCCCGAAGAAATTCTGCAGATTGGCAAGGATTACCATATCAAATGCTCGGGAATAAACAAATGAATGAAATTTCTTCATTCGTAAAAGTTTTGCTCACCAGTAGTGTTGTCCATCACGAGATTCAAGAGCGGGTCGTAGCCCTTCAGAACTCCGGTGACTTCTCTTCCTCCCTGAAATGAACGGAAATTTACGATCGAGCATCAAAAGGGAACCAAGTCGGAGAAACCCCGGGCGTTGTGTCATGTCCTAAGAGAAAAATCTTCTCGTTCATGGAATTGTTTCCCTGTCTAGGCACCGGGGTCCCGGGCTGCCCAACTTATTGACATAATTACGGATGACTTCCTCTGCGAGTGCCCACCTGAAACTTGACGCGGATCAGCTTGTCGAGGTACTTCGACAGATCTACAATCGATTCCCTTTTCCGCTGAGGCTTTGCCTGTTGATCACCTCCGCTTCCCTGGGGAGGCTGAGACGCGGGAGCCGTCGACGACATCCTGTTGGGACAAACGGTTATCTTTCTGGAGGGAGAAAAGCCTGACCCCGAGTCATTTCCCATACACATAATAATTCCCATGGCATCGTTCTTCGGGGGAGAAACGAATTCACGCGCTCCGGCTCTCCGCGGAGACCGATCTCCGAACCCGGGTCGGTCGCGGTACTCACAGGGACGAGAATTTACTTCCTCTGTATGGAGCGTAGTCTGATACTTGAGCTTCGTATAAGCCAAATATTCGAGGATCCTGAAATTCGCACGAACGAGATGTCAGACCGCGGGCGAACGCGCCGTTCCAAACCTTCTTCTTCGGCTTGGTTTGTTTACATGTGCTGTTCGCTCTCGTAGCCCTCTCCCACGGCATGAAGCCCGCGGATATCTGAATTCGAAATTTCTCCAAACAACGATTCGGCCGGAAGCGACCACAAGCCCCTCCAACATGGATGGCTCGCCAGGAAAAAAGAAATGCATGGAGTTTCCCAGAAATTGGGCTCAATCAGGGGCCCTGGTTTCGAGTAGCGTCACGCGACGGAGCCAATGAGCGGTGGCGACTCGCGCCGGCGATGCGATGACAGCAGAAGCGGGAGATGCACAGGACGGCGAATTGAGTGTCAGTTTACCATGCTCTAACTGATATGTTCGGCGAGGCCTTGGGGGCGCTGCGCGGGACCGAGCGATTCGGTCAAGGACGACGTTCAGGAGCTCCGATCCAGAAGCATGAGACTTTAGCTCGTGAAGCAAAGACTCGGAATCCCGAGGGAGAGAATGCATAGAGAAAATATCCGAGATCCCTCTATGCATTCTCTCCCTCGGGATATCAGTTAGAGCATGGTAAACTGACACTCAATTCGCCGTCCTGTGCATCTCCCGCTGCTGCTGTCATCGCATCGCCGGCGCGAGTCGCCACCGCTCATTGGCTCCGTCGCGTGACGCTACTCGAAACCAGGGCCCCTGATTGAGCCCAATTTCTGGGAAACTCCATGCATTTCTTTTTTCCTGGTGAGCCATCCATTTTGGAGGGGCTTGTGGTCGCTTCCGGCCGAGGATCTCGGATATTTTCCCCTTAGAGGTACCATTCAGAAAGCTCGAACATCATGCAGACCCGGAAGGAATTCCGGAAACAACGACGCATACGGTGGATCACATCCTGGATGGGGGCGTTTCCCCCTACACGCGCAGAACGACCAGACGTCCCCCGACCCGGAACCGGGAGAGGAAGATGCCCTCAGACCGATATGTCGGCTAGGCGCGGAAGCGGGAGCTTAGGAGCTCAGTTTTTCCTTCTTGTCTCATGAGATCACAAACTACACGAATTTATTCGAATTCTATCTTTATTCAAAAATGTCACCATGAAGGGATGTATAAGGTCGTCGCGTCCAGTCTCGAATGAGTTGATTACTTCGACTGATTTCCTCAGGGGTCGGTGAGCGCTCGTATTTGAGAAACCGGATATCAGTCGAATATCCTCGCCCGATCAGCCGGCGTCGATATGAAGACGTTTCCTTCCGCGGTCAATCCTCTCGGTTGATAGAAGTCCTGATCGAGTGTGTTCACTATAGAGCTGACTCTGTCAGCCGTCGTGAGCGACACCGCGCAGCCGCCCCACCTTCGGAGAAATTCAATTAATGCTTCCACCAGAGTTCGATCGTCATCAACACATCTGCAATGTCTGAGAAATTAAACGAGAACATCCGACGGAATAGCTTACCCCGCGCCGGTCAACCTGGATCCGAGAGCACCCTGCGCCAAACTAAGCGACACGATTTTGTCCAACATTTCATGCGAGCATTCATACAAATCCCGGCAGCTGGAATGACTTTCTTGCATCAATTTGCCCATTTCTTCAATACGATTGGCGAGACAGGCATCTTTGAAACGATAAACTCTGTGCGCTTCTCGGAATACATGCAGTGCTCTCGCTCGCAATTTGAAGCTCCCCACGTGTTTCGTTTTCTCTGAAAGAGCCCACTGAACGAACTCGCTTTTCTCCATCTCGAATAACTCGCTCAGCTCTTCGATCGTGTACGGTTCTTCGTGCAGGAGTTTTTCCGTCTCGC
Source organism: Galendromus occidentalis (assembly GCF_000255335.2). Taxonomy (NCBI): domain Eukaryota; kingdom Metazoa; phylum Arthropoda; class Arachnida; order Mesostigmata; family Phytoseiidae; genus Galendromus; species Galendromus occidentalis. Next base: position 2,348,592 of record NW_003805472.1, on the reverse strand, counting down.
TCGCGACGTCTTCCAAGTTCAGCCGTAGCGCGTTTTGGAGATCACAGAGTCGCACAGGTTTGTTCCATTCTTTCCCGCTAACTTTGAGCATAACCTGAAACGGGACAGCTCTCTGCCGAGATCCGCGATTTTTCTAAATAAGAGGGAGATCGTCTCCCAGATGGTCGAGAGTCGAGAATCGTTTACCTGAGCTGCCAATCTGCATTCCACAACCCGTATATTGTAGAACGAAGTGTTGCCCTTGTTGATTTCAACACAACTGTTGGCTACGACGAAAACCGCCTCCAGCGGCAGCTCGATCGTGCTCGCTGTGAGCTTGGGCTCGAATTCGATGAGCTTGGCGCAGTTCTGTTCCGCCAGCAGGCAAATCGCTTGATCCATGCCTCCGCCCTGAACTCCGATGTATCGCTCGCATTTCGCGCACAACGACGCCAGCTCTTCTCTCGGGAGATCCTTCCTGTGCGGCGATTTTCTCGTCAAATTCTCTCTCGTGAGGCTCACTCATCGAGCGGGTCAGAAGGCCGAAGCCTGATTGATTCGCGAGCATTATCAAGTCAACTCATACGAGCCGCGATTCGCGGACGGGACCGAAGAGTTGACCCCACATGGAAACCCTTTACGAACAATCGGCATCATACCCGATGGCGTGGAGTGAGGCAAGAGCCGCCGCACAAACGAGAGCACTACTGCTACTCATGCCGGCTGCGGGAGGCACATTCCCTCGAACCAGTAGACGCAAGCCAGGCCTTGAGACATCTGGAAACCTTTCCTGAATGGCGCGCACTCCACAGAGAAAGTAGTCCGTCCATTGCGGTTTCGAAGAGTTGATTTGGAAGTCGTCCGACGAACAAGAGAAGCCAGAGTATTTCGGATCGGTGTTCTCCAGCTCGATCTTCTGTTGATTGATTTAGAGGAATCATGAGACCAATCTCGAGAGTGTATGTAATTTTCACTTCAGGATCAGCAAAATATTCGACTTACTTTTCCTGTTGTGCGCTTCACGGCAACCAGGATATCCTGTTGAACTGCCATGGGCAGTACATTGTATCCACAGTAGTCGATGTGTTCACCTGCACAAGACTCGCGATGTAACCGTTCCGAATCGATCCACGAGTCAACGGGAATCCGCGACAATCAATCGATTAATCAATCCATCAGCGCTCTTTCACAGCTCACCGATGAGATTCACTCTTCCGGGGGCTCGGACCACGAAGTCGGCAACGGCATCGAAGTGCCTTCGGAAGTCATCGCGGAGGTCAGCGACCCTTCGAAGCTGGTCCTTCTGGTCCCGACTGTAGGAATAAGTTGTGTTTCTAACAAGATCTCCGATCCATTCCCTATTGTGCGCTTGCGTCGGCTCCCTCCCCCTGCCACGGACTACATATCCCCATGCCCAGGATCTCCTGTACTGCCTGTGCTAGCTGATTTCTTCCGGTCACGAGGACACACGGAATCTCTGCTCCCGGGAAAAATCTTTAAAGTAAGAGCCTCCACGACGTGACGACGCCTCAGAAATGCTTTCAGACGTCGAGGGCACCGTGGGAATCGTAGGGAATCGTTTGAATGATGGGAACGAACCTCGGGTCATTATTAATGAGTTTGGGCGAATCGTTTCACGCTATATTTCGAAAACAGGCTTTAGTCGATTGTTCTGCTCGATCACAGATGCTAGTCCAACACGAGCTATCACCATCGAGGACCACTTGGATCCTATCAGCAGAAATTATCAAAGCCGCAAGACAGATTGACCGCGACCAGATTCGACACGGCGTCCATAAAGATGACGAGAAGCATTGAATTCGAATGCACGCCTCCGAGAGCGTCGAGCAGGGCCAATGGCAAACGGTGGAAGTCCCAGCAGAGGAGTCCTCTCCCGGAAGAGAATCGAATCATTCCCCGACTTTCGGAGTGTCAAAAAATGTTCATGTTTCTGCAGCTCGACTGTGAGGGAGGAATGACTTTGTGGAGGCCTTTCGAATTCAGTGAGCAGAGTCTTGGGAGGAACTATCTCGCGCGCGATTCGATGTTTGTCACGTCAGCTGTTCGGCGAAATTTCCGATACGAGTACCCCGAGCCGGTGAGATTCTCTCCGTGATGACTTATCCGAAATTCTTGGTGCAAGTTCCGCTCTCGATGGCGGAGAAGTGGCATGAAATTCACGAGATGTCGCTTCAGTTGAAGCAGGAGAAACTCACTTCATCGTGCAACTACACCTCGCTGGACTCGGATGCCGCCGACGTCTGTGGATCGCTGGCGCCGGTATGTGGCTCATAATTTTCCCATGTTATGGCTCCACTCTCGCGACCCTGTCATCCCTCTCTCAGCGAGTGAGCCGCTCAGCGCACTCCCATGCTGACGTATCGAGTACAAACTGCTAGAGTGAAATCCTCAGGCGTTCTAGGGCGAGAGTCACACCGAGTTGTCGGATTTCCCCGGAGCTTATACCTCCTTCTTGCGTCAAAGAGAAGAAACCATCCGCGGCGATCTGAGATTTTCGAGAAGAACAATCAGGGAATCGGCTCTCTAGAGGATCGGGTCTCGGAACGAGAGAATTATCGAGTACCGCTGACAATGCTGGAACGGTGCTATTCAAACGATCTACGGGGAAGTAGGCGAGGCAAGTTCCTCTTCGAGGTAAACTTTCGAACCCGACCCAGAGAAACATACGGACCATATCCCTCCCCAGGTGGTGTTCAGAGCCCAAGGGAACCGGGAAGGTCTTCTGCTTCCAAAGCCTGAACTTCATTCAGAGTCCGTTCTCAGAGTTTTGTCAGTTCCGTCAGTGCCAAAAATTTCCGGGAAACGGCTTCATTCCACAACTGGAATACCTATTAGCCTATGGACATTCTGCGCGTTCCAAAGTTCGGCGCTGATGACGATGACGAACCGAGGATTGCTCTCTTCGCGAAGGGTCCGGAGTCCAGTGCGCAATCGGAATCCCCAGAACCGTGTTCTCGGTAGAAAGCTCGTATAATAAGTAGGGTTCCCGAATTCCGGACATTCCATGTTAATCCTCTTCGAAAGAGCGAAAACCGACCACCTGATCTACGAGTGACTCGCCTCTGATTAGTCTCCCCCGTCGTCCTAGGGTGTGGGAAAGGCTCGACTCAGGACATCGCAATCAGATTCTTGCTTATTCGAGCTTCAAAAAATGAAAGTGTCCGAAATTCAGGAACTCGTGTTATGAGTCCGCGCACAGCAATGCGTTGTATCTGACGTGCTGATGATGATTTGATAGATTTGACCCCAAAATCGGGTTTCCTCGCGCGGCAGCTTCCCCTTGGTATTGGCAACGAAATAGGTCCGCGAACGCCGAGCACAGGCGCTCTGCCGGAACAGGGCACGGAAGATAGAGAATTCGAGATGTGGAGTCATGTCTTCACTACCGCATTCGTGAAGAGTCCTACGCGCAGTGGAGACGTGGAGCTTTGGAAAGGTCCGTATGGAAGCTGGGCGCTAGATGGAATCATCAGGAGAAGAGAATAAATCCAGGCTCTGAAGGTCAGATTATTATCGCAGGAGAGCTCACCATCGGGCGATCGCCACAAGTTCCAGAACTCAGACCATCCCTTTCGAAGCGGAAGAGTTAGCGTCCAAAGAGTCTTGGAGACTTGGGTCGGGGAATACCCACTGCACAAAGGCGAGACGATGGCCAGGCGCGCAACCTACTATTTATCAGATTGTACGGTCCGGAACAACGCGACGCATCGCGGCGTGTTACGGTCCGTCATGCACCCTGCTAGCCGTGATGGAGCGTTTCCACGAGAGTCCGCGAGACCAAATAGAACGATTTCAGCCTTTCTTAACTTCACCTACCATCAAGTTCTGTGATCATTGATTGTGCAGGGAGGAGCGGCCCGCCGAGAGTAATGCTTTCAGCGTCCGGAATCATTACTCCGTTGACAGGAATCATGTCAACCACACTTTCGCACAATAAATAAATCGTGCTCCGAATCTCAATAGAGTCGTGTACTTGTCTCAGGGGTGCACAAAGCGCGGCCCGCAGCGCAATTTTCTGCGGCCCGCGACGCTCTTCCGGGTATTTACGACGAACAATCCAAAACCGCATAAAGCGCTTCTGCAAGAGTTTTGTAGACGATTCTCGAATTTCGAGGCTTCGGAGACCGAGTTCTAATGCTTTGTAGATCTCAACACACTAATGAGCGCAGGAATTCCTCGCACGGGAGCCGTCTGGAATGCCTCGCTTCTCACCAACAAGCGTCAAACACGAGTGGCAGAAGACAGAAGACATTGTTTCTTCGCCCATCACAGATTCCCCGACGAAGAAAGATTACAAAAGCTCCGAGATCATACTCTGCGAATTACTTCCCTCTCCTGCTCAACGTACATTCATGAATGAAGCTCCAGTATCCCAAGTCCCCCCTGAAGCAATGTCTTGGCTGACGGACGGGGGGGCCTCGAAGAAAATTTGCTCATGTGTATCATATGTAATATATATATATATATTTAATGCACATATAATATAAGCGGCAAATGAATTAGCCGGCCGCAAGTGCGGAACCGGCCCCCGGAAAAAAAAGTATCCTAAGTCCAGACAGGTCCCGACTCCGGGCGCGTTCGAAGCACGATGATTCGATCTCGTTTTCCGGATAGCGTCAACCCACTCCAAGGCGGATATTGATAATATTGCTCCCGTCGATACTATAATAGATCCTCCGGAGCCTACTGGAGCGGGGATGAGCAACGGAACGATATAAATTAGGGGATGCATTGGGCATTTTTCCTTGGAATCGCGGCATCGACGTACCTTGCGGCCCGCCAAACATGTTCAGACTAGGAAAATGGCCCACGAGGCTCTCGGAGCTGTGCACCCCTGACTCATCTAATCCAGCCCCAGGACCTCCACTGTTCAACACAATGGAAAAACTTCGCCAAGCGGGGCTGAGCAGGTCATGGTCCTGGGCGATATTTCTGACTGAGCCCTAATCCTCTGCTCCTTAATCCCTTGCAAGTAGGCCTGAGTTTCCGAAGTTCGCCCACTCTAATTCCCGAACTTCTGCTTCGGAAACCCAGGAATTTCCGAACTCCTGGTTAGGAAACCCAGGAATTTCCGAACTCCTGGTTAGGAAACCTGATTTACCGAAATTCGCGTTCGGTTTTCTGGATTTCCGAACTTCTGCTTCAAATACCTTAATTTTCGAACATCTGGTTCGGAAACCCTAATTTCCGAGCATCTGGTTCGGAAACCTCAATTTTCGAACATCTGCTTCGGAAACCTTTATTCCCGAACTTTTGGTTGGAAAATTAGTTCTACGTCGTAAAAGGTCCGGAGACTGTTATCTGGAGCTAAATTCCGATTCAAGATCAGAATCAGTTGTCAGGTAACATGGATACATTCTCAACCTTTGAGGAAATATTCACACCAACAAAGACTGTCAACACACAACTTGAACTCGTCCAAACAGCCTTCATAGACGTCCCACTCTGCGGACTAGAGGGGAGTCGAAATTCCGCGATGCGGACATTATCGACTGACAATATTCCCTCCGACGACCGGTGGAGAAGAAAAAGTGACTGGAACGCTCGACTGAATGATATGAGACATTGTCTAGAGGTCGACTCGCAGTGTGAAATCAACTTTTCCAAAACACTTTGTGATGCCTGCCAGGCTCTCAACGGGGGCGACAGGTGCCAAAGAGTCGGCTGCATTGAGCCACCGTAGAGACCTGAGGGAGCGTTTCCACAGTTGGGGATCAATAGCGTCGATTCAGAAGTCAGTCTGGATTGTAGGAGCTTGTGCGCCGGAGGTGACCAAGGAAATTAGCTTCCAAGATCCTCTCGGAGGTAAGTTCCCGAATCGCACTTAGGTATTCCTCTCCGACCATAACCCCATCATAAGGGCAACCACGAAATTTAGCTCTGAATGGATCTATGTTGTATGGAATTATGTGTCTGTGGCCAATAGATTCCAGATAACAGTCTTCGGACCTCTTACGACGCCGACGTAAGAACTACTTTCCGAACCAAAAGTTCGGAAATGAAGGTTTCTGAACCAGATGTTCGAAAATTAAGTGTTCCGACCCAGAAAATCGGAAATCCAGATCTCCGAACCCGAAGTTCGGTTATTCAGGTTCCCGAACCAGAGGTTCGGAAATTAGAGCGGGCGGACTCCGAACTTCGGAAACTCAGGCCAACTTGGTAGGTAGCCATTACCCTTTGAGAGAATTGATGCAAATAATTGGAGTTGAGGAACGATCACAAAGAGCGAAACACGGGGAGCGTAGATACGGCTTCATGATCGGAGAGCCGTCTTCCGATTGGGTATGCTTAATGCCCTTCAGGCGTAGTCGAGTCCCATCTTATGGGCGCCGTGATGGTCCATTTTGGGAATAAGGTCTCATGACGAGCCATCGCGGAATGGTTACGGTTCCTCTATCGCCGTCCTGGTCATGTCGTCCGTGAAGAGTTAATTATTCAAGTGCGCAACTGTGAGAATCTCTCTAATTTGGATGCCCTCCCTAGAGATTCCTGAGCCCGGGAATGAAAGTTGGCTCAGGAATTATGGATAGGACAGCCCTACCCTGTCGGAGTAGCAGCGGCCGCGGTTTTGCGGGGCCTTCAGAAGTGGCTTCCCAATCTGAAGTTCGAATCCGAGGATGCGCAGTTCGCAATGAGCGCATAGATCGAGAGCCGAGCTCGACCCCTCACTGAAAGGGCGAACCGGTCTAGGCGGGAGCCCCATGACTCTGAGCGATGGATCTCTTCGAGCGGCTGCAGTCGGGAATTGAAGTCGGCGCGCCCGATCGCAGCTTCTCTGAGCCGCACAACGCCAACATGGCTGCCGTCTAGCTATGTCTGTGCGCTGCTGCGGCTGCTGATGCCGCTGCTGCTGTTGCCACTACTACCGCTGCGGCTGTGCACCTCTGTGAAATCTCACTGGAATGGTCGTTGTTGGGTTCGCCTCAGGTGCATATGCGAGCTTTAGACGATTCTCCAAGCGTGACTGTTGTCGTGTACTCCGGAATGCACGTATTCTCTGACCGATTCGAGGGGAACTGCGGTCTGACAGCGAAATTCTGGGATACACTGAAGAGTTCGAGGTTCTCAATCTAGGATCTGATAAACCTGAACAGGCGTCTCCGCAACTCGCAATTCTGATCGGCCGATGTGCGGTTCTGTGCCTCAACCAGGGCTGGCTTGACAGCGACACTCGGATACATTGTCATCAGACAACCCTCGGATCAATCCCTATCTCTGACCGACCGTGTTCATACATTCATGTCGACGGAAAACCTCGACCGCAAGGTAGTTGGTCGCCGGTGATGCCAGTCGGCCTGGACTAGGTCTGCTACGTGGGCAACGGGTCAGCAAAGTACGGGATAGCGGGAGAGCTGATGAATGAGTTATTCTAGTTAAACTCAAGATCCATGTTTACGCCCAATCCTGCCGGGGGCTCGGACAAGACCCAGTTTCTGGAACAAGCCAGAGCAGCTCGGGACGAGCGGGAACGCGGCCGAAGGTGAGTCTCGCCATCGTTGCTTTCGATCGTTGCTTGTCATAAGTGTTTCAGCCTCGACGGTGTAGATGAGGGATCGGACTAGGGTCCCATGACTCCGGAACGCTCTGTCCGAGGGTGTCCATCCTGCCGACTTATTCGATTCCTCGGTCCCACTCGCCTTCGCTGCCTGAGGATATGGCCCCAAGCAGATTATGTGGTTCCTAGTGATCAGTCGAAGGAATTCTATTCCTGGCTAAATCGAGAGTTCGATTCGGGTCGAGTTCGATTCTGGAATCGTTGACCCGCATTCCAAACTTCAATTGAATTCAAGTTCTGTATTCTAGAATGCATACTGGGCCGTAGCTTCCTCTGCTCTGCTGGCTCTTCTTGACAGGAGAGGAATACCTTAAGCGGCGAATCGAGCTCTGGCCGTTTCCTGCTCGTTGCCATCGTCTCTCTCGAGTTCGTCTCGAATACATTCCGCGGCAGGTTCTTCCCGTTCGAATCATGAGCAACGCGAGTCAGCTGATTTCGTTGTCCAGGGAGAGTCGCCTTGAACACGATGAAGATAAAAAGGGAGCCCAGACGTCACGAATTGCCCCATCCGACGCATTCCAAGTTTGAGCAGGGTATTCTTTAGAGTCAAGGAGTCTCGACGCCGTCTCTATATCTCATGTCGGTTATTTTGAGGCAATCCCGTTCTCTCTGAGTCTGATCCGTAGAGTCGACAGAGAAATATGTCGTTGGGTGTATCCGACCGATGAAGATTATCTCTTTTCCTTTTCCTGTCTACACCGGGACGAAGAGGCTTCAGGAGTAGGAAACTCGGTACATCGTTTCATGATACGAGAGACTTCAGTACAGGAAGACCATGAGGCGAAGGTTGTGGGAACTCATTTCCCAATGTAGACGAAAGGTTGGATTCGGTCAGTCGATGTCGGTTCGAGGTGCATTCGAATGTTGTACCAAAGTAATCGCAGCATCATCTCGCGTGGAAGTTCGTGGAGTGCATGCAAGTTCTCGGAATCCTGATCATTGATCATCGATCTGTGTATGTACATGTTCGATCATGGACCGCATTTGATTTCTCTGCAATAAGTTCTGTGAAATTCAATCAATCCAGAGCAAATGACCCAGACGATCTCGAGTTACTGCCGTAGAATCTGTGGTGGGTGGGGGTTAGCGCAGGTTCGTCAAAGCGTTAGCTTTTCTGCATACCTGCTTTCAGCTGCATCCCGTTCAGAGAGCGAGCGGAATAGATCGCGAATCATCTCATCGATCGAGGATCCCGATGCGAGGCGCGTCGTTGATCTCCTCGCGAGAATTCGAATATTTCAATTCGCTGAATTGTCGTCGTATAACTATCATCGCCGCTTTTCGTATTATCGCTGCTTTTGCGGCGAGTTTTCCTCTCCCGTAGGCTGAGCCCTGATCGCTTTGACGAACATGTGCTAATTGTCGGGGGTTATTTGCAGGTATAGGAGAGGGAGATCGTCTGAGTCACCGTCAGAAGAAAAAGCCTCATTGTAGCCGACACCGAAACCGTGCTTGAATGTCATCCTCACCGAGATCATCTGGAAAGCCGCAACGGCCGAACCAGCGAAAGAGGAGCATGAGTCTCGTACCGAGCTCACCCAGTCAGGAGACAGCTGTCAACTGTCCTGTCTGCTTCGGCATGATCCAGGACGCCTACATGACCCGATGCGGCCATTCGTTCTGCCACGAATGCATCAAACAGTCGATAGAGAGCCGACCCAACTGTCCCATGTGTGCGACCGAGCTCATAGACAAGGATGGTAAGGAGCAGGTGTTCCCCAACATCATGCTCAACGACTTCATCTCGCGCACACACCGCGAGAAACGACTCCGTCCGTCCGCCCCGGAAATCAGCTCCTGCATCATGCAGCTGTTCGCGGAAAACAAACCCCTCAACGTGAGTGACATACAGCACGCGTTGGATCTCCTGCAGACGAAGAAGCTAGAATTAGAATCGAATTCGCGTGAGATGCAGCTGAAATTGCTCCGTGAGTTCCTCGAGCATTTCCACAAGAAGAAGCTCGCCGAGGTCGCCAGACTCAAGCACGACTTGGCCTTCATCGAAGAGGATCTCTCCTTCCTCAACGCTAACGAGCGCACAGACGAAGAATGGCAACTACTGCCAAACACGCCGACGGGACAGGGCGCCGACTTTGCCAGCGGTCTACCGGCATCTGCTTGTGGGCAGATGGCGAGCGTAGCTGGCGGCTCTGGGAGCCAACGACCCAACGGACTGCTCTCCAGCCGTCGATTCCGGATGCAATCTCACTTCGCATGTTTAGAAGAATGTTATTTCTCCACACGTCAAATGTTCCGCGACGAGGCGACAGCAGCCGCCCATCCCGCAGGAATTGGCTCAGCTTCGGCGAGTGGCGAGAAGATCGAGCAGCCGGTCGCCCCGCGGGGTCTGAATCGGTTCGCCGAGAGTTTATCGAAGTTCACCCGATATTCGCAGCTGCGATCGCTGTCGACTCTGAATTATTCCTCTGACCTGTTGAACGGGACGAGTATCGTCTCGAGCATCGAGTTCGACAAAGACAACGAGTACTTCGCTATTGCTGGCGTGACGAAAAAAATCAAGATGTTCGAGTATTCGTCGGTGATTCGGAGCGACGTCGAGATGCACTACCCCATCCACGAGATGGTGTGCAATTCGAAAATCAGTTGCATCTCATGGAACACGTACAACAAAGGAATGCTCGCCTGCAGCGACTACGAGGGCACCGTCACGCTCTGGGACGCGTACCGGTCCCAGAAGCTCTGGGTCTATCAGGAACATGAGAAGCGATGTTGGTCCGTGGACTTCAACAAAGTCGACACGAAACTCCTTGCGTCCGGGTCGGACGATACCAAGGTCAAGCTTTGGGCCATCAACGAACAACATTCGGTGGGCTCGATCGAGGCCAAAGCGAATGTCTGCTGCGTTCGCTTCAACCCCGATTCGAAATACCACCTGGCCATGGGCTCGGCCGACCATTGCGTACACTATTACGATCTGAGGAATTGCAAACAGTCGTTGGGGGTTTTCAAAGGCCACAAGAAGGCGGTGTCGTACGTCAAGTTCCTCAACTCCAAGGAGCTGGTTTCCGCGTCGACGGACAGCCAGCTCAAACTCTGGAGAACAGACGATCCTCAATGTCTACGCTCCTTCACGGGACACGTGAACGAGAAGAACTTCGTTGGATTGGCCACCGACGGTGACTACATCGCTTGTGGAAGCGAAAACAACGCTCTCTACATATACTACAAAGGAATATCAACTCAGTTCCAGACGTGGTCGTTCAGGAACTCACCGAGCCCCCGTGAGGACGGCCCGGGTGCTTCCCATGAGAATAGCGAGTTCGTTTCAGCGGTATGTTGGATGACCGGCACTCCGGTTGTCGTGGCCGCCAATTCTCAAGGAACCATAAAGCTGCTGGAGCTCGTGTAGCTCCACGCTATCTCTCGATGTGGCTCGCCCACGGTCCGAAACTCATGGCATCGCTATGACGCTTGCTGTCGTCCGGCCTTTTCGAACGGCTCGCACTTCAGCTAGTACAGCTGTTCCAGCTGATATCTGTGACAGCTATCTAGGCAGCTGCAGAGTCAACTCATTCCAGGAGAACCTCCTCACCGTAGATTTGAGCGGATCGGAACCCGTGCCCATAATGACCCACATTTCGCAAAGTCGACGTTTGGAACGGGGCTACGTATTTTCCGGAACGATTCTCAAGGTACAAGCTTTCCCGTTATCGATCGTATCCTCTTCCTTTGATGCCTTGAAATCTTGGCTGACATCTTGCATTCGAATACTTTCCCTCGACCAGCGCGGCAAATAAACGTTCCGGCTTACCTACGTAGGTTCAATGTGATAATTTTGTTGTCGGATGATACATCGGAGATTCCGCCGAATTCATCACCGCAGACTCGCAAAATCTACATCTGCAAGCTTCGCGGACCTTGACTCTGTCTGCTCTGAGAGTGTTTCGAAATAATACGGCTCAAGGATAAGGCAGTCCGCCCGCCTTCTCGATCCAGGCAAGGTCCTAGCCGGACCCGGCTTCGATCTTATGAGGGATGCGTGGAAAGAGTCTCCGCTGCTTTCTTCTTTGCTTTCGAATGTACAGGGAGGGGTCTGTAACGGTTACCGGTCCGCCGCCTTCCAGAAGTGAAGCATTGTAAACTTCTCTCTTCATCGAAGGATCTACGCTCAGTTGCGAACTCGAAGGAGAAATCTCACAATGTTCAGAATCTATCCTTATCAGAATGTATGGTTATGTATGTTTGTATGTATGTATGTGCGTGCGCGAGAGAGGATGCCTAAGAAATTCGAGAACGCTGGTCTCGGTCATATGACTTAGGAAATGGGTATATCAAATTGAAAATGAATACACTCCGGAATCGTACTCTAGGCATTTGTATGATGAATCATGACAGATAAAGCGGGGACGGGATCACCAATTGAGCGGAGTTACCGGATCGGCTGTTGTTCTCATCTGAAAGCACAATTATATGTGACGAAGAATCCCTATTAACAAATTCAGGTACAATATCTAGGAACGCATAATGAATAAAAAATATTATATGGATGTTACCTGTGTTTTTCGTGATGATCTGTCGTCTTCCTCCAAAATACATCTCCGAAACCTAGAGGTAAATGGGATGACCACATATCTGGAAATGCGTGCCCGTCTGGCCATGGCATCGCAGGAAAGCAAACGGGGCTTCGTCTCTGTGGATCCTCCGTATTCTTGGTAGAGATTCTCGGCGATCCTCATCTTGAAATTGACTCGGCCCGCAAGGGGTACACGTCCCGCACGGCCGTGAATACTTGACAACCTGGATCAGGGGTGCGAGCTGCATATCGTATAGAGCCATTTTTCCAATATTTGAGGTCTTTCTGTTCCGCGAGCCTTAGCTGGGAGCGTAGGCACTAGTAGCGTTGGGAAACTGAATTCTCAAGAGCTTTCCCTCAATTCCAACAGGAAAGAGGATGCGATCACAACGATCTCAGCGGCGATCCGAGGTTTCCTCGCACGGAGACGACTGCGGAGAATCGTCTACGCCGAAGTGGACGCGTTCCTAGCCGGGGCTGAGCCGGCTACCGCTGTGGACCTGTTCAATAACACCCGGTAGGTGCTAGTAGCCACGTATTGCCCGTGTCACATGAGCGGACTTATCCTGAATGTGCAGGAAGTAACTGAGTTCTGCTCATTTTTGCTCCTGACAGGAAACTCTTGTTCTTCTATGGTGGGAAGGAGCCGAACGCGAAGGAACAGCTTCGCACGAATAATCGGTTCCGAGAAATTTCCGCGAGGATTCTGAAGTCATTGGAAGGGTCCAGCCCCGACCAGGTATGTTTCCGGGTCGTTCCGCGGGTAGTTTGACTCAGAATTGATGTAGGCAGTTACATGATGATGCGACCGTCCATGCTGCAATGTACCTCGAACTCATCCTTCCGCATCCCCAGAATTACGTCGAGGCTCTGAGCGACAAGAAGATTTCCCCTTTATGGATAGCCATAACGAAGAAGTACATCGTCAGTGTCTCAGAGAGCCTCAGGAAACTCGAACCAAACATCAGCCACGACCTGAACGCCATATCACTGTACCTCCACGTACTGGTTCGTAAACTTTCCAACATGACGCCCTCAATTTGAAGATTACCTCTCTGACTTTGCATAGAGTTCCGTGATGACATTGTACGAACCGCTCTCAGGTGACATTCTTCAACGTCAACTCGTGGAAGCTGAGACCTCACCAGGAGCATCTGCGACCAACCCTGAATGCGCTTTCTTTGAAACTTCTAACCCATGCCGTCGCAAATGACTTCCTCGCAAACCTCCAACGTCTCCTCCTGAACTCGGTGGTGAAACAACGTCCCCTTCTTGGGCGGGCATCGTTGATCGCAGTCGCAACATTGGCATTGCGTCCTCTAGCTCTGAATTTCAGCGAAGAATACCTCTTGCTCTTCGTGGTGCATTTTCTATCTGTACCGGCAATCGTCCACCAGATGAGAGCGATCGCTCCCTTCAGCCTTACATGCCTCCAACAGCAGAACATTCTCCCGTTGACCATAACAACATTGGCGGAAGAACATAAGATGAGAAGCGTATCCGACTCCCTGGATGCCCTGCACGCTCTTTGCCTCCTGGCGAATCTTGTGGATCTATCGCACCAGATGGCTCTTGAAGATCCGAGCCAGCTCGAAGCGTTGTCGAAAGACTTGATTTCACTGAGCACCCGAATCCTGGAGAATTGTCTGCAATACGTGGGCAAGAAACAATCAGCAATGAGTCACTATCATCCCCTCTTAGGGTGGTTTTCTCAGAAAGTGGATGCCAGCCAACAGGAGGTGAGATCTACTGAATTTGTTATGCGAGGATCCTCCGAAGCAAACCCGTGACCCGGAGAATCCCCCGTGCAACGAGTTCCCTCCTAAGAACTTTCTCTTCTGCAGGTGATCACGCATATCAAGAGTCAGTTGCAGCTTCTATGGAGTCCAACACTCTCGATGATTCTGTTCAGACCATTGTTCATACTCCAGCTCAAGGAGCCTGAAAGTCCTCCGCCAATAGACACAGCTGCGGTCGCCATCGTCGAGGTATGTAGGGAGCACCTTCATCCTGCCTGAATGTTTTCCGACAAGATTCCCGAAAGGAGTCATTCTCAATCTTCTGGATAACGTACACTGACGAGGCACTCTGATGATCAGCTTTTCCCCTCCATCAAGGTTATTGGTATGTTGCGCAGAGGAAGCACTACGCGATCAACCCCTCCTACAATGAAGATCAACTGTCCCGAGGTTCGACAGGTCGCGCTCTCTTGTCATCTGTATGAGACCGCGATCGCTTGCCTGACGGAATTGCGGCATGACATTCTCACGGGACTGTCCTTCCAATCGAACGAGCTCCTGACCAAACTTTGGAGACTGATTGGCGCTCTCGGAGGGAGCGCGCCGTCTCACCGTGCGAAAGTTTTTCTCGAACTTCTGCAACAGAACGTCAAAGCGAACGCAATGGAGTTCCAAATTCTCAAACTGCTCTGCAATTGCGCCTCGCATCTCCTCGTCCTTCTCGACGACGACGAGCTCTATATTCAACAGAAAACGTTCTCCCTCAAGGATCTCTGTGTTATGTCGGCGTTCTTGAACATACTACTTTTCAAGATCATCTCGAACCAACTGCTCGACCTCAAGTCCATATCGTGCTGTCCGCTGTTCGCTTGTTGCCATTCGCTGCTGATGCTGCTGTATCGGCGAGACTCCAGGCGATCCTTCACTCCCGAGGACCATTGGTTGGTGAAAACCAAGTTCACCACACTTGTTTCGGATTTCGAAAACGGCAAACTGTGGGCCCAACTTATCCTGCACAAATTGCCGCACGTTTTACCACATAGGGAACGCGTCCAGCTGTTCCGTCGTCGAGTCAAGCAGGACATGGTTCCCGGCGGCACGGAATCCACTCACATCACGGTGCATCGGAGCAGAATCGTTGAAGATGGCTTCCAGCAATTGAACGCTCTGACTCCTCAGGAGCTCAAGGGCGTGATCCGCGTACGCTTCGTCAATTATCAAGGTCTCGACGAAGCCGGTATTGATCAAGACGGTGTCTTCAAAGAATTCCTCGAAGAAACCATTCTGAGAGTCTTCAATCCCGCCTTGAATCTCTTCAAAATGACCAACAAGCAAACGCTATATCCCTCGCCGACGTCGTACTTCAACGAGAACCATTTAGAACTCTTTGAATTCGTCGGCAAAATGTTGGGGAAAGCTGTTCATGAGAGAATCGTTGTCGATGTGAAGTTCGCGACATTTTTCCTTAGTCAGATTCTAGGTCACCATCGAAACTTCCAGTATTACTCCTACATCGATGAGCTACCGTCGCTCGACGAGGAAATCTACAATGCTCTCACTACAGTCAAGGTAGGCTGTCGAGCCGATTCGGGAGTGTGTCCCTCGAAATTCCGAAATGATCTCGAGTCGTCGATCCGTCATCTCACAGAAAACCTTTGATTTCAGAATTATCCTGGTGATGTGCAGGACCTATGTCTGTTTTTCTGTGTAGACGATGATTCACTAGGCAAAATTGTCACTCATGAACTGGTTCCCGGAGGGAAAACTATGGCTGTGACTAATGAAAATAAGATGAGGTTAGTTCCCCCTGTGATTCCCACGGAATCAAGTCAATTACCCGAAAAATATTGAAGGTCGTAATGATTTCCCGCGTCTCTTCCCAGGTATATACATTTGAGCGCTCAGTATAGAATGCAGACGCAGATCTCCGAACAGACCAAGGCTTTCATCCGCGGCTTCAGGGCTCTCGTGAAGAAGGAATGGATCGCGATGTTTTCCGCTCCGGAGCTGCAGAGACTCATATCGGGCGACAACACCGGTATCGATCTCGACGTGAGTTCCCGAAATCTTTCGCTGTTCATGATCTCGACTCGAAACTCAGCTCCTCTTGATATTGGGCGAAGTCCTCGAATCCACGGGAGCTCATCCTTGCTGTGCGTTCCCTTGCAGGATCTCCGCCTGAATACGAAATACTTCGGGGGCTTCCACAGCGCCCATCGCGTCATCTGTTGGTTATGGGAAATCCTCTGGGACGACTTCACTCCGGAGGAGCACCGATTATTTTTGAAGTTTGTCACGTCTTGCTCGAGTCCCCCTCTTCTGGGTTTTGCAAATCTGGAGCCTCCATTTTCAATTCGTTGTGTTGAAGTGGCTGACGACCAAGACCGTGGAGACACCGTTGCGTCTTTCGCGCGAGCTTTCTTCAGAGTACGCAAACGAGACCCTGTTGATCGACTCCCAACTTCATCGACATGTTTCAACCTCCTCAAACTCCCTAACTATCAGAAGAAGGAAACTTTGAAGGAGAAACTACGATACGCTATAAACAGCAACCCCGGTTTCGAGCTTTCGTGAAAGGAAAATCTCCCTACCAAAGGTGTTCAGAGGCAGAATTTCCCTCCTCCTGAAATTCATTCCATGAACCATGAATACATGAACAAGGGGAAAATCACGTATATAGTCTATATAACTCTGAATCGGTTCACATGAGCTGCTCCGGAGCTTAATCAAAAGGAGAAACCAAAAATATACAGGACATGCACGACCTGATTGTTGCAAATAAATGCAATAGCTGTATCCCAATAGCGTGATGGTGAGCTCCACGCGGTCAGTTGTGTTGTCCGATGAGAGCATCCCGCTCCAAGAATCATTTCATCTTATTTCTTTCTCTATGTAAGGGATTCTCGTCGAGAATTTTAATAGAATATATTTGAGTCTTGATGTGATTTTTGACTGAGTTCTCCCGCACATGAAATGTCATATTATTCCTCGTGGCGTGAGTTGAGCTCTCCGGCTGGGAGTATCATCTGAAGGTGAAGGTCGGAAGCTAGGTGTTGAGATCCTCAACCAAGGCGAAATAAATAAATGAAGCAGAAATCACCGGTCCCGTCCATTACGCTTGCTGATCAGCTTGATAGAGACACGGTGCGGAAATGTCGCAGTCGTATGAATCTCGATCCGGCGCTCCTTAGGTGTATTTGGTTGGCCATGCTCCGTCCTCCCAATAACTCAGCCTGCGCTGGCTGGGTTCCGGGAAACCATCGGGAACGATTCTCAAGAATTTGTGGATGCATTTCCACAGCCCTATGACTTATTCTTTGTAGATATTTGATTCCAGATCAGATTCTTTGTGAATCATTTCGCAAGGCATACGATAGCCGCTTTCGAAAATTGAAATCGTAACATCCGATCAGAGCTCGCTCTGGGATCAAGCAAACCAGCGAATGGCCCTCCGTGGGCATTCATCGGCGACATTGTAATCCAGCTTCGAACAGATCCGCTCACGAATGTAGAAGACGAGGCCGTCGTTTGCCGTTTTCGTCTATTCGTTCATCGGAGCCGCATACGCGATAACTCAGTTCCGAGATGGGACTCTCGGCTCTGATCTCCAGATGTCCCGAATAGACAACAGGAGAAGCAGGCCGGAAAACGAAGGGGTCCAAATGTTCAGCGCCAACCCCGGACACGGGAGGGCAGATCATTGCCTCAGCAAGTCCCCGCCCCTGCCGATGAGTCATGTCCTCTCCTTGGGAGAAAACGTCACGACGACGGTTTCTTCGGCTTTCCGAACGCTACGTTTGTAGGAGCCGATCTTCCGGAGGAGCTGTGTTAGCGCCATGAGTCACGCAGCGCGTCGACGTCAGCAAACCAAGCAAGGCCGCCGAGGCAGAGTCTTCACGCTCACTCATACATCGATCGCCGTTCCAGCAGGGCTCTGCTCAGCTGGCTCTTACGCGAGCTTAAAAGTCGAAGTTTCTCTCGATCAATCGAGTCACCCTCGAGCTTCCGCCCGGGCTAAGCGAACGGGATCGCTCAGCTGTTTGGCAGAAAAGATTCCGCGTGCTCCCATTCGCCGAAAGTGACGTGTCGTCTGTGAGGTGGAGAGAGGACTCATCTTCCCGCAGTGGTGCCGCTGCCGCTGTTGTTTTGGTCGAGCTCAGAGATCGTTCGACTGCAGTCGGTCCTCCGGAACCAGTGACAAAATCGCTTGTGAACGGAAACTGGCATTGGAAACTGAGCGATACAGGGAAAGATTTCACTCCCTCGGAAGGACTCTTCGAATATCGGGAGGAAGCTCCCCCTAGAGGCTATCAGGTGAGCCTGCGACGACAGATGTTCTCTCGTGAGCCCCTGTGGATAAATAACCGATTCTGTTGGGCGACAGCGATCGAGACATTGGATTCTTGACTACTCTCAGTTCACTTGAACGTTCCCTCCACGGCGCGGATGGGAATCTTGAGGTGTTCGGTCGACACATCGGTGGTTGTCTGTCTCACGAATCCTGTAGCGGTGAAGTCGCGTCAGTTTTCGGTCACGTCGACGCGCCAAGTTGACCGAGGTTGCGTTGAGGGCGGAGGTCCCGAATCCGTGTTTCGTCACCCGAGGCAGAAGTCCTACTCACAGTCTGTGGGACTGTGTCAACGAGAGTTTCTGTCAGAGGAAACTCGTCGAGCTCGTCGTCATAGACGTTGAGATGATCGAGATAGATTGGTCTGATTCGAAGACATTGCAGCGCCGATTGTCAATGGATTCTTGGAGGAGTCCCTCAGCTTAGAAGTTTCATCGATATTCGAGAAATGCTCGCCTCGATAAGGCCTTAGAATGTCAGTAGCGTGTCAGATGTCTCTGCCTACGCCCGGCACGCGGGATCTTCCTGGCATTTCGGTGCACTGTTTCGCCAGCGATCGGGGAAACGGGCACGAACACTGCGATGCTAAAAGGCGTGAACTTTCCGGTCCGGGGGGCACATGGAACGGCAATTATTTCGTCGGTGATTCCTCACGCTGCGCACTTGTAAGCACGCCTACGGCTATCTCAATCTCAACACCACTCGGCTCTGTTCCCTTCTCGGCGCTAGCAGTGTATGACGAGCCACTCTCCGATGATGTGATTCATTCCCGCATTCGATTACATTGTGATGAGAAGCAGCAGGTCCTTGGACGCATTCAGCGCGACATAGCGCTCGAGCCGTCCACCATGAGTCGAATCGAGAACTTCGATTCTTCAATCGAATCAGATCTTCACGAATCGAGGCTCTTCATTCATGTTCATTTTTGAGTGATCTATCTAGATTGCGTCGCTCTGCATTCTGCGGTAGAGACATCGACCCCCCACTCCTTGCTTGGATCGGCCTCCCGAGAAGCATCTCACCCAGTGACCACGACGGCCGCGGTTCCTTACGTCTGCCCCCACCACGACAGTGGATTTGTTCTGGGGCGATTTATTTCTTCGTTCACGTTCGTTTATGAATTCCAATTCCATCTGTATCCGCATCCGAAAATCACCTTCCGCAGGAGGTGATCTCTTCGCTGATGATTTTTTGTAGTCCCTCTGGAGTTCTTCATCATAGGATTGATTTATACAAGGGAGTCTCTGAGTGAGCGCAATGTCTCCTCCCAACAGCTTGCTCATTCTTTTCTCCCCCCTGCTCTCCTCAGGAATCTCACTCGATCGCCAGATCTGGTGTCCCGGAGCCGGGGACTTTTGTAAAGAGCCAAAGCAGGCGCGAGTTCGGACTCTGATCGGGTTGTTACAATTTATTTCAGACGTCATGTCTTACGCGCAGTACAGCGAAGGTGGCGCTCCGTATCCGCCGGCCGCACCGGGTTTTGCCCCCCCGCCGGGGTCTTATCAGGGTGCGCCGTATCCCCCTGCAGGAGGCGGTTATCCACCGCCGGGTGGATATGCCCCGCCGGGACAATACCCGCCAGAATATCCGCCGCCCGGTCAAGGTGGATATCCTCCAGCCGGACCTCCCGTTTATCCCCCGGGCGGCTACCCTTCCGTTCCTCAGGGACCGGTCACGCAGCCCCCAATACCTTATGGACCTCCTCCGGAGCAAAAGTAGGTTTTCGACCGAAAGCGCGAGCCCCGATCGTCGCCTGTGAGAGTGAAAAGATCTATTCTTCTACCTTCCGATATCTTTCAGTATTCCAATGGTTCCTGTACCTCAAGCCATGCCGGGAGTCCCTCCAGGCCTTGAGTACCTGACCGCGATCGATCAGCTGATCATCAAGCAGAAAGTTGAAGCTCTCGAGGCTCTCATCGGATTCGAGACGAACAACAAATACTCCGTCAAAAACTCAATGGGACAAAAGGTTGGTGGACTGGGATCGCGCAAGACATCTGCTACCCGATCCAGGACCAGGACTCTGTGGTCTGATCTCTTTTTCCTCAATCACCGACGGTAATAAACTCGAACAAAACCTCCCGATTCTCCCTCAGATCTTCCAAGCCTCCGAGAAAACGGACTGCTGCACCAGGAATCTCTGCGGTCCGAACCGTCCCTTCGATATGAAAATCAAAGATCTTCAAGGCAACGAGGTATTCTTCCGAGAGTATTTCGGGACCTACGATCAGGGCTCACAAGCGCAATGTAGGAACGGAAGCGTGAGCTGATTCTGATTCCGGGAGAAACTCTTTTCCAGGTGATCCATCTCTACAGACCCTTCCGTTGTACGTCCTGCTGCTGTCCGTGTTTTTTGCAGAGGATCGAGGTCTGCGCGCCTCCTGGAAACGTCATCGGTTACGTCTGTCAAGAGTGGTCGATTCTTTCACCGAAATTCACCGTACGCGACGCTCAAGAAAACGTCATACTCAGAATCGAGGGACCCATGTGCACATTCAGCATTTGTGGAGATGTTGAATTCGAAGTGCTTTCCGACGCGACCGGACAGAACGTCGGAAAAATATCTAAGCAATGGACCGGCCTGCTCCGCGAGATGTTCACTGATGCCGATAACTTCGGGATTTCGTTCCCCATCGACCTTCACGTTCATGTGAAGGCCACCCTGCTGGCGGCCGCTTTCCTCATTGACTTCATGTTCTTCGAAAAGAGCTCCAATAAGGAAAGTGACCGAATCGGCATGTTCGACTAGAAACTGAGATTTTTCGTTCGCCGTTCGAATCGCAGCAGCAGCCTACAATTTCCGTCTGTGAAGCATGGCAACTTCATCCTACTTCGTGTCCTGCCATACAAATCCTACAGCTCTGATTCGATTCTGGTTCGACTCCACGATCCGGTTCCTGGCAGCCCCTGATTTTTGGAAGGTTCTTAAGAGGTTTGCCGTTCTGTCGTCGTCCGCATCATTTGGAGGCTTCCCCGCGGGCGGCGACATTGATTGTGGTCGAGTTTTTCCGCGAAGGAGTAACTTCCCCGAGTACGCCGACAGCCTCGCGTCGATGTTCGAATCCGGCGAACGTTCTAGATGAGCTTCCCGGAATGAGCGGCGATCAAACTCTGGGAGCGGCTGCAAAAGACAAGCTCCGTAATCGGAGGGGAATCAGGTTATTTGATACGGTTTCAACGTTTCAACGTCCCCGTTATTGCCATTATCACATGAAGTTTTGAAGTTGTCATCGTTGAGTAAAATATTCATATTGGAACGCTTCTCGTCCTCCGGCCGTAACGTTGATTCTTGAGTGCGAAATATTGCGGGGATTCTTCGGAAAACTTGTGGAGCTCGAAAAGTCTTGTCTCCGCGATATTCTGATAACGTGTATGTAAAAAAATGACCATAAACTTTTCGTCAAGCCTTCAATGGAGTTTTTATATCTGTTTTCATTCATTCTTCGTGTCGATAAAGAGCCTACCCATCATTGAGCAGGTCTTGCCCATCCTTCCCAGGAATCGAGATCATTTTGCAGCGAAAGCAGACCTCATCTGGCGCTCAAGCCGAGTCGAGGTACTCCCACTGCTCTAATGCACCTCCCGTGTCCATCTGACTCCTCGTCGGAGTTCCTCCCACGGAGTCGTTCGGAGCGAGAGGAATGTCATCGAGGTGCTTTTAATCGTTTGCGTCAAGCAGCGCGAATTCCGCTCGTCGGCCTCCCAGTCACCGCAGCCAACCTACTGGGGAGGGCGGCTTATCGGCGGTACTCAAGCCGGAAGCGGGGTCGTTCGAGCGGTACTCGTCACTGATCAGAACGAGAGAGCCCAGTCTACGGTGCTGATTCCCTCGCTGTCATCGCAATAGGGCAGACTTCCCATATACCCGAGATCATGGAGAAGGCATCCACGGAAAGCGCAGTGCCGAACTCTCTGCGGTGAAAAGTGTTCCACGAGTTGGCAAGGTTCGCACTGAAGGCACCGTCATTGGGCGTGGATTACCGGGGTCACTAGATAAGTCCGATTTCTGAAGTGTGAACCCTCGACACTATCCTGACCGGTGTTCGGAGCGATCCCTTGACGAAGTGGCTGGTCGCAGGAGCCTTGGAGGAAACGTCTTCGAACCAGACTTCTCCAAAAATCGATTCAACGCTCAGTTGCGCCATCGAACGGTGAACTCTGTCTAGGAGAAAAACGGAACGGATCCCGATCCATCAAAACGGAGCAGTGAAGCATCGGCTCCCGGTGTGCCTCGGGTTTGAACACTTCACAGTGCCGAGGTACAGCAGGCTCTCTTGACCTTCCGACTAATGCGAGTCGCGGGAATATTTCCATGTGCTGACATCGAGCGACCTCGAGCTCTCCTTTCCGAAACCCCTCGATATCGGACACGGTTGCAGCAGGTGTTCCCAAGTGATCCCCTTTGTCTCGGTCGGCTCCTACGTTTCTGTAATATAACAAGGTGACCTGTCCGGGATTCGGAACTTGTCGGAACAATGAGAATTGTTGAGAGAACTCCTCGGAGGAAAATAGCGATTCGGGTCCCTGCATCCGTTCGAGACAGCGAGAACAGCTGGAGGTAGCCACCAGTTTTGAATAGCGGCGACGGAATCAGCGGGTAGAGAGGTGGGCAGCTCGCGAGTCCCTCCACCCCCGAGTCCGAGGAGAAGGCGAGCTCCCCGTATGGTCGAAGCCCTCTCCGTCGAACCTCTCGCTCTAAGGCGATGTAAACACGGCATCGTTGGCGTCAGATGAGGGGCTCCGGGGAGCGGGCGATCGAGTAGCGGTGGGAATCGTCCGTTCGCTGGATCGTGGAGTGTTCGCTGCGTCGAATCTCCGCCCGAAGTTGGAGCTCCGCGTGCCGCGACCGCAGTGGCTCATCCGCTTGGTCGGCGGACTCCATAGGTCATCATGCCAAACCCGAGCCGATGTAAAGTGTTCCACAACTATGGAGATCTCATGCTTACGTGGCTCGAGGAGCTTTGCTGGCGAGCCGGATCGACGTCCCGCGATCAAATGGTCCTCCTAGAGAGCAACGATGGCGCACACTTCAAGTGTCATCAGTGGCTTCTGGCCCGCTGGTCGCCGTATTTCGAGGCGCTGTTCAGTCGATCATTCTGTGAGAGCCGAACTTCGCGGGCGAAGCTCGAGAACGTCGATGGCGACTCCCTCGAGACCGTGCTCAATTATTTCATGCACGGAAAGTTCAACGTCAGCGCTGAGAATTGTCTGCGGTTGCTGTTCGCCGTCGAGTACCTGCTACTGGAAAACCTTCAGGACTTCGTGACCTGCTTCATCGAGGAGAATTTACAGGACGTCCTGAGATCGGACGAGTTCTCCAAGCTCGAGCTCGAACAGCTGTGGAAACTCGTGCCCATACTAGCGCGCGGCATCTGTCTGGACAAGGCGCTGGGCATCGAGACGGTGGTCCTGTACCTCGAATGTTGGAAACTCGGCCAGAACACCCAGAAGCTCGGGATCTGCGACGATGTGAGAGCGCTCATCAAAGAACTCGAGAACAGTCTCCATCGGCTACGGACACCGGAGATCGCGTACGCCATCTACAAGCATACGCCCAATTGCGTCACGAAGCTATTCACCGAAAAACAATTAGGTTCTCGCCCTTCGGGGAGCCTCAACGATCTCTACGACCGCGGAGAGCTGGAGCCCCCAGCGAAAATTAGCACCGGTCAGCTAATGAGAGCGCACTCCACCAACGAGCTCACGTCTCAAGAGGATTGGATGATCCAACTGCGTTCGCTCATCTCGGAGGGAACAACCCTGATGCGTCAGCTATCGAACCAGGAACTCCAGCTTCCACACGATATTCCACACGAATGCATCAAGAACATGGCCGTCATGCCAAACCGCTTCATTTTGGTGCTCACCGACTCTCGCCGGCTCCATCTGTGCCCGTGGAATCAACGAGGTCCGAGTCAACTCGTCGAAGCTCAATGCGATACTGTCCTGCAGTTCGGCCGGGACATTTATGCCGTTCTCCAACAACAACAGGTTGCCTTATGGAACTGCCAACTGAAAGTGTTCGAGACAATTTACTCTTTAAGCGAGCATATCATTCACGACATATCGTGGTACCGAACCAACAAAACAAGCTCAACCCTATCCTTGCTCATCGCGCACAGAGCGTTCCCGTGCAATGTCGAACTTCTCTGCCTAGATTTCGATCAAGTGAGTATCTATCTGCCGTCGTTCCTCGATTCGATTATCGGAGCTGATCGCCTTCAATATCTTCCGAAGACCGGGAGCCGTGTCGATATCCCAGGGCATTCGACCCTGATCAGGAGCCGAAAGATTTGAAGCGAGCTCAAATGTCAGATGACCTAAAATATCGTTCCCAAATCGATACTCGCGGTGAGGGAAACTGCGCCGGGGAAGGCTTTCGGTCCGGACCTCCCCTCGGCTTGCGTGACTCTCCCCCGGGAAGTTTTGGACAAGAACGAGAAAACGAGCTCTCAGGGAATAGATATCTTGCGTCCCGACCGCTCGGTCAAGGTTGAACCAGGCATAAATATAGTCTCCTGATCGCGCCATCCTGCTCCGGTGCTCATTCGCGCCTCAGGTCGTCGTGTGATTCTGAGCCTCTTAGATTCTCCGATACCGCGGGAATCCCTCAATCTGGCATTTGCGAAGGCTCGTCAGTGGCCCAAAATCGACGAATCGACTGAGAAGTATGATATTCTGATCTTTGAAACTACTGCGATCCTTTTCAGGTCACGGGAAGTTTCAAACAGCCCCCGGTTCGATTCCATCCCGCGCTAAACACGTGCAAACTCTCAAATCCACGACTCGTCGCCCTCAGCGAACGGGTTCTGATTCTCTACGAGCAGGGGGATGCAGACAAGGTGAGTCATCGTCGGAGGAAACATCGACGCGTTGCCAGCCCTCGACGGATTGGGGGTGTCGTTCGGTTCTATTCAATAATCCAATAATTCCAGGTTTTCGTCATTATGATCGGCGCACAAGAGTGCAAGAAAGTCAAATGCAAACTCGGAATCAGCAATAACTTCTACCTCAACGATCAATTGCTATTCTACACAGCAGATAATTCAACTTTTTACAAGATTCGCTATGATTTTAAGGATTTCGACTGTGAGGAATGCGGCGAGGTCGCAAGAGTTAACGCGGCTTGTGTAGCCCCATGTCTCAGGTAGATCTGGGAGCTCCGCATCCCGATTCGAAACAGGTGCCATATGATTTTAATTTTCGAGCGTGGAGGTGTTAATGAGGTATTCTTCGAGGTACAGCGTCAGCGAAAAACTTTATTTTTTGAGCTTCGAGATTTTTGCGGGAGAACATATCTCTCCAAGTTCAGTGGCCATGAAGACATTCCGTGATATCCGTAGAGTACATACATATCGATTGGGCAGAGAGACTCGTCAGGCTTATTATAGTATCAACGTCGAACCTTGGGATAGGAGTCTCACTTAGTAGGTCACGCATGTCATCAATCAATCGACCGGAGAGCCGGAAAGAAGATGCTGCCGCCGGGTGACAAGAATTTCGTACTTTTCCGTTTGCCCTACCGAGCCAATGCGTGATTCTCACAACTAAGAGTTCACCTTGACAATACTCCTATATATGAAGGTCAGGGACGGCGAATGCTTCCGAGTGGGGATTCCCCGAGAATCGAATAAACCAGCAAGGAGCCTTTTTTTAAATTGCGAATAAAAAATTCAGCTGCTCATTTCCCGTTCTTCCCCTTCAGCTGCTCATTGTGGCGCCCACAGGCTTCTTATGTGTCATGATGATGCTTGTATGCTGTCCATCTCTTCCAACCCGATTCGGTCTTATTCCGGGACGCGACCAGGATTACGGGAAACTATGGACCGATCTGATGAGCTCGATCGAGCTTCGCCGACACCTAGCCGACGGAAGAATCCCCGATATCCACGGTCTGAGCACCCAGTCCTTCCGTGGACAGAATTCCTCGATCAAGTCATCACCTCAACATGAGAAATTATCACTTTTTTATTTACATCATGATTGATACGAGTCTTATTTACATCACGCATCCTGTTTCGCAATAGCCCCGAAAACTTCATCGGGTACGGCTCTGGTCTCAACGGTATCCATTTCCTCATCGTTGTTGTCGTTTTCTTCGTCATCCTCGTCCGGTACTTCGATTTCGTCCGGATTGTGCACTTTAGATTCTTCCAACGCTGGCTGCGTGTCTTGTGCCCGGATGAATACCGGGCCTTTTGAAATCGTGACCGATTCGACAACAGCGGCGGCCGCCTCGCCTTCGGCTGCCGATGCTTGCGCGGCCGTAAGGCTCACGCTCATTTGGGTATTGAAAGTTGCCTGGACGCTTCGTTTTATACGGAGGAGCTCACGTAGCGTATCTTCGTTGCCATGCGCAACTTCAAATCTTTTCCATTCCTCCCAGAACACCTGCTGTCTCCGGGGATCGCACATCTGGGAACAATGCATGTAGATCATCCGAGCGCGGTCAATTTCGCCGAGCTTGCACTCGAGTTGCGCGAATTCGATACACATTTTCACAGAATCCGCGTCGGGCAGAGTTTCGATGGCTTTCTGGTATATCGGACGGACTTTCGTGAGACCGAAACGCGTCGCTGCCAGTTTGATATGGAGGTCGAACATTTCTTTCTTCTCTTCATCGGGCACGAGATCTTCAGCTTTATCGTAGACGGCCATGGCGTGTCGCGCGAGTCCGTATTGCTCTTCGAGTTGAGCGTAGAGCAGGAATATGTTCTTGATATACTTCGGCGGACAATCAGCCAAACACTGCTCGAAGAGGTCTCTCGCTCTTTCGAGCTTGTTTCCACCGAAGCGCTTGAGAAATTTCGTCAGATACGTGTTCCATATATCGTAGACGTTCGGCCATTTGAATAAGCCGATGCCTTTTTCGTACAGTCTGAACGCTTCCTCGAAGTAATTGTTCTCCTCGAGGAAAAGCGCCGCGTTGATGATTATCTGCGGACTCGCTATCCGCAGATCTATCATATGATCGTAGACGGCTTTAGTGCTCTGCAACGTGCCGAAACTCTCTTCGAGGTCGGCGTATAACGACCAGATCTTGATATTTCTATAGAGACGCATTTGTACTGTTTCAGACTGATCGTGGTAGGCCACTTTACGTGACGGCGCAGACGTTGCCGTACGGCAGAGTTTTATGGCTTCGGTGGGGTTGTCGTGACGCAGCTCCATTTCGGCAAATTCACACCACACGTTCGCGAGCTCATCGACTTTCGTGTAGGGCACCTGCGTGGCCTTCCGGAAGATTATCCTAGCATCATCGAGCTGGCCCTTGGACTCGTAGAACTTCGCGAACTCGGTCCAGATCTGGGAAAGTTTACCACCGCTGGCCAACTTCGGATCGACGGTGGTGACCGCTTTCGTGTACGTTTTTATAACCTCGACAGGATCGTCTTCGAGCAGCTTCACTCGTTTCAGCCACTCGTGAACGCTGTGAGGGTTCTGCCGCAGGAGGACCGAGTTCAAGAGCAGCGGTCTGCGATTCATCAGATATTCGTATCGAGACAATTTTAGCTCGAGGTCGAGCTCCTCCTCCGGCGACATCGTATCCTTCGCCATCAGCTTGCTTATGACCGTGTATTCGAACTGGGAATAGGCATCGAAAATTTGCGCGAAGTCACGCACCGTCAGCACGCTCGACATTGCCTCCTCGTAGATGTCACGTGCGCGCTCAAACAATTTCGAGCGGATATAATAGTCGGCGAGAGAGCACCATAACTTCCCCAACTGGTCCGTGTACTTCTTCAGCCCGCCCCTGATGATTGCGTCGACGTTCAGGCTCTGCATCTTGTCGGGGTTTTTCGACATAAGTTCGCACAATTCCATCCACAGCTGATGCTTCGATTTTCCTTCGGCCGACGTGAAGCTCGGGTCGTTCACCATGTCGGCCATTCTCTGCGCGGCTTCGTTTAGCTTTCCGACTGAGATCAGATATTCGACCGCCGTCTCTCGCGACTCGGGACTGAGCTTCAGGAAGCGCCGGTAGACTCTCAGCCCGGTCTCGGGAATGTCGTGGAACGATATAAACTTTAGGTAAAGAGGCCAGATTCGATCGTGTTGAGTTATCGGCAACGAACGTAAAGACCGATCGAGCGTGTGTCGGAGCCGGGTGACGAATCGTTGACGGTGAAGGAACTCGCAGTACATGATCCAGATTCGAGGCATTTTGTGCATCCAGACCAGAGCGCGCTCGAATGTCTTGTTGACGGCCTCAAAATCCGAATGATCGATGCACAGATGCTGTTCGTCGAGCTGTTTCATGATCTCCTGGAGGTAGTAATGCCAGATCTTGTACGATCCAGGGAGTTGCGTCAGCGCACGCTCGAAAATAATGTTGACTTGTGCTTTCGTACATTTCCTGCTCTTTCGGAACTCGGCATAGCGGAGCCACGAGCGCACGACAAATGGGTTTCTCAAGAGCTCTTCTTCGTAAGCTAGATGGTCCTCCTCAGACAGAAGATCCGAAGGAATTAGGCTCGCCTCCGCCTGCGCCATCGGCTCCTCGTTTCCAGCCTCAGCCATGACTCCGGGTGATGGCCACGTTCGTGCGAGTCCAGCGAGTCAGAGCGAAATTCTTAAATCAATTCAAAACGACTGCTCTCCACGGCACATAATGGATTCACTTTCCGCCTCTTGTCGGTCGCTCATACCAACGGAGCATTTCGCTTTTCGTGTGTACGAAATGCAACCGGTGCCGACTTGCGCTTCAATGCAGCTCGCCGAATCGACTGCTCTGGCTCTCAGCGCGGATGGATTTCCGGGATCTGGGATCCTCTGTCCCCTATGAGTATCTGTCCAGAGATCGTCGGAGGTATGGAGTACCCTGCCGGAGATTCGCCAATCATCATTCAACGCCGTCCGACGCAGCGTCCGCGTCGGAATCCCGCTCGCTGCAACGAGCCAGGGATGCGCGCGGCTGCATTCAAAGGCCAGCTGCTTTGTTAGCAAACGGGCCAGCTTGATGAGAACCCGCCATTTCGTATTCCGAGTGTGATTTGAACAGTGGGTCAGAATCTGGATAAATCGGGCTTCTTGATAGCTGTGTCGGTTGTGAAAGCCGTGCGAGATGTCGATTGGGGTACCGATCAAGGTCCTCCATGAGGCTGAGGGCCATATCATTACCTGTGAGACGAACACCGGTGAAGTTTACCGAGGGAAGCTTGTCGAAGCTGAAGATAACATGAATTGTCACATGCAAGGAATCACTGTGACCTACCGTGACGGAAGGTAATTCCCGATAATGTTCCGCCTCCCCTGGCTATTCTGAACCTGAATTCAGAATTTCCGCGCCCCGCCCTCCGCACGAAGTCGCGGGGATCGCGATATTCTCTGCGAGATCGCAGAAGCAGCAATAGTTTCTGACGAGATATCTCCCTGTAAACCTTCGGAGGGATTCAGAATCCCGGGGGACGCCTTGAAATCGCCTCAAACTCCCCTCCGGAGCGCCCGGCTATTACTGGGTTCAATTGATCGTGTGACAACCTGATTTTCTGGTAGGAGCGCCGGCATAAGTAAAAAAAATTCCTCCCGCAGTACTTCCCAACTGGAGAACGTGTACATTCGAGGGAGCAAAATCCGATTCCTGATATTACCTGACATGCTGAAAAATGCTCCTATGTTCAAAAAACCGCCTGGGAAAGGCATGCAAACCGGCGCAGCGGCGGGTAGAGGGAAGTCTGCCATTCTACGAGCTCAAGGTGAAGCATTTCTACGGGATTTATGTCGATTATTATGGTTCCGTCCACTCAGTCTCGATTGATCGTTGCCCAACCGCCCATGTCCCAACGTATCCTCACGACATGACTTTTTCTTTTTTTATTGCAGCCGCTCGAGGCCGGGGACGAGCTCGTGCGCTGTTTCCCAAAGGTGGTCGAGGAGGTGGTGGTGGTCGCGACGGAGGTGGTGGTGGAAAGTGAGGCGCGGTCGGTGCGGGTCATCCCTCTGGCATCACACAAGATGCCTGTGTAATAAGTTGCATATATGGCAGAACGAAGAACCGAACAATAAATATTCCATCACTTCACTCGTCGTCATCTCCCATGACTTTCTTACTGACGGAAGTCGGGAAGGAAGAAGCTGCCTCACTATCGAGAGTCCCCCGGACTCCAAAGTTCTCGCTGAAACGTACATATGTGTA
Organism: Galendromus occidentalis; assembly: GCF_000255335.2. NCBI lineage: Eukaryota > Metazoa > Arthropoda > Arachnida > Mesostigmata > Phytoseiidae > Galendromus > Galendromus occidentalis. The sequence goes on along the minus strand of NW_003805472.1, from coordinate 2,318,280 downwards.
TTCGAATGATTCAGTACGGGGCACGACAGTTAAAAGCCTTTACTTTATTACATTTGCCTTAAAAAATGATGGACCCTCCTCTCCCTGCTCCTGGATGAGCGCTTTGCCAAGAAGCTCAAATCCGTTATAAATAGATCTATCACAAGTCCAGAATACTTTGACAACGGACCGCAAACCACGAGGCAAGCCGGCGTACTCTTCTAGCTTTCCGCTACCATATCGATCCCGACTTCACTCCTCGTTATCAGGATTAGGAGCATTTGCTGACGGGAAGCTCGGCTCACCATAAATTCTCTCGAGGTATTTGAGTATATTCTTGTCGATGAGGGCCTCGTAAAAGTCTCGATTCAGAAGGCGGAACTCGGCTTCGTCGACTCCCTTCGTGCGCATGTGACGTTTCCAGTCACGAATTCGCTTATAGAGTAGTAGCCTCCCGGAGAAACGTGGGTCGCAAAAAACCTCTTTTAACAACGCGATATCTCTGACCGAATGCCCGAGGAGAAAGTCGTTGGACTCTAAGCAGCGGTCGGAGTTCTCAATGATGAATTTCTTGACGTCTTCGGCCAAATCTGAAACGCCGAAAGTGTGCGCCACCGACAGGAGATCGATCGCTTGGTCGACTCTGAAATCGGCAATTCCAAAAATGATGTATTCGAAAACCGTGTCCATCACTGGTCCCGTGTAGTCAACTTCGAAGCATTCCTTGAGCTCAATCCTGCCGTTCTGGTTCAGAAGTCTCTCGAAATGCGCGAACGAGTTCCTGAGTATCTTCAAGTCGACCAGTCTCGTACTCGAGTCTCCGCATCTTAGCACAACAGGATTCGTTGCTCCTGTGCTCGGGAAACACAAAACTCCGTGTGCCCTGACGGGCGATGACGGGCTCGGAGCACAAGTCGAGAGATCGCGCACAATCATGGCTTTTCACTAGGCGATCGTTGAGCAACGGAATGCGACTTCCAAACAATTGTTCCAGATTCGTCTGCTGATTGCGGAATGACGATGCTCCGCGCGCACATTGACGTTCCCGAAGAACGTGCACGCCAGGGCAGCTTTCGGGAAGAGACCGGGATCTATCACTACCCCTGAACCGAGCAGGACGAGTCGTTTCGAGCCCCTGATCAGTTCGAGCTGGAACCAATGGCTGTGGGAAAGCCAAGCTCTGAAATAGAATTCAAGGGACATGGGAAACAGGAGGCATCCTTGCCGAGGATCGACGCGGCTTGAAGCAGATGGCTCAGGCCTTCCCGGCTTCTGAGTTGATAAAATAAATTGGCCGTCCGACAAATTCGCGGAAGAACAAGAATCTTCCATATTCGACCTCGGTATGTTATAAAACCGATCAGATTATCAAAATGTTTTCTCGACTCCACCGACTCCATGGTAGCTCTGACGCAGTGTCCATTGGAGTTCCAGACAGATCGTTAGAAAGTTGCCTCTCGCTTCTCCTGGACCCCGAAAGCTACATACATGAGTTTATCATTGGAATAAGATGGAAACGCGATGCTGACGTCGCATCCCCTCTTCCACGGTGCAGCATGCTTCGTGCTCGCTTGAACAGAAATGTTTCGAGGGATCGAAGTTTTGAGACTCGCCACAGATGGCCTCGACTCCACCCGCGTTACCGTCCGACGTGCCAACGCTGACATGCAATATTACATAAGGAATACACGGTCCTTACGAACGGTCGAACATCTTTCTTTATTGTCTTTCCCTTTTTTTCGATATATCGTCGTTAAGCCCTCATCATCCAATCGATTTAGGCGCCCGTTGAACTCCTCTCATGAATTGCGTAGTGGGAAGGCTACGGATCTTAAACAATTTACGATCATCCTCTCCTTCCGTTCATAAGATTCCCATACTCGAAAAATTTCAATATGCCAGCCGCTCGCCAAATCTTATCGCTCAGTTTTCTCCCATCGTTTCGATTCCCCGATCCCCTCCCTCTCTCCCTCCGGAAAAAAGTTATCTCCAGAATCGGCGCTCCCGCGGATCCTTCTGATTCTTCGTTTTTAGAGCTCCCAGGCCCCAGGTCGAGCCCCTCTCGAAGTTGTGCCCATTCGCGTTTTCGCGTGGGATCCCTTAAGATTCTCAGTCCGTCTCCGATAAGAGCTCCCGTTCCACCAGTTGGGTTTGCGGTTTTCGCTCGAATCGCTCACGGTGACATTCATCTAGTCATTCATTCATTTATTTATCATCATTCTCCGCTTCTGCTTGCGGGCTTTGGTGATGATCATCATGAGTAAAGAGCCCCTCCCCATCGATCGCTTCTGTTTGAAATCCCTGTGTGCGCCCGCGACCTCCGCGTCGAGTTCCGCCGGGGCAGATGTAGTGCTTAGAAGGAGGAAATCTTCACTCCCAACATTGAGGCTCAGCTCCACCGATATCATCGTAGCCCGACGGAGGCTCGAACCATATTGTCCCGATTGGCAAAAGCGATCTGGAGGAACTTGAATTTTCTGCTCACGAGACGAGTTCGGATGACTCGCCTCTTCCATCGTGGAAAAAAAATCGAACAATCATTTCAACCACACCTTCCACCCCGCACCATCTTCCAAACCTCAATCGATCACGGATCGAATTTTTTTTGTGGATTCCACAAACTGATGGTTTGACTTCAAGCAACCTCGTCATCAGGTACAGCCGAAAATCGATGATAATACAGAGTCCAGCTCCCACCCATCGGAATGAGAGGGTGGATGCTTGGATGAGGGTGGGAGGAGCAAGCAAAAAGAGACGACGACGACCGATGACGTCGAATATCTATATGATCAACAGAGCGAAAAGACAAATCAACACATTCATTCCTGCATACACTCGACACTCGATCACACATTCATCCAGACATTTTCTCACAGAAGAGACAAATACTCCGTGGCCAACGAATTCTGGCATACAATGCGGTTGGATCGAGACGAGGAGAGGCGCCTCAAAGTCGCTCAAATGCTGAGTCAGCAGTTACCTTCGGATATTCTTGAGCAAGATGCACCGGGATAAAAATTCAAGTGTTTTATTCCTTTATCGGATCTACCGTTGTTGCGGGGTTGCTCCCATCGATGGGGAGGCTATCTCGCATGACAACGGGGGCTCTATGAGTGATTTCTGACATTGGAAGTCTCATCAACAATGCCAGCTCTTGATTCCTCTCCTCGAAACTTTGGTCGCCCAGGTCCTGAATTCGATGCCGGGTTGAGGCAGACGGATCATTAGTGGGAAGCGGATGAGTGATATAAGTCGGCAGAGCTCTACATTACTATTCTCAAACTAAATCAACAAGGAAACCTATCAGTTTCATAAGGATAAGGGGCCAGCCCCCGTGACGACTGGCAACCAAAGGCCATTCGGGAACGTTCTGTCGGACTCGAGTCCAGCCCGTGATCTCGATTCTATTCTTCTCCCCGAGCATTCTGAATGTCCCCGCGACCGTTACTCCGAGAAAAACAAATCAGGATGGATTCCATTTCTCTCTCGCCGGCTCGGTTCCCGATCCCGAATTGTCTTTTTTAATTAGACGGGTAGACATTGGGGAGGAGCGGAACGCTTGAATCACGTGGAGAAGATTGAATTCGAATCTGATGCTCGAATATGGAGCCAAGGAATCTACCTAAACAGATTGCGTGTTCGTCATTTGATTTTCTTCCCAAAAAAACGGATCCGGGGACTCCAGGAGTCTCAAGGCATTCGAACCTCGATGAGACTCACATTTCTTATGATGCATCCTAATCTATTTCGACTCGTCTCGATCCTACTACTTATCGCATTGCTTCAAGAGCATGTTCGGACATGATAAAGCTGGTTCTCATACATACATAAATCCACCCATTCTCTCCCTCGCACTCGTTCAATTACTCATTCATTCAGCCAGTCTATCCCGCCCAAGCATTCATGGCCTCACTTCATGCTGGCGGACCCCGCATATATACACATATATATTTATATATTCATACAAATTTGTATATGTATCCATATATAGAATATGTATATGTATATACGGTTGTGTGCAGAGAATTTTTGATCAAGCTCGCGCCTTCGTATTAGAGTTAGGGAAGTCGCTTGTTTGCATGAACCGAATGACACAGGGATGATCGTTGCCTTTCCTCAGAAATGGCTCCTGCATTTGTTGTACACAACAAAATTCAACAATGATCCCGTGAGTTTTTCGCACAGCAGTCGACTCGGCAATCTCAGCTCACTCGAAACCATCATCTAAATTCAACACATTCGCCTAGGATGTTGATGTACACATACTCATTCATCTTGTTAATAATACTTTCTCGTTTGTTCGTTCTTCGATTTCTCTCTCATCCAGTCACGCCTATTCTCCTTCATTGCATTGTTTGGAGTCTTTATCTTGTTTAACTTTAATTTGTTGTTCCCACGAGGTACCTACAAAAATAATGGTGGCAATAAGTATCGTCGGATTTCGATGGAAATTCCCTCGATTAGATCCTCCTACGTGAGAAAGATTCCCTCCCTTCGGAACGAGCGCTCGTTCGCCCTGGGACAGGTCTCAGACTTGCGAACTGCGAGGAATTCAGAGCCCAGGTTTCTTCATCCAGAGGGATAGAAAACGAATCGATTCCCCCATCATCGATTGCTTCTCGGGACACTTGAACTCATCATCCCCAACCGTCGGTATCATCATTATTTTTCTGTGTGCCCAGGACACCATCATCGATCCTTCTCGGGATCCCGAGTATTCGGGAGAGAAGGCGTATGTTCCTTGCGATCTCGAGGGAAAATTATCAATGAATTCATAAAATGATAATCTTCCTGGTTCGCGAATCATGGGATGATTATCAACCTCCTCCCCATACAGATCCTCTTCGCTAGAGTTGAAGTATTCGCGCAGGGTGGCCAGAAAAGTTTTTCGGAGTTTTCTCGTTTGTATCAAAATTTTAGCCGTAAAAAGTACTATCTATGGGTTTCGATTATGTACAGTCTATATTACAATGCTGTAAACTAACTTCTCCTTTCTCTCTTAATGCTCCTCAGTTATGCTCTGTCATCGTCATTATTATAATAATTATTATTATTATTGTCATCACCCGCTGTATCATCACTCTGTGTAACCTCAGTGCATGATCATTGGAAACTCCCTCGGCAAGCAAGGTGAAAGTACATTTCTCCATTGAATACGGGTCGATACCCGGTTCGGGGGCACGTCCCGAGCCGATCAGTTTTCAGTCCCTCGTCGCACTCCCGAACGCGGAATTCCGGCAAATTAATTGTTTGTGCGAGTTGCGTGCTATTCCGCTGTTCGAACGACTCAGTCAGTCCGGCTAGGCGGCACGATCGGTCATATATTGATAGCGAGAGAGGAGAGCATTTTTTTCCGAGCTCTTTCTTCGTCTGCGAAATTTCGCTAGTCTGCCCTGATCGCAACCTGCATCTTGAGCTAGGCGATGGTATCGACGGTCGACAGCGACGATATTTCCGCTTATGCCGTCGAGTTCGTCGTGGTCGTCGGCGCAATAGATGCTTCGATTTCCGCCCGCCCAAAGCGAAGTTGTTGAGGATGAGCACGCAACCGATGAGGCATAAGGAGTGCGACGAAGGGATCCTAACTTTCGCGCCGGACTCACCAGATCGAGCCCCGCCACGATTTTCTCCTATTAGGAAACCAATATGCGAACATTTCTAATGGATCTGTATACCAAGCTTCGCTCAGCGGATCCGCCCTTGAACGCACTCGGAACACGGCTGTCGATTTTGTTCTCTTCGTTTGACTCCCGAACGCATCGTTCTTCGTAACTATCTCCGATACCTCCAAAGGTCTCCTCCGAGTTCATAAATTACTCCGATACCCTTGTCCTAATCCATGTCGTTCACAAAATCATTATCGACATCAAGTCGATGCAGCCTTTCGTGTGACTTTTCTCGTGTATCGTTCCGATCCTCATCGTCACCTCAATTGTAATAATAATAATAATTATTAAATTCTTCTCCCACATTCTCATCCCAGCGAGTGGAGATGGTTAAACTTAAAAAAAGAGACCGGTGGACAACCATTTGTAAGGTATACAACGATTTGCCTGCATCAGTTCTTTTGTCCGTGACCTATCTGATGCCGTACAAAAATAGATCTATAGGTATCGTAGATATACTCGGGTATATATATTCATATATTCTTTGTGATGTAAGTATATGTGTGGATGTACCGATGCACGTATTAAATGTTCCTTAACTATTTGGGACTGTGTCTCGTTCCAGGCAGCGCTTGCTCAATCGTTACCTCACGTTGCTTTGCGCTTCCAGCTCAATCGTCCGCGATTCTCTTACTTTCTCGTTTGCATACCATTCGTATGTTTCATCAGGATGAAAAGTCCGTTATGAACCTCCCATACCCCGATCGACCAACTCATCGCGCCGATAAACGCGTGCCACGTCTCGACGAATGCATCGAATCCTGCAACAGGATGCCCTTTTCGTGTCCGCTCGCGTAATCCGCATCCCCACACTTCTTTCCGTACAACTCCCTCTCTGGAAATCCACATCGAGATCGCCGTCCCCATGCGGTTCTCGGTGTCCGCGCGAAGGTTATCCCGAAACTTCTCGCTGAGGAAATAATGATTATCATGGCTACCAAGAAAGAATTGACGCCCGCCGACAAGATCTCATCTGTAGGTCGAAATTCTTGGGGACAAAGCGGACGCCTCCTTGAAGAAGAGAACATATCGTGTTTGTGGAGCCTAAAGATTGGCATTTGAAATCAGGTCATGTATTCTCATTCAGAGGAAGGTGACAGAAAACCAAGTCCCGATCTCCCTCATCGATTCTGTCTTTTCCCCGAGCGCTACCACATACAGCACATGGCTGCGACTATCCAAGTCATGATCGAGAACTTAATCAGGATAACTAAAAAGCCCCCCAGTCTAAGCAGGGTATTTACCTCTTCGCGCTTCTGTTTCCAGATGAGCGATCGTCTGCTCACATCCTCCGACGAATCCTTCTTTCGTCGAGAAGATACTCGTCGCTGCCAGGAGGGAGCAGGACAACGGTCCATGTTTCTTCAAGCAGAGAGCCCGTCGGATGGACGATCGGCTCATCCTCTTGGTTAACTCATCGATATATGGGTTGATTGATTGTTCGATTGGTGGCGATGACGAATGAAATTCATGATGCTTCAACTTTGGTTGTCTCTGTTGAACTTTTCTCTTCCGCGGTCTCAGCAAACGGGCCACGGCCCGAACGACGCTATCGTTCGTTCATTCATTCAGCAACCGCCGTCTACACTCTCGACACACAGCTCCGAAGTCGCGAACTCGATCGATTATAGCACTGGCACCCTCCTGCAAGACGATGGTCGCCGCACCGGCTCAAGTCGCTGCGTCGATTTCCGTCCTGAGCGACCCGGTCGCCGGATGTTTTCCAAAATGAATTCCCGGAAATGACGGGTTCAAATCTCGTCGTTGACGTCCTCCATATCAGCGTCTTCGAAATTCATCATCATATATAAACTGCTCGTAGATTGACCAAGACCGGGGCGACCGAGCATGTAGATCGCGGGACCGGCGAGCGGAGGGTCAGACGACGACGACGACATCGATTACCATACGCTTGGCGCGGGGAAGTCGTTTTCTTCTGCTTTGACGGTGTTCCCGGATTTGCTTGCTTTACTTGACGAAATGCGTATAGTAGGGACGTGGTGAGACGGACTGGTGGACTTCGATCATTCGGCGGCGTCTCGAAAAAAGATAGAGGAAGAGGCCTGTTGCATCGATCGATCGGGTGACTGGTTGATTGGTTGGTTTGACGATTGAATAATCGGAAGATTGATTGAGGGGTCGTGAGAGCTTCAAGTTCGATTAGCTCTGCCTGGAGTCTGTTGCGTTTGCTGCGACGGCGGCTGCTGAGGGCCTGTCTGCTGACCGCTTTGGTTGGGGGGAGGGGGAACCACAACTCCGCTTGTGGGCGCCTGGCCAGTCGGTGTGGCTTGGGATTGAGCCTGGGGAGGCGCTTGTCCGGGAGTTACGTTCGAGTTTGTCGACGGTCCTGTAACGACAGGATTCGTCTGAACCTGAAGCGCTCCTGGACCGTTCTGCACCGCAATCGCCTGCGCGAAGTGCCCGTGACCGTGCCCATGAGCAGGCCCGTGGCCAGCTGCGTGGGCAGGTCCCATCGGCGGGGGTGCGGGCGCCATTATGAGATGATGAGGTGGCGGAGTGCCCGCAGGTCCTCCGTTTGCACTCATCATCAGCAGTGGCTGAGCAGGCCATGGCGGTTGAGACGAATAACTCATTGGCGGCTGCGATGGATGACCGTGGGGTCCACTACTCGATGGGGGCGTTGGAGCACCCGACTGGCTGGGCGTCTGAGCAGGGGGACTCACGACGAATAAGTTCGCTGCGGGACGAAGAGAAAAATGAATATCCGCGAACGACCGTTCAGCGAGAACTGCGAGTTCCCTATACCGCTCACACCTGCTATTCACCAGCGGCTAGGTGTAAACTCAGGGACTCACCGTCGATCTGACTGGGGTACATCGCGTTCGCGGTAAGCTCTCTAAAGATCATTTGGGGTTGAGGTGCTAAATGTATACCTCCATCACTGTACAATTGCATGGATGGAAAAACTCCTGCCGGAGCTGAAAAAATAAATACCGAATGGGATCACGAGCCGGAAAAGCATATACCAACCCCTCATATATCGGCCGGGTCCGGAGAGCTCTTGATCTTCCTTTCTCTTTTTATCGAACTCACCTCCAGGGGGTGAAATTACTCCTCGAGTTGGAACTAAGCTATAGTTAACCATTTGAACTTGCTGCGCTGGAACGTGTCCGAGGGGTGGTTGCATGGTAACCACGTTTGACGCAACCCCCTGTGGGTGGGCTGGTCCGTATGCGTTTGGTGGCGGATATCTGGAAATTCGATGAGAACGATCGATTTGAATCGATATCCAAGATGCGAGGCTGAAGCTCGGAAGCTCGTACGTAATGGAGCGGAACATCGGAGGCAAGCACTCACCCTACGATAAGTTGCTGCTGTTGCGGACCTTGGACCATGGGTGGACCGGTAACGTGCATAGTTTGATCCATGGCTTGTCTATTTTGGCCCTTGTTGCCTCGATACGATCGGTTGTGTCCACCTGCCTGATGCTGGTGCTGGTGTTGATGCGGCCCAGCGGATCCGGGGAACGGGAATGGAGCCATAATCACTCCACCACTTTGAGCGTGAGGGCCTCCTTGAGCGGGTCCGCCTATGCTGATATGTCCTCCGCGAGGGCCTCCGTGTCCAGCGACGGCGGCAGGGTTCATGTGTCCTTGAGGAACCCCATGTTTGTGCGACATTGTCTGCGGCTTTGGTGTTGGGACGAAGTCCTTGGCGTTAGGATTCAGGGTACTTTTCTTGACGATCTCTTCCGTGTTTGCCTGTTGCCCGCTGGCGCTCGGGGCGGGAGACGGCGCTTCGAGGGTTCGTGGAGAAACGCCTCGTTCAGGGGTCGGAGACGCTTTGCTCTTCGCTTCGCCCGGAGGACTAGCAGGTGGTGATTTTTTGATTTCGTGAACCTGAATGGGCGCTTCTTTCTTCGGGACGTTCTGCGTCGCGTCCAATTTCGGGGACGGGGATTTCCGCGTCGCGGCGTGTTTCTCATTGGGAGCAACCTTCTTACTGTCCGATTGATGGTGGTGTTGTTGCTGCTGCTGCTGCGACGATGCCGGCGGCGGGGGCAGCGACTGAGAGCCGGCGGCCTGCGCGTGCTGTTGTGCCGGCGACGCCGCTCGCGTGCCTGAGACCTGTTGAGGCGGCGTGGGAGCGTGTTGCTCCTTCCGGGACGGCGCTTCTCTCTGCTGCGGTTGCATCTGCCCCTGTTGTTGTTGGGGATGCGGGGAACCCTGTTGTTGGGGAGATGGCGAGCTCATGGGCGGCGAGCGGTTGTGATTATTGCGCTGCGAGTGATGTCCCCCTGTCGTCCCTCGTTGGGATCCTTTCACAGCACCGTTCACGGGAGCCATCTGCTTACGACGGTGGTTGTGTGCGTAACGCGACTCTGATCTTTCTTGTTGCTGCTGCAGCTGTTGTTGCGAATGCTGTTGGGACTGCTGCTGTGTTCTGTTCCGGTCTTCTGACATCACAACCGCCGAGTATTTTATCTCCTCGTCGTCTTCGTCGCCCCCGTTCTCCAACTCGTAGTTCCGCTTGTGCTGTGGGTTGGATTCGATCTCGGACGCGATTTTAGCGGCCAAGGCTTCTTTCGCTCGGTATTCGGCGTCGTCCCGCGTCGGAATCGGGGTTGTGTAGCCTGTCAGGTCGTCTTTGAAGGAAGTTTTCACACCGAAGCGTTCCAGGTTCGTTGCGAACATATCCGCCGGTGCCCATCCCGCGGACGTTCCAGAAATGTCTTCTAACTGACCGTATTTGGTGCTCTCGGTACCGTCGTCTTCCCACACCTGCAGATCACGCTCTGTGATGCGACCGTTCGATCGCGAGATTTGTGAATCTGTGAACGCGTTCTCTGGAAGAGGGGAGAGGCACAACGTGAATAGAGCTTCAATGAGGAAATCACGATCGCGGTGCCCCGCACAACCGGTGACAATTCGCTAGAGGCCCGAACGACCCGTTGGTAGTTTGGCTGCTCACCTTTCGTAACGAAGCCGAGGTCAATGTTCAGCGCAGTCATGCTCACAATGTTCGAGATGTTGAAGATCATCGTTTCTTGCAAGGGCTGACTTGGCTGCTTTCGGAGTCTGCCCATGTTCCTCAACAGGCCCGAGAGATGGCCCGGTGCCTGCGGTGCTTCTGCGTGGGCATCTGAACCGTCCGACTCCAGTACATGCACTGTATTCAAAGCAACATCGAACGTCGGGGAAATGGTGAACAAGACCCCTTCGTAAACATCTTTGTCCCCACGCAAACGAACTTGAACAACATGTCCCTGCGAAAAAAGAGACTTCCAATTAGTGTCTTGGGGGACTTATTCAGCCGAGCGAGAATTCCGTAGCTTCTCAGCTCATTCATCTCACTCTAGTCTTACTTCTCGAAATGATCGACTGTTTTCGAAAATTTCATGAAATGTCGACAAAGAGTGAACAAATGAACTCTGGTGGAGGAGCCGGGGATTCAGGGTCGAAATCCGAGGCGGCATTCAATTTTTTTCCCTCGTAAGGGAGCGATTCCTCGAATTGTGAGCGTTCTCTTCCGCTAGTCTGAGTGTGGGGGAGCGGCGAAACATGCGAACAGCATGAGACTCTGACCGGAGAAGCTCTTGATCATTGGCGCATGTCGAGTAAATGATCGGAACATGTGGAATGGAATCGGGAAACATTTTACGCTGAGCGATGGGCCAGCTTCCGTACATAATTATTAGCCGATCCTTAATTGCTGAACCAGGACTACTCCGGACCCATCTAGGTTCGAGATCTCTTGTGAGTACCTCGCCTTTTAAGGCCGAGGGCTACTCTCGAGTGGCGGCCTCAGGATATTCATGCATGAGTGATTGAGTGACAGGTTCTCACGTGGTCGTTCATTATGTCCCGTACGAATGCTGTACGGACGTTCGACCACGACACATTCCACCACGAGGTGAGAAATGAGCCGGGGAGAAAATGCTGGACATCCGTTCCGAAATGAGTGCCGATCAAAGTTCATTCACAACTTACGACTAAGGCAGCGATCGCGTGGACGAATCGGGCATTGCCGTATACTCCCGTGGCGTTCATTGGCGTGACAACTTTGCCGTCGGGATGTTCACGGTTCTCACGGCTCGTCTGAGCTACTGAAGGTTTTTCCGCCGGGGCCTTATTCTGGTTGCGTCCTACTGCCCTGAAAAATAAACGTCTCGATGAATTGCATCCCGCAGGCTTGACCCCCGTAAGGCACCCGTGGTGCGAGCGTGTTCGGCCATTCGTCTGAGAAAAAGAGGACACTCCCTCGATTCCTGACGAGCCTGCTCGCCATGAATCTCGGCAGAAGAAATAAGCCGACCGCTCGATTGACTGCTCGGTCGCTCGGTCGCTCGCCTAGCTGGCTGGCTGCCTGCTTGGTTGGATGGCTGGCTCGATGCAGCTCGACTGCAGTTGCAGAGTCAGCTTAGCAGCTGCCCAAATCGCAGCCGGAACGGTCGACCGATCGAGCCCGGTCATCGCGTGGGACACTCCGAGGAGCAGGGACAAGTCACGGGGCACACTCACTTGTTGTTTGCAGCCGCACCATTCGACTTGACATTCCTTTGTTTTTTGTCCGCCTGGCTGTTCATGGCGGCGGCATAGACTATTCTCGGATTCTCAGAAAAGCTGCTCGCTTTACGGCCCGCTAGGCTTCGGTGCTATGCACTCGACGCTGCGCTGTCTGCCGTGCTTCCACAATCAGCAAACTGGCAGACAAATTCAATCGAACGTTGTACAACAGTTCTGTTTCACTTAACAGCCTGTGGTAGTAGGCCTATGGCTGAGTGGCACCATGAAAACTAGCAACTTGATACAGACCGGGCTCCCAACGAGAAAAGCGCGCCAACTTTCGAATTCCGCTCCTCGTGATTCCTCCGTCGACGTGAGAGAGCTGACGGCGCCGGAGATCCGGCGGGGGTACTTTCGGCAAGGAAGATAATTGTGGAGAGACGAGGAGCGAGCGAGAGACCACGAGTGTCGTCCATTCGGGGAATCCACTCGATGCGTGCTTCGAGAATCGGGACCATGGTTTAGGAACTTGCTGCATGATTGAAGCAGGGGAGGGAAGGGAGAGCCGTCGCGTCGACATTATCGCGGTCTCCCAGCTCAGTATTTGGGATTGACTCGTTGCTCTTCTTCCTGAGCTCGTGGCGGGAGAGCGTGATCCGTCTCACTATCAGACGGGAATTCGCGGGAGAGATAGCATGCTCTTCACAGAGAGCCTGCATCGATTTCGTTGCTTCCTCGATATTGAAAGAAAATTGAGTTCGCTGCAAGATGACGGTCTCCTGTTTTCGGACTATAACTTTGATTAATTTTTAGACGAACTCTCGACGAGCAAGCGATTACACTCGGGATACTCCGGTAATGGTACGGAACTTCGTTCCGGTGAAAAAAAGAAATCCAATCATAAGCTCCGTCCCTTTAATGACCACCATCCGTTACACTCTCGGCGCCCGTTAGGATAAACAGTTCGTCGACGACAGGCTTCTCGCGCCGTCACAGCAGCGGAAGCGCTTGTGCTTATTGACTTTTGACAGCAGGCGGTCAATGATGCGCGACGGATGATTCGCGGTATGAAGCTGTCTTCCGTGCTTCGTTCATTAATGTCGGCAAAAAGCTCTCTGGGATCTACCATGCGGACGAAGAACGCTCAAATTGCGATAGAGTCGCTCCGGAGAAACTCCACCATGGGTCATCATATTATCTTGTCCAAGTCATCTCAAATCTATAGAAGTGACAAGAGGAGAAGAACCGATATAGAGTTTCCTCGGCGAAATCGAGACCGATATCGCTCTCCGGGAGGCTCGTATCAATTGTGGCCTCCTCGGACTGCCGTCGGCAACCGCACGGGAAGGGAATTCACTCGGATTCTTGTTGGTGGAAATTCGTCGACGCACGAGGGCACGAGGCTACATCACAATATGAAATTATTATCATGAGCGCTCCCGATTACCTCCGTCAAGCAGAGTGTATTGAGCGGAGCACGGGATCGAGGGGGTAGTGCTTATTCAACTCACACCCGGATCCGCTTCCGAGAGCCCTGAAGGCTTCGTCGGGAACCGACCTCCGCGGGATATCATCCTCATAGTGAGGAAGAGAGAACAAAGAATCTATGTGAGCCAGGACAAGCGGGATTTTTTCGAATAGTCGGTTTTTCTCCGAATTCTTCTGGCTCATTCATACCGATGTTATCCTTTCTAGAGGAGTCACCGACAGCTTAGAGTAAACCATCGTGAGTACCTGATACAGTCGTGACGAATCATTTCACATGCACCATTCCCACGCCTTCTGAAACCAGGCGGATCCATGTAGGTCGAGTCCGCGGAGTCGCGGTATCTCGAAGGAACTGTATGGAACCAATCGGCCGGGAAGGAACGGAGGACACTGAAGCCCTTACTTTCCAGCTCATTAATTTTATTTACATTGAGCTGAATTGAAGGTATAGCTATCATCTTCCCGTGAGCTTTCTGAACGCGGGAGCAATAATATCGATGAGTTCGGGAACCAGTCAATGACTTAGTGCACCGATCCCGCGGGGGAGCCGTCGTGGCCTCCAACTGTTACTCACTGCTTTCGTACAAATGCGCCGCCGGTGTCATCTATCTAGAATGTGCTATGAATCGCACCTTCTTCTCGGATCTCCGACCTGCCCCCAACGTTTTTAACCACAGTCACGTGAGAGGTCCTCCCCTGGAATATTTCCTTACGATCTTTGGTACTCAGCATTGCCATGGGTATACGATTTGACTTTTTAGTCACTCTCAGCTACTTTGGCATGTATCCTTCCTGCGCGGTACGAAGGTATACATCAGGTGGCGACAACAGGAGAGGAAATCGAATGCTCCCGGTGAGGCAGGACTCGATGGACTTCTGAAGATCTTGGTCGAGGAGGCGATTGTCCGAGGGGGGAACTAACTGTGAGCTGCGAGCGACCCTGTTGCCCAGAGACCACATCAATGTACCTTGTGATGTGGTGCACCTCACACAAACTGTATCACTGCCCCCTCTCATGTTATGCATGCCTCAATATTCACAGTGAAATGTCCGAAGTGCCTGTAACTTCCATCTGAACGCACGAACGAGACATCGAGGTTCTGACAAGTACGAACCTGCCGGAACGAACACCAACCCTCGGAATGTGAGGATTGATTGGGGTTGATGAAGATCATTCAGCCCCTTGGTTTCGCGATCGCCTTCTGCGACCTCAGAAGAGTCGATGATCGATTGCTTGATTGATTTGGATCCATAAGCGACCTTTATACTGAAAAACATTTTCGTCTCCCGGTCGGAAGAATCTTGCACAACACTTTCCCCTCCACTCCTTGACGCTACTCAGAAGCGTTCACGACAGCACTGGATCCCGTTCCTCGAACGTCGGGCAATTCACAGCTCCGGTCCATTATCGTCTTGTCCCAAAGAACTCGTGAAGGACTCCGAATCTCTCTCTGGAGGATTCCGACGGCTCGAGCTCCCGCTGACCTCGCGACGTTCATGTCGTCTTTGGGCAACGTCGGGCAGAGCAGAATCCAGTACTCAAACTCTACACTATCTACAGTTGTTTGAACCATTGAAAAACTCGGAATACAACCAGAGATAGAGCCACCAAGGTCACAGTTGTATGTAATACTCGTCGCTTGGTGTCTAAGGACCGAACTAGAATCACAGATTTCGCGATCTTCTCTCCCGTAGGTAACTCATCGAGTATCTTCGGCGACTTGTTCACCTGGAAGGAATATTCAGTACTTTTCTCGCTCCCGCCACTCGAGGACGAGCCTGACTTCGGATCGCTCAATGGCTGTCGCTCGTTGAAGAACGAGCGGGAACCGATAGCTCACCTGGTAGTGAATGCAGGGATCGCTGCTCCAAGACATGTTGTACAAAGTACAACAGAAGGCGTTTACGCCCACCAGAGGGAACATGATGTACCTGAGGAGAATCAAGATGCACGAACGTATTGGTGAAAGCCTGTGGCAATCACGCCGCGGCGTCAGCTCGTCCGCCAGCTCTCGGGCCTTCAGAAATCTCGCTTCGCTAGGAGATTGCTTAAACCTACAAGGATTGTGATGTGCTCTGGGTGGTCGAGAATGTCGCCGCTGCAGCGAGGCCACACGCGATTCCGACGTTGTTGAGGCCATTTCCGATTTGGATCCATCTGTCGGATCAGAATCAAGGATTAGATGATCATTATCCTGAAAGAAAGCCTTGGAGGGGGAGGGGGGGGGTCCTCGAAATCGGAAGAGAGACGCTAGCAGAAAAATATCGCAGGGCTTATATACATATATGTATATGCAGGGCTCAATATCCGAGCGTACGGCGGGCAATGGGAATTTCTTGGCATCTTTGTTAGTGGGAGCTCTGAGGATTTTCCATTCTGGGGGGGAAGCTCGATCAACTCTACCTCGTCGTTGCATCGCCGAGACTCCGCGGCTCGATCACGATGATCTTGGGGGTGAATTCTAAAGCTCTATCGAACTCGAGTTCATGAATTTCATGGCGCGTCGATGCGTTCGAATCCGAGCCTCCGATATCATGGATTATGACCCACTCCGGCGAAATATCCGGCGACGGCTGGAGACCTCTGGAGAATTCCCGTGTAATCAAATTCAGGAAACAAAATTCCTCAACATCGGACGCGCGGCGTAGAATGCCGTTGCCGCGTGATAAAAGTTGTAGCTGCAGCAAACAATGAAAATAAGTCTCGCAGCCGATCGCTGTATCATTGATTCCGGATGCATCAAGCTGGAAAGAATTGAGAATAGAACCCAGCGAGTCAGCCTGACGGACTACGTGACTGGGGGAAGATGAGGCCCCCTGGTCGGAACAAGAGCTCTTCGAAGCGAAGGCGCTCGTAGCGGAGAAAAGCTCCAGTGGCTGAAACCTTCGGGTGCAAGCTTCTCTGAGCCCGAAACAATACGCGAAGGGCATCTCGAGTGAAGTTTTATCCATACTCTTCAGCTGACGATTAGCGCGTAAAGGGGTTCTCATGAGCCCCAGCTGATCGAAAATCGCTCCCTTCGTCTGCGGCTAGTGCTCGGTCTCATTTTTTTGCCGGAACATCGATCATGCCGATCAACTTACTGTGCTCGATCGGAACCGGCCATCATGGAGCAACGAAAACAGCAAACGCACTCAAAGAAGCGGTCCCTGGCTAAGGCGACCGCCGATAGACATCAATCGCTAAATTGCGGAACGTAAACCATCGGAGGTCCGTTTGTCAAGTCTATGCATAGCGATTCGAGGCTCCACGAGTGTTCGGTCGAGAGGCGATCCGTTTCGCAGGAGTATACCTGAGAAGCATAATCCTCGCATGAAGATGAGGGCGATCCCAGCGTGATCGGAATCGGACTCGTCCGCGGGTGATCGTGCACAACGACCTGGATGATCTTCATGGGCAATCCGATCGAATCCGGGCGGGCTTCGAGCAGCAATCGACTCTTTGGCTCGATGCGAGTCGTTGAGTAGCGACCTCCGACCCACCGATTCAGGGAGGGGTCCTTATCCGGACTTCCTGGGCTCGTTCATCAAATCTTGCTGCATCCAATTAGACCTAAGATCTCGATGTTTCCAATCCCATGGGCGCTCTCGGCTCCATGTGTTCAAACCTCTCTGCGCAAGAGCTTCGGAGTTCAGAGTTTTCCGAGAGCAGGGCCGTGTGACTAGGCTTTGCAGCGGTTCCGGAACCGCGATTCCGGCGGGTCCGGAACCGCACAGTGAAGATCACCTAACTTCGGAACAAGGAAACGAGCAGCTCTCGAAACTACCAATCATTCCAAAGTCGCCCGATGATTATCGTATCAAGCACAGTGTAACGTTTGCACGAGGGTGAGCATTCCGCTGACGGACTTGGAGAGTCCTCCGAAGAATCTCATATGGTGATGAAAAACGAGTATACCTGACGTGAGTCTCATTCAACTCTGTCTCATTCACCTTGCATCGAACACAGAGTGGCATTTTCTTCGAAGGACAACCCATGTCGGCATCGGCACTCCCGTTGGAAGCTTCTGCATACCGAGGAGAACCCTCGCCCCCCCCCGGAGGAGAAAGAAGCAACTTCAGCTGAGGTCGTTCCTCCATGCAACGAATACTTTGAGGAGCGACGCACTACGCTTGATTTGCGAGTCCAATATCAGCATCAATCAATTCGTGCGGAGCGCGTCAACTGGGCCATAGCGTCGACTGGGCCAGACCGTCAACTGGGCCACAAGTTGATTGGCGAATATTATGAGAATCTTCGGAGCGAAGAGGGGCTATTCTGCGGGAATTTCAAACCCATCAACGACGCTTCATTCATTCCGGAGCGCCTGATGATTCTTCTCTGGGAGCTCGCGTGTACGCACGAGAATCTATTGATGCGATCGATTCTGCGGAGATCCCGCACGCTAGACGTCTGGTGTGGGATTCTTTCAGAGACCGGTCAGTATGATCTACCATGCATATATCACCGAGTTCGAACCGAGCTGCCAATCTCGTCTATTCGTCTTATCGGAGTCGAGGTTCCCCTCCGGGCAGAGTGAGTTTCCCTGGACGAATAAATAATCATCGTGATATTAACCTGAATGCAGTCGCTGAATCACAGGTTTCACGAATCGATGACACGAGAAGTGAAACCATCGCGCATCTGAGGGATCTGCATTGAATCGTCGACGAGAAATCCCGGCATGAGGAAATACACGATGCATTATCCGGAGGGGATTGCGCGCGGACCTCGCGAATCTGCTCCCTCCTATTATCGACCCGCCGCATCTATGCGGAGCACTCGGACTGGAATTCGGTTCACTGACTGTTCATAGAACCCTTCGAGATAGCATGACTACGCTCGCAGCGCAAGGGATAGTCTTTGAGACGATTTTCGGCTCGAGAGTTCGGTGCTGCGCGGAGCGAATCGAAATGTCGCTCGTGACGTTGCAGGATAACGTCCATGACTTGCGCATCACTCTCGCGTACTCTGTTCGCGAGAAGCACGGGCCTCGTGGCGCGTATTGTGTCGGCACGGTTTTATCGGAAGCCGTAGCTTCCTTATTTGAACTTCGAGGTTAGCCATCAATCAGATATAGGCTCATACTGGAATGTCGGCATCCGTGGAAAGTCAACGTGGGAGAGAAAAGCTATTTCACGAAGGGTTCGTGTATGTGTTCGTCAAACTCAGCAGCGACAACAGCACGGAATTTCGGAGATGTCAATTCAAGAATAATCAGTCGAGAAAGTGCTTGGCTCGCCTTCACCGGAATGCCGTTTCTGGCGAAATTTCAGTGAGCAGACGCCATACCGACTTCGCCAACGCATCACAAGTCGAAGTTCAAGAAAAGAAGACAGCGTTGAAACGAAGAGCAGCTGATACCGCGGAAACTCCTCAGCAAGCTTCTGATCGCGGGAAGTAGATCGCTTGTCAAGACTCCACTCCACTCTATTCGATGAATAACAATGAAGCTTGTGTGAACGAACACCGTGGTCAGTATCCGCTCGACTGATCCGCAGCAAACTTTTTGTCTTCTCTGCAAATCAGGGATCGCTGCAGCTGGAACTGATGAATGGATATTCATAATTCGTAACAATGATCGCAGGAATATCGCATGATAGAAGATGATGTCTTTCAGGTGGAGAAGCTGCTGATGTCTTTCGTCAGCGTTTCCTCCTCTGCATCCGATTCTTGGTCGCTCATCAAAAATTGTGTTCCCTATTCCCTCCCAAAAATCGTCCAATGATCCTACGAGAGGGTGATTCGGGGGAAAAGCGCTGCTCTCCGGTGGCAGTCGTGAGTCTCGCCGGAAATTCCTTCTTCGCTCCGAAGATTCTCTTTATATATTCGCCAATCAACTGGTGGCCCGGTTGACGGTCTGGCCCAGTTAACGCTATGGCCCAGTTGACGGTCTGGCCCGGTTGACGCTATGGCCAAGTTGACGTGCATCGCTCGCCTTCGACTCTGCCGTCCTCTTGAATCCGGACGACGTCGGTCTCCGACTCGAAGAGGATTAGGACGATGAAGCACTGGGAGAGATCGAATTCGAGACGATCCAACAGCGGATCCCAGAAGCTCTCACTCAGTGTTCCCGTTGGCGAGGTAATCGAGCGTTTAAGACTAGCGGCCCGTGATTCCAAGGAAAACCGAATACGATGGACGAAATCAGGAAGAATCTGGAAGATCATCTGTTACTTGTGTAACAGTCACTGAAGCGGAAAAATCGAGTGTAAATTATCAAATCTTGTGTATGCTTTCGAGGAGAGGCGAGAATCAGTCCGATTCCGCTTCTATCTATCGATTGCATGCATAGTCACGGGTTCATTCATTCAAAAAAGAGGGCGGGTCGATTCGGGCATGAATTTCCCGAGGAACCGCGATTTGCGGGTCTTTGCGGTTTTCGCCCGCGGTTCTGGCATTGCGGTTCCAGAAATTCGCGGGTTCTTGCGAAGCCTACTTGTGACCGATAGATATCTGCGACGCGCAACGAGCAGCGATCTCTCCGACGTCAGACGAGGCGGTGGACGCAGCGGTGGGAGCGGCTATCGAGCTGAAAGCTACAAGAGAAATCCTTCTGTGGGGCAGTAGTCGACAGGAAAAAACTTCAACCGTCGAAGTGTCTTCCGAAGAGGGGCTCGAGCCCGTGGCTTCCACTCCGTTGATCTCCGGGGTCCGCGACGATATTTGACGGATCTCGATCGTAGAGCACACGGAGCCATGTTTTCCTCCCCGTTCCTGGGCAGGGGCCGTTTAGGCGGTTTCTCGGAGCGACTTGCCGAAGGAACTTTAGTGCTTCCATAGTTGCAGATGACGCTTGTTCTCCTCGGATCGGCGGCTCTTTCCGTGACAGCTCCGCGGCTATCTGAACGCGTACCCTCATCTCTCGAGGTTGCTCGAGCAGAGGGAAGCGGGTACTTGCTCGCGTAAACCGTGAGGAATCATGGTCTCCCGATAATGAGAGCCCATGAAAACGGAGCATACATCCCTCATCAGCATCTCTTGTCGACGCCACTTCCGGACCCCTAATGACCCCTAATCTGACTAAGGATTCCGCAGATATGTATCAAGTATCCCCGCATCGACACATCGTCTTTTATTGCGACCAGAGCCTATCATGTGTCTCCATGGATTAAGCAGGATTTTCTCATAGCATTCGAGGCATATCAAGAACACACAATGGGGGACTTAGTTTCTCGGAGCTCTCCGCTTTGGCTACCACGGATCACTTGGAGCGATGGACCATAGTTCTCCGGTAATCTGATTGAGTTGGCATCCCTCTCAAGTCCGAGAAGCGAGCAAAAATCTATGACAGCTTCCTGTGTAAGCCTCTTCTCGGAAATATACTTCTCCTCGTATTGGCATCCGGAGAGCACCATGTGTACGTTTTTTTTCGAGCTCGACGGTCCAGGAGGCAACGCGACGGTATGAGTCACATCCTAAATACATCTTATCATGCAATAGAGACAAAAGTATCAACGAGAATAACAATTTCCGCTCAGATTACTTTTGAGTAATTTTGTAGATGGAACGGAAGAAATGAATTCGTCGTATTCAGCACAGATGTCCGCACCCCGATCCCGTCCCCATGGCTTCAGCTTGCGACAAGAGTTCCACGACACGAATCTTCGTGTCCACTGCTCAAGAACACTTTGGGTGTAGGCGGCTCTCGAAGCAGCGAACTAATAATGAAACTTGAGAGGAGCTCGGTTTGATAGCGGAATCTAGGAACTAAACTTCGAAGTCAGCGAAGATTTCTTTGAAAATAATGTCGAGGTTTGTCTGGAGGAACTTCTTCAAGTTATCTCTGGTCATCAGCGTCCCGACAGTGCCGATTTGAGTGCCGAGCCACGCGAAAGGTTGGACACCATCAACCTGGACCCTCATGTTATGGAGCTCCGTGAGTCTCACTCTCTCGACCTACAATGAATAAAAAGAGGTGGATCAGACTCGGATCATGACTCTCAGGAACCGACTCTAAGGTAATCGAAATTAGTGTCACGCTTACCTCGAAGTTCGTAAGCTTATTGTGGTTTACTGGAGCTTTCAATTGAACTTCTGCTGTGATTCGATCCGCCAGCGTCCAGAAGCCGCCAGTGATTTGCTTTATACCCGCGAAGTTCCATGTGTAGTGCACCTAAAGAACAAATACCGAAAATTCAGAAAATCCGAAATAGTCGAGCGCAAACCCGACGCCGGACCCCACTATGCAGCATCGATTCAAGGAAGATCTACCTTGGTGTTGTTGAACGAAAACACCAATACAACGTTGGCGACATCGTCAAAGCAAGCCACTTGAGGCTCGTGCCTGAGGTAGAAATCGGAAAGTCCGTAAAGTCGGCCGTCGTATAGTCGCAGAACCTGGAATGAGGAACTGAATTAGGATAAGCGGCTTCACCGCAAACATTATTCGAGATATTCGAGGGGAGTTTTCTTCGAGGGCCCGGCTCGATACGGCATTCGAGTTGGTCCGCCTCTCACCTGTCGGATATCATCTTCCATTTTGAAGGGCTCGTTTGACTTGAGCACAGATCTCAAGTGATCGAAGAGATTTGACATGAAATCCTCACGCCCCTTCCCCTTTTCGCAAATCTGTACGAGCGACATATCACCTCCCGCTGGAAAAACACTTCATTGAGAAGTCACTCGTAGAGCAGACTCCATTTGACTCAAGATCAATGAAAGTCGACTTACCCGAATATCCGATCGCGGTAGCGAGCAGCACAAACACCGATAGCCCGATTCGTCGATCCATCTGTAAGATTTCGAATCAAGTTCTTGAGCCTGTGGATCTGAACCTCCTGTTGGTTTCTCGTCGCAAGCGATCAAAACTCAGGCGAAATCCTTCCCGATCGACAGACCCTGGGAGATCGCTCACGCTTTCGGGCTCTGATTCTCACCGGGCGACAATCGGACCACAGGGGTATCGCGCAGCTAGATCCTGAAGCGTCGGATGGGAACTACTAGGGCGAGACAGTTACCTTTCCGGGCCACGTCTGTTTACACGGGAACTAATTATTTATCCAGACTCGACCAGAGTTTTTCTTCTTGCGGATATCAGGCGTACGAGGCCGCCTACGGCGATCAGAGTCCTTTCCCGGACGAGGTCGTGTTAAGAATACATACAACGACTGTCTTCTGCTTCCGGGTTCGTTCGCACAAAAGCATCCCCGCTCTCACCCCCTACCCTCTCCGAGGTGTCTCGACCGATCGGGGAGACTACCCTCGCTGCCCCTCAGAGAGAAACCGATCGTCTTCGAGAACCCAGGAATTCCGATTTCAGGGATTGCTGTGCGAATTCCAGTATGGTTAGGCGAGTCGACAATTCGAATGGGGTTTCGAATCACCGAGCCACGGAGAGTTTATCACGAGAATCAAACATTCGGACTCTGCCGAATTAAGTATTCTGCACGATGATGGGAGACATCCTAATCGCTCCGTCCGGAGGACGCGTGGAAAAACTTCTCGCTCGAAGTTTGGCGGGAGATTCCGGCGTGATTCATCGAGAGGAGTATCCGCTCCCGGGTGATTATCTGTGACATTACGGACCGCAGCCGAATTCCCGTTCTTCACCGTTGATTCGTTGCGTAGACGGAGCTGGACGCAAGCATGACTCATCACTCATCACATCTCCATTCTGAAACTCTGCGGGGACGGCCTGCCAGCACACGGTACCCACGGCACTACGAGGTTTCACCGCCGGGAGCGTGACTCGGGAATCGATCATCATCAAGTTTTCTCCTCTATGCATACTACCTAGAGAGGGAAGCAGATCATCGGACTCTGTATACGCATTCAATCCTGCGATCTTGTCCAAGCAATGTTACTTCTTCATTAGTACTTCGAGTACTTGTATCAATGCCATCGATCGTTGCAGCAGATTCATACGGTATTCTTCACCGAGCGAGCTTTTGGGTCGCACGGCCCATGAGAGAGTCGGAGTTCTTTCAAAATGATCCGGATCGCTCGGATGCAACATGATCCGAGATGAAATCGCCACTATAGAAATTCGAGGACATCCTGTTTTCGAAACTGTGGCTGACATTGATCGGACGGTTCGATACTCATCGTTCGAGAAATAAATAAAAAAAGTCACTCAAACCTTCACGAAGCGCTAGTTCTCTGACGCGGCTTTCAAGATCTTCGTGGTTGAAGTCGCTCAGCTGATCCAGACAAACATCCACATGCTTTGTCTCGGGAACACCGCGTGAGAAATATGTCACAAACGAGCGAATAAATCGTCTTCCCAGATGATCGGCGGAAACTCGACTGTTCGGAAATGCGGAATCTCAAGAATGTACCTAAATATGGCGCACTATTTTCACGCTAACCTTCACGGAGTTCCGATAACTTTCTTCGACAGGTCGTGACGATGGCCTTGTGGCCCACTTTATCCCGGAATGCTCGACCAGCAGCTCCTGGAGAGAAGTTCACGGCTGAGAGCTTCGGCCCTTGAGTTCGAGTAAGATATCAGAGACGTCGCTCGAGAGCTCGACTCGATTCAAGAACTTCGTTGCGTTCGCACGGACTGTTCTGAGGCGACGTTCACAGCGCTGGCTTGGCGATGCTCTGTTGACGGACTGCTTGTCGGGACGATGTGTGCCGCGAGGGAGGGTTGATGGCGTCCGTTCGCTCATTCGCCTGAGAGTCATGATGTAGTAGAAGAAAAAAAACAGCTTTCTCTCAATTGGCTCACGGTACTCACTCCAAGAGCCCACTATAGCTGTCGGGGGACCGAGGCACGATTATGAGAGCATTGATAAAAGCTTTGAATATAGACTGCTCGGTCGAATGGACTGGCGGTGGCTCCGCTTCGTTCTGATAGGAAACTCAACCATTTCCGCAGACACGACGGACAAGCGGTAGTTTGTCAACGCAGTTAGCGAGGCAGAGAGGAGCCAGCCTTCTTCTCGACTATGAGCAAGCGCCATGGAGTTCTTCCAAGGAGATTCCCGCCCCGCACAGATTTCTCTGGAGGGTTTGCTCTTGATCCGCTCGTGTCTCAGGCTCAGAAGATTCTCCTAGCGGACTTTTCGCAAGACATTCGCCCTGCGGTCAATCGCTCTTAGCTGTACATTCTGACGGCTTCCGAAGAGATCGGTAGGGCCGAAGTCGCAAGTTGACGAAACCGCGGCCCCGCCAGCCTGAGTTCAGACTGCTCTGTTAAGAGTCCAGCTCAGCCTGCTGATCTCAATTTCACACGAAAGTCCCCCCGGCGGGCATGATCAGACGGCACTTCGAGGTTTCGCGACATTGGGAATTCACGGAGGAGTACCATATGGTTCTCATTTCGGATCGGCGGAGCTGATCGACTCCGCGGACTCGGAGAAAAGGCTCGGAAGCTCATGCACCAGCGGGCGTCCCTAATGGGATGCCAATCGTCCTTTAGACTAGACGCAGACCGGAGCTGAATCGATGCACTCGATGTGCTAATCACGACACCTCTGGACGTTCGAGAGTGCGAAAGAGACGCCATATTCTCATCACAGACCTCCGGGATCAGGCGGTCAGGCGCCCCTTTAGGGTGGTGTAGCTTCCGCTCGAGATTTTCATGCTAGCGTAATGAGTGATGAGCCCCCGAAGCCCATCCCGGCGTCCCACGATAGCTCTGATTGAACGCTGATGACTATATTTTTTGCTATCTCGACGATCCTATCCCATTAACGCGGACAATGTGGGAGGAATCTGTCCGATTTAGTATTTTCGGAGGCGATCTTTCGAATTGCCAATGAGCTAGAACCCGCGGGTCGCATTTCGAAACACAGCTCTTCGTCCGGATCTCCTCACTCTAACATCATGGAGCGCTGGCGATGGTCCAGAACGCCTGGGACTGGGGCCGTTGGAGCTGTCCTATCGGCATCTTGCGTCTCTTGACGCTGGTGAGATAGCGAAGAGGAGCAAGCTCGCGAATTAAAGAGAGCTCGAGGGTCGCTTCGTACTCCAACCTGAGGCCGTGAAAACGCTCGGGGTCTCCGGGGGACTGGCTTCTTTCGCGAGCTAGGGACAATGCTTGAGTTCGATTGCGGAGACAAGCGGGCAGCCGAATTTCCCCTCCAAAGGATCAATGTCTATACTGGAGTTTCGAACGACAAAGCCGCCGCGGTCGAGGGCCCCTTGCATGATGGCGAAACTCTGATCGGCTCGGGCTAGTAATTAGTTTCTCGCATTTTCGGGCTCAATCACAGAAAATGGGGAGTAGGAAGACAGTCCCACACTCTTTGAATTCAAAATTTTGGGCCTTGCATGGTTTTCGGACCCTACTCAGCGTCCTCAATGGGAATGGTCGTAAACCGAAGAGATAGATCGTCTCCGCTCGGGTAGTCGCCGCGAATCTCGTTGCGGATCCCCCTCGCTCTGTCGATTCCGCTTTGCGTGCTCTTTATTCCGAATTGAAGTCTGACAACCTGTTCAAACTCCGGGAGCGCTCTTGAGATTGGCGAGCTGGTCTAGAGAACTCATCACGTTCGGATTACTCTACACGAACGCTCAGAAGCCCCTCGACAGAAGCAAGGTCGAGCAAGAGTCTGGACTGGTTGCGGTCAATAACAATGTCCGTCACTCTTTCAACCTTCCTGAACTGAAGCAAAACTTAGTCCCCGATCAGGAGCAGGCAGGGAAAGCGATGGATGAATCAGCTCGCCGAGCAGCAGGTCTCATCCGAGTTTTTTTCGCATGTGTTCCGCCGAAACCGCAACCCGACATGCACCCGATAAATGTTGAGCATCGAAAGTGTGACAGCCGGAACGAAGCTGCAGTCCCAGCCTTAAGGATGCGAATTCCCTTCGAATGATGATTCCAAAGTAGATCACAAAAGGGATCTTTCACATTCGGTGTGATTCCATCGCGGAACCGTAGGCATGATGGGCTTAAGCAGTCGGTAGTGTGTAAAGTTGTACTCGCACAGGTTTCCAAGTCGCGAAAAATTGTAGGCCGTTCACTCGTTAACCCGAAGAGAAGCGAAGCATCCGTCGCTTGTGGACGACGAGAAGTGCTCCCCCCTTTTTCCTTCTGCGCGAGAGCTCTCGGTCAATCAGATTTGCAGGGTCTCGGCCCCGAGTTTCCGAAGCGCCGCGCCGCCTTGAGCGAAGACGAGGCATTTTGTAGGGAATGGTCTCGTCTTGGGCTCTCCGGTGCTAACCGGCCGCACAGCAGTGATTCTATTGATGATAATCAACTCACCTGCACTTTTCGAACGGAGAATTCCTCGCGAAACGAATCAGACCTCGGAGCTGCAAAAAACTCTGTTTCGCGCCCGAATTTCAAACGACTTCGCGCTCGAGAAGATGGCCGCGCGCCGAACGTCATCCCGCCGATGGTCCATATGCGGAACTCCCAGCGAGGCAATGATGTTTGTTTCTGTCGATCTACGAGTGATTGTATAGATGTTACCGCGAGCTAGAGTGTGTCAGGCTTACAACCATTGAGTGCCGATACTCGGCACTCGGGACCGTCGAGCGTCATGCGTGATGTGAGTGAATCAACAATCTGTACTGGGCATGAAAACTTTACCGAAAATTCGACGATGTTTCTGGGTTCAGATTCAGTACCCCGGTATGACAATATGCAAGGCTACAAGATCGGTCATTCTTGATGAAAACCGAGGGGCTGAGCGCCTTGATCGTGTGGAGCTCATGACAATATGCTGGTGGAATCCGCTCTCGAACTCCCCGAGATCATTGCCTCTTGCCGAGTGTGGATGGTAACGTTCGAAATCGTACTCAATCGTTACGGGAGTTCTGGGATTTATTTTCTTGGATATCTTATGAACTCCGTCGGACTCGTCATCGCCCTTGACGGCTCGGACATATGGAGTAGCTGAATACCGTACGGATGAGTCGTCGAGAAGTTCGAGAGAAACTCGTAGAATAAGGGAGCAGGAGCCCAATTAGGGAATCCGCAAGAATCCAGCCTGATGAATTGCCGGAAGGTCTGCCGATTAAGAGTGTTCTTCCTTGAGAATCCCTGTCGTAAAGTTGCATCGAAGTAGGATTCCCCGCAGGCTCGAACAGGATTAGATTGAACGTCTCGTGTCATGATGATGTTTATTCCACTCTACTCAGTATTCTGCAGCTCCGGAGGGGTCCACGTCCGGGAAATCCCGATAAGTCGTACTTCCCCAGCCGGTGATAGCTCAGAGAAGCTAAAATTTGTGGACCAATTGCGCAATCCAATCCACGTGTACGGCGAAGACGACTTCTACATCAGAGTCTTCGAAGGAACCTTATCTCGCTGCCTCAGACTCGGGATTTGATCAGAGCCGCATTCCAGTTGACGACTCCGCGGAAATCGTAATTTCTCTTCTGTCCCCCAGATCCGGCTTAGTGCTTATGGCTACAGCGTGACATGTCGCGTGGCGCAAAGTTCACTCAGACTGGACGTGAGTACCACTGACGAGTGTCCAATCCTCTATTCTCTATTGCCTCTGGAAGCGTTTAATATCGAGAGACTGGGAGTATAGACTTCTGATGATTAGTGACTGGAAAAAAATACAGGTGTCGGCAGATCTCATCCGGGACATGGTTCGGGAAGCCCTCGGTCAGGTTTCCAATGAGAGTGATCTCAAGCTCGAGAATATCTCGGTGAGTATAGGCTCGACTTGGCTCCGAAACGGCCTTCTCAACTTCGCCGCTCCACAGTTCTATGTCTTTGTGTGGGGAACTGATCGAGATTTTGTTGAGCCCTCTGGTGCTAACCTGGACAGATAAAAAAATTTCTTTTCCCATCAGGTGTCACGGAGCGGCTTCAAAATCCAATTTGTGCACGATCCGTCGCTAACCGAAATGAGCGTTCTGCAGCCGCGGTCAGGACGGAAAGCGTCGCCCGACTTCATCGACGGTGTCCTGAACTACGGCGGAACTTTCAAAAAGGTCACCCATCGAATCCAACGTCATTCATGTGGCCTCTGGCGACATCTGTGCTAGACTCGACTTCGACTCATGTTCATTCTGAAAGTTGTTTCTTCCCGAAGGTCCGCAATCATCTCGGTCTCTATTACTTGTTCATTACCGAGGAGCCTGTGGTGGACCTCAGCGCCTCCCCTATCGAAGTGCCACGCAATGCAGTTTTGCAAAGACCCAGTTTGAATGTCACCCCGCGTTCCGTCGGTCTCTCGCCGGCTCGCGAGCGTAAACGAGAACTCTACCAAAGTCTGTTCGACGAGGATATCGATGAACACGAAAAATTCGGATCTCCGGTATGGGAATGAGAACAAATCTCCTGAAGGTCACAGATTTCGCCTTGCGTACTCCGAAGCGGCGTTAACTCCGATTGGCATCTTCGCCATCCTCACCATATCCTCATTCGATTTCTCTCCGCAGGAGAAACCGATTAGAAGTTCGCCAAAAGCTGCCGGGAAAAAAGTTCCTCCGAAAAATCCGTCGATCGGGGATAGTGAGGTAAATGTGGTAATTCACATTTTGGCCCACTAACAATGAAATTGGAGCGAGTATTGCCAAACTCGAATTCTGCTAACAGATCTCGAGTTATCGATTGAACTCTTCAGAGCAAAACCTACACCGATGAGAAGACACCTACGAAACAGAAATCAAAAGATTCTGGTGCGAGATACCGGCCATCCGCTCCTGGTGCGACCCGAGACGTCGAAAGTTACGTGCCCACGGGGGTCAGCGGAAGCTCCTTGACCTATAGCCCTAGCAAAATTGACAGGCGAGCCAACGGTGCTGAGCACGCTGCTGGATACGTCCCTACAGTTAAGGAAAAGAGAATTGTAGGTGCTTTCATCATCAAACGCGCTCGCCTCACCTCAGAGCTTTCGAAACAATGGGGTGGATGGGTATCCTCTTTCGAACTGCTTCAAATGCCTCACATTACAGGCGATTACGAGGGGAGCGGAACAGTACGTCCCTTCGAAAACGGCATCCTCAATGAAGGCTACTTACGTCCCCACAGAGATCAACACGTGAGTGTAGGGGAGAACCTACCCGAGGGGATACTTCGATATGCATTCTGATTGAATAGGACTACTTCATTTTGAATTCACGCTCCTCTACAGGAAATCCGCTTCGAGAACTCTCAAGATTTCGAAAACAGCCACCTACAAACCTAGTCGGAAGCAGTCACCCGAAGTGAATGAGTACGTGCCAGCGGGTGGGACTTCGGAGGCGACATCAGGAGTCTCTTACAAACCCACAATGAAAAGAACGAATAGACTGGGAGCATCCCCAGACACGAAAGCAAAGCACGATGAGGCATATGAGCCCTCCGGAGTCACTGATTCCAAGCTACAATATCGGTGAGATTCGTCGCTAGACTGTTTCGTTATTGCATGTTAGGTCCGGGTGTCCGGGTGATTGGGTGGGACGAGCGGTCTACTCGATGACTCGATAGCGAGTGATTTCGTCGTCATCAGATTTATTGAGAACCGAATACTCAACGGCGCGCCGGAGGTACGGCGCGCTGACAGCAACTCGGTC
The DNA here is from genome assembly GCF_000255335.2 of Galendromus occidentalis. Classification (NCBI taxonomy): domain Eukaryota; kingdom Metazoa; phylum Arthropoda; class Arachnida; order Mesostigmata; family Phytoseiidae; genus Galendromus; species Galendromus occidentalis. The sequence goes on along the minus strand of NW_003805472.1, from coordinate 2,288,288 downwards.
CCAGCATCTCTCCCCTTCTCAGGCCGTAGACCCGCGAGTGCGCGATAATCTAAGCGGGGTCTAATCCTGTAAGACCGACGTAGCGGAGGGGTACTCGGTACTGCAGGCGGGTCCGATACATCGGTGGCAGTTTCTCGAGTGAGAACCGGGAACTCAAAAAGGTCAGCAGGAACCGGGGGTTGATGATCCCGTGGAGAGCAGCTGCGCTTCCAAAGCTGGTTTCGATGACGAATGAGCTCTTGGCCTTGTGCCTCAACTTTAACCATGACCGGCCCAATGAATTGACGAATCGTCGCCGTTACCCTGCTTCCATCAGCGAGAGCGATCGTCACAGTTTCCCCGATGGAGAACGAGCGCGGTTTTGCGCCATGATGACGATAGTAGTACGTTTCTATCTTTTCCTGGCCCTCCGCACGAGGAACGTCAACAGCTTCTCCAAATTCGTTGATGCGGTTTGGCTCTCGCCGGCAACTAGCCGAGCTCTCGTCGCCTACCTCCGCAACTCGTTCCGTCTTTTCGGGCCACCTGACACCATGGTGTCAGACAACGGCGGCCAGTTCGTCTCGGTTGATTTCGCTAACCTGTGTGCGGATTTCTACATCATTCATCTCCGTTGCGCTCCTCGTTGCCCTCAGAGTAATGGTCAAGCGGAAAGGATGGTTGGGACGTAAAAAAACGCGATCGCCTCCGATCCTGCCTCGTTAGATGCCGCTGTGGCCGCGTATAACTATACGCCGATCCACAATCGGTGGCGAAAACCCGCCCGAAGTATTTTTCGGCCGGAAGATCAGATCCCCTCTGGAGGTTTTGTCGCGGAGGCCTGTTGACGTTCCTCGTACGGAGGGCCAGGAAAAGATGGAAGCGTACTACAATCGTCATCGTAGCGCCAAACCGCGCTCGTTCTCCATCGGGTAGAACTGTGACGATCGCTCTCGCTGATGGGAGCAGGGTAACGGCGACGATTCGTCAATTCATTGGGCCAGTCATGGTTAAAGTTGAGGCACACAAGGCCGAGCGCTCATTCGTCATCGAAACCAGCTTTGGAAGCGCAGCTGCTCTCCACGGGATCATCAACCCCCGGTTCCTGCTGACCTTTTTGAGTTCCTGTTTCTCACTCGAGAAACTGCCAGCGATGTACCGGACCCGCCTGCAGTACCGAGTACCCCTCCGCTACGTCGGTCTTACAGGATTAGACCCCGCTTGGATGATCGCGCACTCGCGGGTCTACGGCCTGAGAAGGGGAGAGATGCTGGGACCGAGTTGCTGTCAGCGCGCCGTACCACCGGCGCGCCGTTGAATATTCGGTTTTCAATGAATCTGATGACGACGAAATCACTTGCTATCGAGTCATCGAGAAGACCGCTCGTCACTCTGTTTTCCTTTGTGTCCCACGTCCCACCCCATCACCCGGACCTAACATTGCTTAGGGTGCTGATGATTTGACTCGCGGCGATGGAAGAGTCGGTTGACGATTTCCCTTTTTTCAGTCCCTCGCAAATCACGACGCTTACGAGTCAAAACACATTTTCCCCGGAACCTCCGCTCCAACTTCGCACCGTCAGACGTAAACGTACGGAAGCGTCACCGGAGAAAACAGACGCACAAAAAAGACTTCGACACAACAAAGCATCAGCCCCCGAGAAGTGTTTGATGTCTGTAAGTTACTTCTTGTCCAACTTCGTGAACTCTCCACTTTCGGAAACACTGGCATTAGATATCGGCATCGACTCGTTGACGTATGTAATTCTATACGAGCGACGTGGTATGTTCTTCTCCGACTGTAGGACTTGATGTTCGGCTGGACAAAAGAGAACCAAGATCGCATCGACAAGAAATCCTACTCCGACAAAGAGATTTCTCTGCTGGAAGCTGAGATTTCCAGGCTCAGATCTCTGAAGAGTCTCACCGAAAGTCACATCAGGTGCGATGTGAAACCCGATCTTAGTTATCATGTAGCCGCTCCGTCAAATTGGTAGTTCGATAGCTGTGTAGGAATCTTGATCGGATTCTCACTCACACGTTGAGCTTTCTTTAATTGCTTGGAGCTCAGATCGAATCCTGAGAAATCTTAGGCGTTCCCTTCTTTTGTTGACTTGTTTCCCTCTGCATCACAACCTCTTCACCGTCTTTCCACCGTCCCGACCGAGTTCAAGTGAATTCATGTGAATGCTTGTCGATAATGATCGTTCGAGACACGCTGCGGTCGAAACCAAATTTTTCGATTGCTTACAACGTCCCATGGAAGCTGTACCTGCTCTATATTAACGAATGGATTGAGTCCGTATATACGAGGGTTTCTTGCCATTTTTCCCGCACCCTGTGTTCCAGCCTCAGTTTCAGAGAGGTCTCACCCGGAATGATCCTTCCAATAGAACTTTCAATACGGCGGACTCCGCTTAATTAGAAGGCATTGGGGCTGGATTATTCTGCTTCGATTAGGCGGAGGTTGCAATCATCCAGAACCCGACCTGATTTACCCGGATGGGCCGGGTCATTCCGTTAGGCCGCCTTTTTTAGGCGGAGTCCGCTGTACAAGGATGTCATGCATGCTTCCCTCTGAGCCGGGAGAACTTTCTCGTCAGACGTTTCTCGATCGTACCGCTATGAGATCTCCTAACATCCTTCCAGGTATCTGTTCTACAAGCTGGAGCACGAAATACCGTTGGTGGCGGTCGGTGAACCGCTAAGACAGCGACATGTTTTGTTCATGAACGAGCAAAGCGCTCTCCTCGACAATGCCATCCCAATTACGGTGAGTGTCCGTTTCGGAACGGATGTCGCACCAACCGCGTTGTTGGAACATGCTCGGAACAACAATCGACGAGGCTGCTGTTACTCACAATCAGTCAGTTAGTCGATCAGTCAAATCTAGGGAAGTCCAAATTGACATCATTAGCAATGGTTCTCAGGCGGTATCTCCGACACAGCTCGATCTCATAAGGAAACTATGCATGGACCATTTCAATCAGGAGCACGGATTCAACATATTGTACGTCGTGCGAGTGCTCCTGCCCGAGGTAAATGGCCCGAGACAGTTTTCTTTGGCTCAACTCTTTCGTTTTGATCGTCATGCTCCCCGTTGCGTTTTTTCCCGACAGGCTCGAAAATAGATTGGATGATTATTCGGTCCTCTCCATAGGTGATCATTCGCATGCATATGCTCGTCCATGGCACTTCATACGAAGAGAGTGATAAGCAAACAGATATAGGGCTCGTTGACTTGAACAAGGCCCAATCTCGCCGAAGTCAGAACGTCATGGATCGTATCCAGCAGACCAAGTAGAAAGTAGTCAATTGTCCAGCTCTATGATCTGGTAGTGTTTCGAGGCGCTCCTGTTATAGCCCGAATTGCCATTCCGAGACCGCTCTTGTTTCGCGGTCGCAGTGGATCAGTCTTTCATTCTGATAGCGTTAGTAATATTAACCCTCGAGCGTCCCCTCCCCGAAAAATCAGTTTCCGATTCGGAGAGTGCCTCAGAGGTCCGGTGTGCCCTGGTTCGCGGAGCTGGATCTCGAGCTCCGTTGTTCAGACATCATAGTGATCCTGCGATGAATATCTCAAATGCTCAAGTATATAATGGGACGGTTTCGATTTGGAAACCGAGCATGAGCTCGGAGCTCTTGGGAGAGAATCGCCTTACTACACTTATGGAAGCACAATCTTAGTTTGCTCATAATAAAGTGCTCATAATTTCTGTGTTCATACGGACGACTCGTTCTTTATCTCTCAAACCCTGGATGGTCGCACAGATCGATACGTCGGGAATTGATGGCCGAAGACGATTTTCAGGCCGAGGCCAGCTGGCAGCGGTGCGGTTGGAACAGATTGATCCCGAGAGTCGCCTGAAGTCCGAGATTCGTCGAAGGAGCGGTGGTGTCCCGCAGTTCGCTGAGCGGCCACTGGTAAGGGTGAGGGTAAACGCTCATTGGCTTTCCGTCAGCGTTGCGAGCAGACACTGCACAGTGCGACTGACGAGTCGAAACACAACAACTACTTGTTGCGATTGACACTTCGACGGCTTCAAATTGGATTGCAGTAAGTCTCGTTCGATTACACGGAATTACCGAAACAGCTCCGTGTTAAGCTGCCTTTCTATCTCAAGAGCGAATTCCTCTGATCGTTCGGAATTAATCAGTGATCAAAACGGACTGCGGGTGATGGGAACGAGTACATCAATCGATGAAATAGTAACCTCGATTAGCTTTCGATTTCTTACAATGGAATCTGATCCATGGAAATGGATCAGATGCCGTGCTCTCCGGGCTGAGAGCGTAAACATTTAGATTTGATATTTCGAGAAGCCCTGTGTCGGCACCATGTCCGTATCAGCACCAGTGGACTAGGAAACCATAGGAGCTACGACGAAGCCGAACCGCATCGCGTTCCTCGCTGATTTATTCGCGTGAATACATCCCGCCTAAGCTGCCGAGAGCCGCTCGGTACTTCCTCAAGTCGTTCACTTTGCAGATTCGAATCAGAAAATGTCGTCGCTGCAGCAGCTCCGGAAGCAGGTGGAACAGCTGCGGCGCGAAGCGAACCAGCAGAGGATTCCCGCATCTCGGGCGATCGAGGATCTTTTAGCCTATGTGACTGAGCGCAAAAACGAAGATTATCTCTACGTCGGCTTCCCGAATCAGAAATTGAATCCTTTCCGGGAGAAGAGTGCCTGCAACATGCTATAGCTTCGAATATTCGACGAGAGTCGTTGACTTCGTGAGCTGATGATGGCGGGGCGCACCAGATTGTCCGGCACTCACACCCTTTCCTTCACTGGACGACCTTCCCAAACATTGTGACATCACACCCGTAGAACGTCCCCGAGAGACGAGTCCCCGGGAGTTCGATCGAGCGTCTTTCGAATCGCGATTTATAAATGCAAAATGAGGAGGAGACGCGGAGGTTTTCTAGGTATTCGTTGTAAAACCCTACAAAGTATGGAGGAAGCACTCATAAACAGTAACCTTATATTCCACGCGTGTCTTGTTTTGCCCCCTGACCTCGAATGGTTCCGCTAGTTTCTTGAACAATATATCGCGGCAGCCACAAAGAAGCCCAAGCCCTGGGTGGACGTCGTCATTTTTATTATCTTCCTTATTGCAACTTCATTATTCATCTCGACGTCTCGGCCATCGGCACGATTGAGAGCTTTGGCGCGGTAGAATCAGATCACACGGTACACCAAATGATGACACCCGTCGGGAAACATGGGAAACACTAGCCACAACAATGTTCAAAGATTCCAAGGCTCACCTTTACCTTAATAATCAAGCCTGGGTTCCTCATGGCCTCATGCTTGCGGGGTAATTTCATGCCGCTGCCGAGTAATCTGACTGTGTTAGATCGAATTAGGGGAATCGCTGTCATTGATCTGGTCGAATTTGGCTGCTGTACCGAACGATCTCGGCATTGTTTGCGCGGCGTTCCCCTCTCAGGATGCTCTTAGCGGATCTCTTTTTCAGACTCCTCAATTACTACCCAGGAAGACTCATTCAAGTCAGGAGTCATTTATGCTCATTTAATTCTATCGAAGATAGATGGCCGATTGAGAAACAAGATACGATCTCTGATTATTCGATCCGAAATGCTGTTGAATATTTTTAAAGTAAAGATGGGATCCCCACGCTGAGGACTCTTTTGAAAATTCGGTCCGTTCCTTGCTCAGCTAGATGAATTCGCAATCAATCGAGATGAGGGACAATATCACACTGGCTTCAATATTCGGCAACCTTATTCCGGTCAATCCTGTGAAACCTTCGTCAGCTAATGATTACAGCCGCAACATTGACGGGCTGTCTTCAGTCTTTCGGCGGACAGTGTATTGCAGGCTAGCGGCGAGGACACCCGCGTAGAATTGAGCCTGAGAAGAGGCCACGCAGAACTCTAATCGAGGAAACGGATATGCGCGCCATGGTCCGGCTAATCACAGAACAGTATGCCACGTCAATAGCCTAGGAGGTGAAGGTTATTTTGTACATTGAGTTATTCCGCTGCGATACCGGCGCGGAGTCGGCGTCGTCAGTCAGTGCGATCCGACTCCTTAATTCGTACACCACCCCCTTTTCTGCAGCAGGGGAATCACGTAACTCCGTCGCGCCGCCAGCTTAGGATTAGACTTCTAGATAAGCGCCCCACAATCCGCATTCGAGCTGGCGAGCTAGCAAGTGGAGGAGTTTCATCCTTCCGAGAGGTCTTCAGAGCAGATTTTCTCAAAGCACAAATAAGGCATCTTCCAACACCTCCCGCTGGCCGGGAGCGGGTCGACATCTCGGAAGGATCACCCGGCTTGTGCGAGTCCGATCAGACTTGATTAACTAGTTAAATCACAGACAAATTCCTCCTACGATCACTCGCCTCGGGAAATTTCGACGCCAGCGGCTGGTGCCTGTGACGGACGTGGGAACCCTTGCGCAGGACATCGGATAATAAACTCCCCAACACAGTACACGTTCATCGAACCCTTCCCATTCCGCGCTAAATTGATATATTCTCAAATCGAGTACCGGTTCTCGGCCCCGCTGCTCGAGTTCCGGATACTGGTGATCATGGATTCAGGATCTCACAGGAAATTCGAATGGTGTCGTTTGTGTCGCTTCGTCTCTGCGCTAGGCTTCGCGGCAGCGGAAGCTGCTTGTGCACCGGCGTCTTTGCCTGAGGCAGGCCGTCCTGAAGAAGGTCCCGCCTCTTGGTAGCGTCATCTGTTGCCAGCGTCAAGGTTCGAAGTCGTCGCTGAGCTGGTCGCGGAAGAGGTCGAAGCGGCCGTCGTAAGCTGAGACGGCATCTGTCGATGCGCCATCTCGGGCGTCGCAAGAGGAGACTTCGCACCTCCGCCGCCGGAGTGTACGCTGACCATGGATATGGTTGGAGAGGGCGCGTGCCATTGACGGAATAGTTCGCAAAACTTGTTGTTCGGGAAGAGAGACGCGAGCATTCCTTCCATGAGTACGTAGACGAGACGCCTGTTCAAGGCCTGATGCTGGAACATCTCGAAAACGCACAGCATCCCTCGACGTGTTGTGTCACTTCCGATTATTCGTTTCAGATCATCTGTAAGGCAATTCAGACCATTTTCAGAGCATCTGTTCACGAAATAATTTGCTGCCTCTCCCATTTTCCCTCTCGAGAGCATTCGATTTTCATCAACGCCCATCGGTGAGTCGGTTCCGATCGGACCACTCACCGGTTACACTGCACAATAGGAGAACTTTCGCGGCGATTCTTGTGCGATTTTTAGTTTTCGCGTCGCGCTCTCTCCCCTGCTCGGCGAGGATGCCGTTGGGCCAGAGCGCGTTCTTGAAGGTCTTGACGTATTCCGCGATCTGCTCTGAAGAGGTCAGCTCCGCCACAGACTCGACGATTCTCCGATTTATCGTATCTCCAAATGTGGTTTTGACGATTTGACGTAAAATGACGATGATCCGACGTCTTCAGATTTCGAGTCGCCAGAGGAAGTGGGAAAAGGGAAGAGCGGAAAAAGCATTGAAGTCGCAATCTTGATTTGAGTTGAACGCCCTCGTATCTACTCATCAGCAGTACGAGCTAGTGACATACGAGATAAGGATATTATCGGAGTTCAAAGCGAGAAATTCCTGGAGAATACAATAGACGAGGCTCACCTCAGCCATGTGTTGCGAGTTTTCAAGTCGAACACTTCGTCCATCAGAAGCAGGAGGATTCTGAATGGGATATTGTCGTCGACATCGATATCGATGCCCGCTCCTACTTTGGAGTTGTCCTCGAAATGCTCCGCGGGTTTCGATCGCATCACCCGTACCAGGCCGTCTTTCAATCCGTCAAATATGTTCTCGGGAACATTTTTGACCATCGATCCGACCGTCCTCACGGAAGTCTTCAGCGGGTTCACGAAAGCGTTCATACCGCGTTTGGCTACGAAAGAAAATTCGATCATACGTTAGATGACCGACAGCGAGCGGCCCCACTCAGCCGAGTCCTGGACTAACGCCGGAATCCAAAAGCGCGGTCCCTCTCACTTTTTTTAATCGTGTGCTCGTATCGTCCAGGCTCCAGGAATTGTTCCACTAGTCTAGCCATGTCTGCGTTCTCCTTATAGTTTAGAACGCTCGGCTGCAGTAGACTCTGGAGGTACATGTTGAGTTGAGTTTTCCGCTGCTCCAAGAAAGCTGTCGACATGTTGTTGAACGTCTTTTTACCGGGGAATGCCGTCGTGACAAGATGAGGAAACTGGGGAGGGAATTTGTCCCTGTCAGCCGGAATCTTTCTGTTTCGATGACACTGTGCCTTTCGAGACGAAGAAATGATCACAACGAAGCTTCGCCGGGGGCGCCGGGGAAGCCTACTCTCTCGTGGACTTACGAGTTTAAGAAGCTTTGTGTGGAAGTCATGAAAATCCGAATAGCGCCTGAAGACACACCACTTTGCTTCCATCTGGTTCGGTTCAAGCTTCGTGACGGAGATTGCGTACAAGGCGTACGTCGATGTACCTCGCCGCACGATTCCCGTATTGTAGATAGAGGCACAGAGGTACGACTCAGCGCTGGGCGATTGCGGAGGAGGCATATTTGACGCGAGAAACTCATCTGGCGGCGGAGTCAGAAATTCGACGTCCTCCCCACCGGGTTCGAGACTGTTCAGACTTGCGGAATCCTCTCCGCTGCCGTACGACCGATTGCCGTAAGACAGTCCGAGAGACTCCATGTCCTCGTCGGACTTGACGCTCGGCTCCCTCTGATCGGTGATCAAATCGAGCTCGGCCAGCAACCGAATGTAATAATAACTCTTCTTGAAAGCGGCATAGTATTGTGGTTCCTGCATTTTCTCCATCACCTGCAACGGATCGACGTTCCCAATTACCTGCGAGAAAAATCTATTCACAATCGATTACGATATTCAGACAAGCCCTTCGGATGGCCCACCTCTGCTTGAATGTCGTCGAACCAGTTCATGTTGAACTTCTCGGAGGAGAATCTCTTTAGGAACTTCTTGATATGTCTCTGATCAACGTTGATACGTGGGGAAGCCTGAAAAGACGAAGAGGGTGAGCTCCTCCATTTCTTCCCCGCTGGTCCCGCAAGGAGTACACGGGCTTATGATCAGAGCGCTGTCTCTTGGTGAACCCCTCACTTTATCCAATCCTGTTGTGAAACATATAAGGAACAAAGCAGAATGGTTGAACGACGATGGAGAGCGGATCCTCTCCATCAGCAATAATTATTCGAGGTAGGAATTCACCTGCTCAGAGAGATAGGTGCTATAAATATGCTGAGCGGCTTCCCGCTGACTTTTGATGGAGTTCTCAACTCGAGAGGGGGTGGCATCGCCTCCCACAGCTCGCATTGTCGATGCGGTTTGTTCCGCCGAAGTTTTGAAACCTTCGACATGCAAGTGGAACATTATCAAGTTTTGGGCATTGATGCTGGTCATGAATTCTGGAAGAGAAGCGAGAGTTCTTCGTAATGGGGTTTTCATGTAAGCCGTGACTCGTATGGCAGATTCAGGCGACAAAAACTCACCAATAAAGTAAGATAAGGCGATGTTCATGTTGAGAATATCCTCAAAGGGTATATTGAAAAGTTCGCCTGCCATGAGTTTCTTCAGGTCGTCCTGACATGGGAATCCGGCAACATCGTTATCACACGTTCCGTCCTCAAGACGCTGTATGCGTTCTGGAAGAGCGAATTGGGTAAACTTAGTCGAACCTTCAAGTGGACGCGAAAAAAATCGCGTGTCCGTGTCCATCGGCGCGTCTGCATTCTCGAGGGGAACTCACTCTCAATAATTTCTCGGACGTAATTCAACGAGGCGAGCTGCTGCTTCACCTGTTCGTCCTGCTCGCCACCTTTGTCTCGACTTCGCTGGACCGCAATCTCGTGATTCACGACCTCGAGGGTGGCCGTCAACTCGACCAAATTGTCTGTGCATCGGAGAACCGCCATGAAGTCGTCGGACGAGATGCCGCTCTCTTTGTTCTGGAAACGAATTTCTCGAGAATGAAAACTCCTCCCTTCACGGAAGCGAATACGCAACCTGGCACACACGCAATCCATGCCTTCGTGCGGGGCAGCAGCGATATTTCTCCACTGTGTGATCTGATTCTCTGTATCTTGGGTAGATATTGAGTATCCTTCGGGGAGTGCTTTCTCCCTTGACAACTATTCAGCGGCGCTCGTTCCAGAGTTCCATCCTAGAACGTGATTCCAATCGTGCATGCCCATTCAGGTCCTAGTCCAGATCAGTGCAGCAGCGTGCGAAGGGATTCCACGGCATTCCTCGCTGTGTGCTTGAGCTAGAGAATTTTCGCTACTCACATCGGGATCGGATTTGTAGATTTTACGCTGACGTACCATCCAAACAATTGTTTGATTTATGTAGTCGGGATCGGTGATGAGATCGATGACCGGTAGAAGAACGATATTAGCTATGAGTTCTCGAAGGAAGACGCGTGTGACTCGGTTTTGGAAGTCGGCGGGGGGTAAGAGTAAGTAGAGTAGAACTTCGGAAACCTGTTGCAAGTACTCTGCAAGGAAAAAAAACATTTCTAGCCCTCCTTTTCCGACACGCCGAGAAACACTCGGCAGAACCTCCTCTCGAGCTCGATCGGGGATTAGTACGCAATCGGCGATCATGAGTCACTCACGAATTTCGCGTTCTTTTGATATGCAGACAAGGTCTCGGCAGAGTGAGCGTTCCATAGCGGTCTCCATGGTGAAGAAAGTCCGGAGGAGATCTTCCGCTCGCGCGTCTGATTCTTGCTGAGGTTTACGCATCACCTGCGAATTCGGGATCGGTCTCGTCAGACTGTTCAGCATCCCGATAAGGACTTGGACGGCGGCACAATTCGGAACCGGAGAGAGTTCTCGTACTGATGTTCACGAGGTCGATGATCTCAAAACTTTACCTTGGCTTGAGCTTGTCTGAAGAGTCGTAGATGTGATGCGAAGTCATCCACGAGGTTGACAGTGAGATAAGAAACCTGTAGGGAAGGAAATTTCAGATGGAGTTCCTCAATGGAAGGTCAGCCCTCGACGTGATGGAGGCCTCGTGCCAGAATTTCTCCAGAACGACGTTCCCCTTGTGGATTGAGCTCACTCTCAAGCAAATGCGACATACCCAATCTACTTCTCTGGCCTTGTTGGACAGGTTCACCACAACCTCATGGAAAAGGTCTTTGATGTGCGCTACAAATGATTCATCCTGCGAGATCAGCGAGTACCACGGCGTGACGTAGTCTCGGAACAGCAACTGGAGGACGTCCGACAACGATTCATCTATCACTGTATGTCCCGTCAGATAACGTTCCCGACGCGGTTTCCGGGAAGGTGAAAGAACAGACCTGAAATTGAGAGCCTTCTGTCAGGATCCGCAGTTCCTCCAATTGTTTCAATTTCAATAAAAGCGATCAGCTCTTCAACTATCACTAGCCAATGTATTCGTTTCGCCCGATACGAATTCGCCCAACGGTCTCACCGTGTGATATGTGGGATGCCTTTGAAGCCGATGGGCGAGTCAGTCGGAGATGAGGCACACAAGGCCGCGGTGAGGGGATCGGATGTCTCCTCGTTCTGTCGGACAAGTTCGAAGACATAACTCATCGAAGCCAACCTGGGAAATTGCAATCAATGAGAGAAAATTTCATGTTGTGGCACGAGCCACTGACGCTCATTAACAGCATCGAGTCGTCTATCCGGACTGAAAATAAAATACGCACCCAGCGAGGAGACTCAATAACGTGATCGGAAGAACGAGTATGAGTGAGTAGCCGTGGCAAAGCCAGAGTACTCCCGCTGAAACGGCCAGCCAAGAGCACACCGCGGTCTCGATGGTCATCTGGAGATAACGAGCAACTCAATACTCGGATGGGCTTGCTTAGCTAGCCGCAAGATAAATATTTAACTATACGTCCAACTTCTCGATGATCGGCAGTTCGCTTTATCTTTTCGAATTTCCCTCATTGAACCGGGTCACTGAATGATCAACGTTAAGGTTCACGAGAGAGCTGAGCTCTCCATCTCCCCGAAGTTTCCCAGCCTTCCCATTCGAATAAAGATATGTCGGTTATTATCTCTGTATGCATGGATCAAATATTTCATTCATCGCATCCACCTATCCGGCCTCTCGCTCGCTGATTCACGAAAGAAGTCAACTGTCATTCCAAGATAAGTGAATTGTTGCACTTAGGTCTAACAGGCGACGATTGTGTCAGCGCTTTTACGTGCTGGCCCCATTGAAAAAATCGCGACCTAGGTTCACGGGAGCATATTCGAGCTCAGCCCGTATATCTCATCTCTGGGAAACTTCTACTTCAGATGAAAGGAAGACAGAGAGATCGAGGGATACATCCATAATTAACAATTCACAAACTAGGTGAGCTGATGGATACTCCTCTCGAGATGATAGCATATAACCTCTGGACTGCCACCGAGATCACTTGTATGTTCTTCAGTTCCCGCAATGACTAATCTCCTCATAGATTCTGCGGAAGCATTGCTCGAGGACGCTTCTTACGCGTCAAGATTCGAATTCGCTCCAAATTTCGACTCCCGACTCCCGTTGACGGGCTCGGAATGAAAGCTCTCTTGGCGCAACCACCGACTCGGAAACCGCGCCTCGGAGCGAACATTGACGCGAGCTGGACCCCTTCCTCCAATTGGATTCCCGGCAAGATCAGCGCGTCAGACTAATCGACATGCGACCCTAGGAAGTTGCCAGAGACTTCCTGGTTGCTGATCGAAGGGTTACGAGTGTGTAGAATTCGAACGAACAGATTCAGATAATCCACAGCTGTGGGAATTCGGTGTCATTTGATTCTCTGGTCGCACCTGATCTTTCCAGGAGGCGTGACTTTCACCAGAAACGTCAGTCGACGATTCTCCAACCTACCTTGGGCGCCTGATTCTTCAGCCGATGAGTACGCGAGACGTCATCGCCGATTCTCACCGCATTCGGCAATCATCACTCAGTCCGCCCAATGTCTCAACAAATAGATCTGCCGGATCTCTGGATGAGCAGAAGATCTGGAGGGGCTCCCAAGCTCGGTGGATACTATCGGCTATCGCGGCTATGTTTCATGAACATGAACGTGACCGAGGCCCTTGATCGCGGAACATGGTCTCTGTGGCTGTGAACTGCTGAGAGCGGAACACACTCCACCTAAGTCTTGCCAGCGGCAGCAGCAGCAGTAGCACCACCAGCACACGGCAGCCAGAGACTTTCACCACAACAGAATCTCGGCATCAAACTCGGCTTGTACGATCGTACGCCTTACTTTCCTCGCGGCCGTACTCATGCTCAAGATACCGTACGACTGTACGAGTGTCAAACTCATGGAAAATCCATCCAAGAATTATGGGGGGTGTGAAATTCAGCATAGATTGAATCTGTCTAAGGGAGAGTGCTGACAATGATGTTGATGATCTTTCGCTAGAATCTAAGCGAAAGAGGGCGATTCCTTCGACTGTCTCCGGTATCAGAGGATTTGGTTCCTCAGTCCCACGGAGGTTTACAGCTCATCGCTCAAGGGGTTGCCTTCCATCAGCTCAAGGTTTGATGAACTGATTCTTGCTTGTGAATCAAGGCGGATCCTTGATTGTCATGAGAGCTCTGAAGATGTCGAATCATCACTACCTCACACTACATATCTTCGAGCTCGCGGTGCTGCTGAAGAAAACTCATCTCGATAACATTCTCGATAACCTCGCAGAAAATGAACGAATATCGCCAGGAAATCTCTCCAGCTGCAGCTCCGATTCTCCCGCCCCTGAATACGGGCCAGGCCCCTCGGTGAGCGAGCTCAATAACGCTGGTTGGGAATCGACAGAGAGCAGGACGCAGCCCGCGCAGGATACCAGGAGGAATCCGAGCCCATGTGATGAAGCCACGAGAAAATTTCGAGCCCGCCGCTCAACACGGCCCGAACTAATCGTAAGCTTCCAAACGATAGGCGGAAAATTAAAATTAGAAACTACGGGAGGACCCTGGTCCCTGAGTGAACGAAGGGGCGAAGCATGACCTGAACTTGGTCCCCGCATCAGAACATAGGAATCGTGCCCCCAAGGGTGGGTTCGGGGCCGGACTGTGGGTAGCATGTACCTTAGCGGGGTTGTAGGCTACTGCCAAGCATGTATAGGAGTTCAGTTTGAAAATGGCGGATGCTGCCACGTCCGATTCAAAACAAACGTTGAAAAAATGCGTTCATCCGGATGTAGTGATGGCGGACGACTCTATGGTGTTTTGAGGAGACTTTTTCTGATGCTGTCAGCGTCAGATGAATGAAATGGCGTAATTACTCCCATTCTCATGTGAATAGTGCTCATCGAGGCGTGCTGCGTTCCTGTGAGTATTGCGTAGTGAATACATAACACGGAAGATCGAGGCGCGCTTCTGTCTTCTGTTCTACCGACACCGTTCCCAGTCCCCATTGACACTTCCAACTGTGGAACTGTTTTCTCTGATGTCATAGCGCCAGGGCAAGGTATCGATTTGAATAAGCTGGGGGAGATCGCGTCGCTCAGCTTGCCGCTCGCTGTGCTCCGAGCAGAAGAGGAGCTGAGGAAACCGCCCTAGCGTGTGATCTATTTTCTTCTTATCCCGAAGCGCCTTCCAGACAGCGGGATATCCGTCTCTTATCACTGGCTGGGAACGTTCGCCTATAGTGTGCGGAGAAGCTCAAGTATGGTCCAACGCCGAGCTCCCGTCGCGAAAGCCCAGGTCGCGATCGAGCTCGTTCGCGTTTCGAATTCGCTCGAGCCTCCGATAGGCCACGCAATATGCCGCCTATTTCTCCCCCGAACCCTACTCGTCGTCTGTGCGAGCTAATACAACGTTCTTCAGGTTGCTTGCCGATTATAAGCTGGCAGATCTCCGTGCGGAGAGTCCGAAACCGTTCCGGATGGAACATTCTTGGCTGGGAGCCCGAATCTCACGAGCTGGGTCTGGAAAAGTGAAACTTTTCGGTGAGCGGGGGTCGACGATCGTCCCTGGACTACTTAGCTCTTTGTTTATGTCGTGTCGCGGTCATGTGCCGAGCAAACTATCAAATTCATGCAAAGACCGTGACGTTGATTCTCGTCGATCCGATCATATGCGAGAAAGTCGTGCAAGCTGTTTTCGTTACTCCGATCCAGTTCTGAGAAATAAAGTCGCCGACTGCTGGCGGTCCGAGCGAACGAAGATGACTTCCGCATCGGGGATGCCACTCATCCCGTCGCTTAGTTCGCCGCACACAGAAACACCGATGGCGCCAAATGCGGTCCGAACCCTTCGTTCATCTTCTGCGTTGCGGTCTTTAGCGGCTACGAGCTCGATTGGCGTGTGAGGATTATCCATAATGAATAGGCTACTGGAGGCGCTCGTGATTGAAAGCGAGTTGCAAGGATATCACGAAGAAAAATCTTTGAGGTGTGATGCGATGCTGGACCCTGAGAATTTCGGACGGTAGACGAAGCGAATGAAATACCGAAGGGAGGGGGAGTCGCGAGAAACGGAGTAGGTCTCACTAGAATCCTGTCGCTTATCTTCGCAAAAATCAACATCGGAATTCCGAGATCAGGAATTGAATTCTCCGAGAGAGATAGCTCGATTGTGGACTCGACACCAACTCGACACTTTCCTTGCAGCGATTCTGGAGAGGCTAATCCAGAGAGTCCTTAGTGTCTGCATAGACTCGACTAGGCCAACTTGTTCCGCATTAAGGCAATGCCCGGTCCGGGTTTCGAACCCGCGCTCGGACCCCTAATTTTCAGAGTGCTCATCGACTCTACGCCGGTCCTTCTGGGCTCATGGAGGTCAGTGGATGAATCACATCGCAGAATTTCAATCCCAGAAGCAAAAGGGGAAAGTCGGAGCTTTGTTCCATTCATCGTGCGTCTGGGTGATCTGACGATCCCATTCCGCTCCTACAGGTAGATCGACTGCCCGATGGGCGACCTCTGGCCCAACTTTCCTTGGCTGAGATCAAGGAACAGTGTGCGATACGGAACCTGTCAAAGAATGGATCCCGGAAGGACTTGACCGATCGTCTCAAATTGGTAAGCTCATCGATCTCCCGCCACCTTTCGGAGTCGCCGAAGTAATTTCTAAAATTATTATTTTTATCGTGATCGATTTGACCGGGCTCCGTGCTCGAGAAAAACGTGTTTGCCCTCTGTAGGTTCAGAAGCTCTCCCCGTCCCATCGATTTCTCACTAATAATTGACTTTCTGACTGTTTTTCAGCGGCTCGAACTCGAAAAGCTCAGAGAAGAGGCATCTCGTGCTCTAGCCAAAGAAGATGTTGTGCCTAATATTGGCTTGCAGGTTCGTCGAATCCGCGAGATTGATTCCTCCCATTGAGTTCTCGGCTTGCTTACCGATTGGGGCACCGATGCATGCAATATATTCAGTCCACTGATGGAATTTCAAAAGTTCGTTGAGCCTATCAGGAAGCTTCTCTCTCCTGCAGGATACCCCCGTCGGTCAATCGGACATCGTACGGCAATACCTGGAAGCTCAACAGAGGAGACTACTTCTCTTCGGAGTTCAACGGCCCCATTTTGGGAACACAGTTCCGATCCAAGAAACGACACCGAGCGATGAACGGGTGAGGAGACAGCGGCAGCTTTTCCAGTATTCTGAGCCTTACGCGAGCGATGCTCCCGTGAATTGAGGAGCATCGTATGAATTGTCGTTCGACAACTTACTTCACGGATATTCTGCTGTCAGCATGCGTGCTTAGGATTGATGCGAGTCTCCACCGTGAGAGGCTTTCCTGCATCCGCATCAGTACAAAAAACTACCCGATCGATTCGGTCGGGCCCTGGAGAGTTCTTTTGTTCGTAGCTGTCGATAAGGCATATTGTGAGACTCGGAGAGAGGCTCAGCCTGATTCTCGATGCACGTGGCCGGCATTGTAGACCACAACCGGCTCCTGGGTCCCCGTCCCGAGGCAGGCCGCGCTATTGTTCACGGCCCTTGTACGAGAACACAGTCGATTTCCATATGATTATCTAGGGGATCGTGCGTGCTGCATACCGCCGTAAGATGATGATGATGATAATTATAATAATTATTAATATATTATTATTATTATTATTATTACTCGGGAAGATTCATATGGACAGCCATCCGCCTTGTAGATCGTAAACTCCTCAGGATTGGTTGACTCCAGCGCCTGATTTCGAATATTTCCTTCCTGCAGAAACGTCCGGTGGCTCAAAAAACGAAAGGATCTCTGAAACAAGCCGATCTGCTCGCTAGCACACCGGGAGCGACTAGGAATGTTTTGTCGAACACTGAGGCCACGGTCCTTGACGACCTCGAGGAGACCTCAAGCGCGGTGAAGACGACCCGCGGCCGATCCGCGAATCACAAAGCTCGAGCCGATGAGACTCCCGCCCGGAAGAAGACGCGCTACAATGCCAACGATGCGAGCAACTCTGTCTCAAAGATTTACGAAGATGCAACCTCAGCCGCTCCCAAGCGGCGACGTACGGTTCGTGGAAGTCCAATACAGGCAGATGGGCTCCAAACGCCAACGGTGACCCTAGAGCTCAGTCCGACTGGCACTGATGGCAAGGAAGTGAAACGCGGCCGTGGTAGACCCCGGAAAATCAAGGAGACACCTCCTGCAAACACCGTCGCCGAGCCGCTCCCTGCTCCCGGCTCATTGTCTGACGATGTTGCGCCGCAAGAACACCCGACGGTCAAAGCCGAAAGCGAAAAGAAGCCGATCGCTGCGGATAAAGATGAGAATCGTAGCACCAGGGCCAAACGGCTCAGATCTCAGGACGAGACCCCTCAGACGTTGCAGGATAGAGCCCGAGCCCCACATCCGCCGAGCTCGGTGAGTATCCGTCGCTCGAGAATCGGAATCATTTCCTGCATCACAAAATCGAATTCTTGGCTGGAATGGGAACCTTGAGCAACATTTACTCTGGCACGACGGTCCTTCCCGGAAGCGATTGAGATGCATTGAATTCATAAAAATCTTCAGGCGGATCCCGCACCATCTGACGCGTCTCAGGACCCTATCGAAGCCGCTCTTCTGGCGATGCACGGTGTCGAAGACGCTACCAAGAGCCCGAAAAGACGAACCGTAAGTCCCGGATCCTTTTCATATTCCCTCATCAGGGTGGCTGGTTCGCTGCTCCATAACTTTTCAAGAGAGATACGATGAACTTGTCGTAACGAAACCTTCCGTGTCTCATCAGTTGCCTGCCGATGAGCTCGGAAATGAGATCTTGAAAAATCATGAGAGTGAAGAGAGATCCGAGCAGCAAGACGATACTCCCGATCAACATGTAGATGATTTGGCCCATAATGACAGTATCCAATCTGGGGAGATCGTTGAAAATTGCGATACGGTGAGACTCGCCGTCGTCCGCGAGGACTCGTACTACCTCACTTGGCGCTTCTCGACTCTGTGCTTGCGAGTACACCATTTCCGCGCTCCCGATCTTTCGCAAGGCTCTTCGGAATTCCGGAACGGTTGCCCCGTCCCGTAATTTCGCTTTCGACATCCAGAGGGGTGATGCGAGAAGGCAGGCTCTGCAGGCAGGCTTGCTCTGACTATAAGCTCCTGGGAGACCCAAGAGAGACCCATATCCGAAGCTTGTCGTCTTCAGACTTCTGGCAATATTTCCCGCTCCTCTCACCGGCTCGCTTGCCCTCCTGTCACGTCATCGATGCTGCCCGAACGCCACGAACCCTCCCATCTCACACTCGAACACCCACATTGAAGTTCTCTCTGAACTTGACAATTTTCCGTAGAGGACGAAATCTCAAAAGATTTTCATTCACAGCTGCCTCGTTCTGCCCCCGGTGTCGATGCAACGGCGAGCGATACGACGGCAACGAGTCGAGAACGGTCGAAAACGGTAAAACCAGCCCGCAACAAAGAGGTCTCGCTACCTACCGTGAAGGAGGTCCCGAAAACCGTTGAGCCGAGAGCCGAACGTGTTATAGAGAGAGAATCAAAAGAGGTCTTCGCGAAAAAGTCGACTCCAGTCAGTCAAGGAAGTCCTCGACAAGATGTTAAACGTACAAGCGGAACCGTTGAGCGCACTGTTCGCGAAACTCGGAAGCGATCGAAAGTCGAGAACATCGTTCAGAAACTGACTCAAGACAAGGTGGAGGCCGATATCGCCGCAAAGGGTAAGCGAAACCCGCTCTCGCAGTTCCTCCACAGAGAATGGGGGGATACCCCGTCATCTCAAATTCCTTTAAATTAGCGATATTTTTCTACAACTTGTTTTTCATTCATCGTCACCAGAAGCTAGCCTCTCGAAGCGTCCACGGAAGGAGAACGGTCAGGCAGACACTTCGAAGCTTTCGGATGCATCACCCCCGAGCAGCGGGATATCGCCGGGTAAGCCATGGTTCATTCCGGTCGGATACCTTTCGGCTCTTTCGAAGCCCATCTCTGTTCGAAGTCCTATGGTTCCCCAGAGCGACGCCTCGTTCGGGGGGACATGCAGGACGCTTCCTTTCCGGAGATGAAAGGGACGAAGAAAATGACGCGGGAGCTCAAGATCCGTATTCACTTTCAGATGACTGTGTTTTACGTCTGCTCGGCGAAGGTCCCAAAGTAGAGAAGACCGACAAAAGGCCGCTAGACACACCTAAAACGAGCAGAGAGAAGAAACCCGATCTGGGAAGCCCTCGTGAGAAACGAACGAAGGACGAGTTGCCAACTGTATCATCTCCACCGTGAGTTTCTCCGCGATATAAAGTCGGAAATCATGTCGAATGTGCCCTGGTTCTCACTATCATCGAATTTCCATTCTCTCCGTCTCCAGGTCGCGACGAACTCGACGAGGACCCTCTGGCGAGGGGATCGATGCGAAGCTCGGATCGGAGTCATCGACGACGAGCGGAGCTGTGGCTGCCGCAGCTCCTGTGGCCGCGATCGATGCGGAATCCGGTCGCAGAGACAGCGTAGAAGCAGCTGTTGCTGCGCTAATTGGTGAACCTCTGGAGCCCGAAACCGTCGGAGAGTCAGCTTCGAAGCGCGCTACGCGAAAAACTTCCAGAGAAACAAAACGCGCCGATGAGCAGCAGCAACAGCATCTGCAGCCGCCGCCGCAGCAGCTGCAGCAAAAACAACAACAGCAGCCAGATTCATTACCTGCGGCAGTTTCTCAGCCGTCGACCAGGAGCAGCCGAAGTTTACGGTCGCGGGAGACTTCGACGGAGGCAGAAACTGTCGATATTGATAGTCTTCCGAAATCTGCTGGAGAAGTTGCTCCCGTAGAACAGAAACCCCCAATCGCCGTAGCACCTGAACCGACGATCCACGAAAAACGTGCCGCTCCCTCGACCCAGAAGTCGAACATCGAGCCAAGTCCCGCCGGAGGGAATCTTCCTAGCAAGTTGGAGCAGGTGATCGCTAAATGCGAAACGAGGCGAACATCCGCCCGGAAAAACTCCCTGGAGGTCAAGGAATCAAAAATAAGCGAGATTCTCAGCGCTGAACAACCAATCAAAAAGAACGCGATCGCAACAGAGCCCGTCGTCGACGTCGTCGCAACTGCATCGTGTTCCGTCAGCGGAGAGGCACCGAGTATCAGCGTCAAAGATGAAATACCGGAAACTCTCCAGGTGGCAGATCTCTGTGAAGAGAAAGCTATCAAACAGATGGCACTCGCTGTCGAGTCCGGCACCGACCCCCTCCCGGAGCCGAAAACCCTCGTTGAGGTGAACGATGTGGGCGACAAAGAGACGATCGCGTCGCGGAAGGGGGAGCTACTCGGCCAACCCGGAGAAACGACGCACAACAAGGCTACCGTCGTTGTAGCGCCGGAGAAAACTTCCATAGATCCGAACACAGCTCCGGAGAAGCGGAAGCAGAAGGACGAAGCCGACGAAGACCCCGACTCGTTGAAGATCGATGAGAACCACGACGATGAATTCGACGCTGAAGAGAGTCAGAGGCCCCTCGTCAGCGAACTCGATGGAGAATGCAGTAGTTTGCAGAAAGCGACTGCGGGAAAGCCCGCGGAGGACGAAGTGGTACCTCCGCCAAAGAAGGAGAATGAGACCTCGAAACCCTCGGAATCGAACATCGAAAACCATCAAGGAGCGGAACCTGACGAGCAGCACAAAGAAAATCGCGCAGCGGAGGGGGAACTATCCGAGACTGCAGCGGTAAGCCCTTTTCTTTTTGTTTCCTCACGGGTCGTACGTCCTGGCTCCCGTGAGGATTTCCGATCGTTCTCTGCGGATTCGAACACTGCGAGAACAGCACACTCATTGGGCCTCCTCTCTCGATTTCCGCAGATGAACAAAGTTTCGGATCTACTGGATGGTAACAAGGATATCGCTAGTGACATCGAAGAGGAGGTTTCGAGCAAACCACAACCCGAGCAGGATGATCTTTGGGAAGCCGTTTTTTGTGGCGATCAAGAAGGCAATCCAGCATCAGACTGGCCGGAAGGCAACAAGTGAGTGGATCTCTGTCTCTTTACCGCTGTTTGATCGAAGAGTTCGAGCCGGTTCCCAGCCCCGAGCTCGGAGGGAATATGAGAGAAAGACACGCTCAAACTCTGTCGCTGAATTTCAGTAACGAGGACCCGAGTTCGTCTTATCGCCAAAGTGAACTGTTGGATGACAGTGAAACAAGCATCAACGACACGCCTGGAATCAAGCTCCCTCATAAGTTCCAAGTGAGTGAGAAGATCCACGATAATTAGCGGAATATGTGGAGTAAGATATTATTTGAGGAATCGGAAAAAATCGGGGGTGATTTTCGCGATGGCCTCGTCCTCATCTGATGACTCTTGTTCCTCAGCCCAATGTTGAGAGTGCGGTGGCTTCGATCCTCGATCTGAACGACATCATGCGGCCGTCATCGAGTTTGTCTTCGCAAGGTGGACACAACGAAAATGACTCCGCGGTTATCGACAACGTACCGGATGCCGATAGCGCCGTGGCTGGGCTTCTGTCGGAGACGCCTTTCGACGACGACGGAGGTCACTCCGAACTTTGCATCGACGATGAGGTCGTCTCCGACGCCGTCCCGCTCGAGTTCGACGAAACGGAAGGCCCCGCCGAGGTGTTCGACCAGGAACCCAATCCATCTGAAATGGGCGAAGTTTTGCACGAAGAGAGCAGCACTTGCAAGGAAACTCCTGAGCGACGTATTAGCGAGGAAGTTCGTTCTGTTACCGGAGACGTTGTTGAGAGCGTGGCCACCACGAGTCTCCTCGTCGACGCCACAGAGCAGCAACAGCGAAAGAAAGCGGTATCTCCATGCGACACAGAACGGACATCTTCGGATCCGCGCGAAGACTCTTCAGTAAAGCCGGGGAAAAATCCTCCCGCGGATGCAACGACAGTGACTAGAAGTCCGCCCCAAGCAGCGATCGAGACGCCCCCTGAGGCCAAGAGCAGCGTCAATTTATCCGAAGAGAGTAGCTCGGAGAGCGACCTGGAAGATTTGGGGTCTAGCCGCAAGGCCCGGGTGAAGCAGCAGAGAGACAAATCAGCTGGATCATCCCTGCTGAAATCCACTGATAAAAAGATCGGGGACCGGAAGGCCCCGTCCAAAGGACCGTCCTCTGTTTCTTCGTCATCGTCCTCGGGTTCGTCGTCCGGCTCATCATCGTCGGGCTCTTCTTCTTCTTCTTCCGAAGACGACGATGATGAGGAGAACGATGTTAGCGAGAGGAAGACAGTGAAAGCTCGCAAATCGAGACCGAAATCGCTCGAAGATGCCGCAGACGATTCCAGAGCGCGATCATCGGCGAAGAAGAAGCAATCCGAGCATCAGATAGACCAGACGGTGCGGGACGTCAAGCGGAATGAGGGAGATACGAAGAAGTCCGAGACGACGAGTGACGGAGAATCGAGAAAGCAGCAACACGGGGCGGATCTCCGGAAACGATCGCAAGAAGGCGCGCGGCGGGAACAGCGAGAGAAATCGCCCAAGAAGGTGAAGGAGCAGCGAGCTGATGAGGCTGGAAAACTGCGCGAGGAGCAAGAAGCAGGAGCTGAAAAATCACGCGCAGAAGTCGACGCGAAGGCTGAGAAACTGCGTCGGCAACAGAATGACGACGCGGAACGCGTAACCGAAGAGAAACTGCGAAAAGAACGAGAGGCGGAGAAACGACGTTTACAACGAGAGGAAGAACAGAAAGAGCGGGGAAAGCAAGATAAACTTCAGAAGGAAGCCGAAGAAGAGGCGCGGAAGGCTGAAGAAGAAATAGTGCGGAAGGCCGAAGAAGAAAAGCGCGGAAGGCCGAAGAGAAAAGACGCGGAAGGCCGAAGAAGAGAGAGCGCGGAAGGCCGAAGAAGAGAAAGCGCGAAAGGCCGAAGAAGAAAAAGCGCGGAAGGCCGAAGAAGAAAAAGCGCGGAGGGCCGAAGCCGAAAGAGCGCGGAAGGCCGAAGCCGAAAGAGCGCGGAAGGCCGAAGCCGAAAGAGCGCGGAAGGCCGAAGCCGAAAGAGCGCGGAAGGCCGAAGAAGAAAAAGCCCGGCAACTCCGAGAAGAGGAAGAAGAGAGAGTGAGACTACAACTGAAAGCAGAGGAGGAAGCAGAGCTCCTGCGAAAGCAGCGGGAAGCGGAAGCGGAAAGACTGAGGCAGGAGGAGGAGCTGTTGAGGAAGCAAGAAGAAGAGGAGGCAGCGGCGGAGGAGCTGAGGAGAGTAGAGGCGGAGAAACTGCGCCGGCTTGAGGAGGAGACATTGCGCAAGCTAGAAGAAGAGAAACTTCGCGAACTAGAGGAGGAAAAATTACGGCTAGCAGAGGAAGAAAAGTTGCGACTACGGCGAGAAGAGACAGAGAGGCTGCGTATAGAAGAGGAGGAGAAGTTGAGGATTCAGCGAGAAGAAGCCGCTGCAGTGAAACTCCGGGAGGAAGAAGAGAAAGAAAGATTGCGGCAGCAGGAAGAGGAGAAATTGAGGATCCAGAAACAGGGAGAAGAACGGGGGAATCGACAAGAAGATGAAGCTCGAGCTCTGCGCGAGGAGCGAGAAGATAGAGCGGAGATCCGCGAGGGCCAAGAATCTAGAAATGAAGAAGCAGGAGGCCCGCAGATGCCACAGGCGGGAGTCTCCGCCCAAGAAACGCAGCAATCGCGAGACCCGCCTCCAGAGCAGAAGTCCGTGACGACAGAAGCTACAATACAGCCCCCACAAGCACACAAGACCCTTCCCGACGCAATAGCCCAGGTAAACGTTCCCGTTTCCGAGGAATCAGCCGCTTCCAAAGCTTCGACGTCGTTCGACGATGCTGAGGGAGGATCTCTGGGCCGAGGGCCGAGCGACACGAGTAGAGAGCGAGCGGCGGCTGGTGGCTCCACGATAGGATTGAAGAGTCAACAAAGGAAAAATCCTCTAGTCAGTTACGGCTTCGACAGCGACGACGACGAGGACGACGACGAGGAAGGTGACGACGAGAATGACGACGATACCGAAAATCGCGGTCACGCAGCTTCGAACGCGTCCGAAGCTGTGGCCAAAGACGACACCTTGAGAATTAACGACGGAGGGTCAAACGAAACGGGAGACTCATCGTCCCGCGCCAAGTCCGCCGATGGAGCACGCCAAGACGCAGCAGAGAGTTCTGGGGACTTCGTTGGGGTCGATGTTTCGGCAGCGAAGTCTTCTGACGATTCTGGGGGCGTCCAGGTTTCGTCGTCGCACACAACGAGCATCTTCACTCACTCGGTCGCAAGCCCCGGTCTGGCTACCGGAAATCCGAAAAAATTCGAAGTCACCTCGAGTAGCGACAACCCGACCGGAGTAAGTCGCTCCGCAGTGCCTGATGATCAAGCCGAGGCTCCAGGCCCCTCCGGGGACGAGACCGAGGTCGGGGCTCGCGAGAACGAGCTCTGCGACCAAGGACTCGTGGCGCAAAGCGCCTGTTCGCAGGCGACGAGTCAAGCGGAAACCGCGTCGAGCTCCGACGAAAGCGGTCGTCCGCTCGAAGTGGCTCCGGTCCGTCTCGGTTCGTTGTCGGCGGAGGGGGCGTCATCCTCCGCCGAGATGACATCGTCCTCCGACAGGGCGAAGCAACACTCTCAGGATGGCGCAACGTCGAGCTCGGATGGCCTTCATTCCGAGTCTTCGATGAGCGTCCGTCCACCGGATCAGGAAACCGACTCGAAAGCGTCATGCGTCGCATCGTCTTCGCCGTCCCAAGCGATCGAGCACCCATCGGAACAGCAGGACCAGCAGGCCGAGGACGCGTGTTCGAGCTCCGACAAGCTACCGGAGAACGACGATGATCCGCCCGTCGATACATCGTCGGGTGAGGAGCTTCGAACCGAGGTCCAGTCGTCGTCCGAAGTCAAACCGCTCGCGGAGAAGCCCACCGACGCTTCGTCCAGCTCCGACGAGAAACATTCGGCCGAATCGTATGCGGACTCGTCCTCGCCTCAGCATACGATGACGACGTCGAACATCGACGTTGGGAGCAGAAGCGTAGATGCGGAGGGAGCTCCATCGAGTTCTGACCAGCAGGGCACGGCGGACAGCAGAATCGAAGCGGAACCCGATGGCGTGGATCCAGTTCGAACGTCAGTGGAGGGTTCCGACGAGGCGAGTTCCCCCGACGAGGGCGGTGGCGGCGAGAACGACGACGACAATTCCGTCGACGCGAGCGACGATCCGACTCGGCCCAAATGCTGCTCGAGTAGTAGCGTTCCGACCGAACGAGGCTCAGCCTCTGCTGAAGAATTCGAGAGCGGAAGACCGCGTTGCGAAAGCACGAGCGAAACGAGCCGGATCGCCCGGATCGCCGTCGACGACGACGACGACTTCGAGGACAATTCTCAGCCGGAACTTCCGGGAGCCTGCACCAGTAGTCACAGCCAGCAACATTCGAGTCAGCATGCTGCATCCGAGCAAGCCGACCATCCATCGAATGCCGCTGACGAAGACAAAGACATATCGAGCAGCAACAACAATCACAATAACAGCCACGACAACAGCAACAACAACAACAACGACGACGACAGGAGCAACAGCAACAAGGACAGCAAGAACAACGACGGTAGCAACAACAATCTGATCGGCGAGAGCACCAGCAGCCGCACGAACAATCAGGCGACCTCGGAAGCTTCCTCTGCCGAAGTCGATGCCGCTACGGCGGAGAGCTCCTTGTCGAAGGCCGCCGAGGACAAGACTTCCATTTCGAGCTCCGACGCTCAACCATCCCAAAGACCGGCGGACTTTAGTTTAGACGAGTCCTCTGGCATGGCACAAAGTTCTGACGAGTCGCGAGCTCAGATGATGGCGTCGCCGTTGCAAGTCCCCGACGGCAACGAGGTATCGGCCAGCTCGTCGTCGTCGTCCTCGTTGACATCGACCGTGACTGGCGAGAACCAAGTCAACACCTCCGGTGGGAAGGACTCTCCAGCCCCGACGCCGAGTAGCAGCAGCTGCAAACCCGACCTGAAGTCTTCTCTGACGTCTTCGATGGAAGACGCGTCTTCCGAGGCGATACCAATGGGCGTCGATAGCTTGAAAGACGAGGATGCCTGTCGGGACGAAACCGCCGTAGCCGAAGAGAACGCCGACAGCAGTCGTGAAGACGAGAACCCGAGCTCGAGTTCCCCGTCCGAGATGAGCGGCAACAAGGGGAGCAAGGAGCCCAAGTAGAATTATTCCTGTAGACAGAGGATTTTTCATTTTTGGTTTGTTCGACGATCCGCGGCGCTTTTCCGATTCACGCCTTGGTGGGGAGACATCACGGAACTCCCTCTCGAGCCGGACAGACGTAGGGAGGGGGGTCGTTCGCTTTCGCATCGCGTTTCGACCTCTCCAGTCCCGTCGCGGATGGGTATTCATTATCATCACTATGGCTCCACCGTCGATTCACTATAATTTTTAATCCGGATTATCACATATTATTTCAATATGCTTCATTACACAGTATGCCGGTTACTACTTCAAGAGTACATAAGGATGTGTATAATAATCGTCATGATCGGGAAGGGCTTATCGTTCCCTCTCGGGAGACGGCCAAGTGCAACTGCATGCGCTGATAGTTGATAGGTTAAAATACATGACGTCAACCCCTCTCGTCGGTCGTGAATGACCGCCGATGAAATAATTTCCGACTACAAGACTAAGTAGTAGCCCTTCTCTCGTTCATATGGTATCATACTCGATGTTAGCGAACGTTTCGCGACGTGTCAACCCTGCGCTCGCTCGAGGTGGATACTCGTTGCGGGAAGGACACGATAGTTACCGTACGGCGAGACCAAGCGGACGCGGCGACTCCGGTCCAGACAACGTTTGCGTTTACAGCATGGTTCGGCACCCATCGGAGGTTTATCTGTTGGGTGCTTTTGTACACTTTGTAGATAGTAGGTGAGACATCGAATTTATCGAACACGGGAAGACAAGAAACGTATGCAGGAAGTATGAACTCCGAGACTAGAAAATACGACGCGAAAACTCTACCTCGAGTTCTTCGAACACGGTACGCCCTCGTCCTCGCAACTCGCTACTCAATGAATGAATCCGCATCGATAGCGAGGCACAACACGTTGGAAAAGCAACTAGGAACAATATATGAAAGTATTCGCAAAAAATCGTCCGACTCATACCACTGAGTTCTATCCGTGAGCCCGGCTCTCAGCGGAGCGTTGAAGATGAGTCTTGATATCGAATCGGGGAGTGTCAACCGGAATCAAGCTACCTATCGATTTCCGATAAGCGTATTTTCGCGTTTCGTGCCTGTTCGTGCTTAAACTACAACCCACATAACTGTAACGTAACTGAGTGTTATTCACTTGAGAAACTATAACGTTCGACCTAATATAAACATGCTTAACCCCACGACTTGGAAATAAATCTATAAATATATATATATATATACATGATGCGAATATATAAAGAATGCAAGAGTGCGTGAATTTTTAGATATATACTAGCGGGAGAAAACAACAACAGTTTTTGTCATCGTGGTTTCATCGAGTCGCCAGTCAAAGACAGTCAAACCTGTAAGCGTACATCGGGAACCCTGAATTCCTGTCGTAAATGATAGTCGCAAATGTAAAAACAAATTATTATTGTCGACGATTCCTGTACAAATTGGCTTGATACATCAACCATTGTTTCAACCAACTTCTCGGATGTGTTTGTGTGGCCTGCTACGGTCGGACTTTGAGGAGAAGAATAATAAGCGAATTCGATAAATCCTGAGTCTTTTTTTATTCTTGAAGGTAGGGCTTTGTGGGAGTGGGTCAGTTCGG
The DNA here is from genome assembly GCF_000255335.2 of Galendromus occidentalis. NCBI lineage: Eukaryota > Metazoa > Arthropoda > Arachnida > Mesostigmata > Phytoseiidae > Galendromus > Galendromus occidentalis. Next base: position 2,260,138 of record NW_003805472.1, on the reverse strand, counting down.
AGAAGCTTCCTCTGAAAACTCTCGGAACCACGGCTGCAGAAAGAATCTCCTCGACATTAGAGTAGCACAGTCATTCTTTATTCAGAGCTAATACTTCTTGACTCGACTCTCAAATTCAATTAATTGTACTCGTAGCGGCGTTAAACATAAGCCTTCGCAGAATATTGCCACATTCCAATCCTGACTCAAGAGATGGATGCAAGGCCTAATCAACTACAACCTGGAAAATTTGTTCAACAAGTAACGTCCAACAAGTAATGGAGTGGCAAGCTCTTCCTTCGTCCTCTAAGCCTCCCGAAGTCGTGTCTCCGACACTCACAATCTCTCAGAAATCGATTGCTTCATCGGCATTGTTCAAAAGTTTTCTAAGCAAGACTTTCTTTACACCTAAGACTCGTATTCGTCACAAAAATCAACAATGAAATGCCACTCGTCATCACGATGCTCGTGAGACTGCGCGAATTCAGCTGGCAGTCCAGCCTGCATAAGGCCGCAGATCGGCTCAACATATCCCGGCAGTTTGTTCTATCATCGAATGATCATATGGAGGAGTCGACGCGGAAAGAACGACGGGTTGATGAAATGCTCCCTCACTCCGAGGAGATGATTCGAGCTCCGAAATGGACATCTCTGCCGGAGTTCCTCTTTTTTTGCATGAGAAAGCCCGCTTGTCCATCATTGGATGAGGTCCATCGCGCAGAAGAAATGCAATATTCTCTCTATTGCTTGGTGGTGAATATTTCATTCTTTGATTCATTACCGAAAATGCTGCCTGCCCGACGTACGTCGCGAGCTACGATTTTTGACGCAAGCTTACACAGGGCTGCCGGCGCCGTTGTAAATAATGTTGAGCTCTATTATTTTGGGTACATTCTCTTGACTCTGTGATCACATATACAAGCACTCAGCGAATCCCATCCCTCCGAGGTATGTTGTACCAACGTTCGACGGAACTACTCATGAAATTAAATTTTTCAACGCTCGAATTCCTTAGATTCCGATACGATCGCGGTAGAAAAACGCAAACAAATGAATCAAACCAACTCAAAGACGTCCTCGCTTTATTACAAATCATCGAACCTTAAATTATAAAACGGCCGAGTGCAAAAAAATACCAGAAGTTTGCGAAATCATCTTCCCTCCTATGCTCCTCGAACATGATCGTACATGCTTCCGTTGCTTCGATGTTCGATAATGAAAAGAGAAATCAAGCTCTGAATTTTTCCGTCGTGATTGTTTGGAAGACTCTACCCGGCAATAATGGGACATAAACTTCTAGACTTTCCCAAACTCCAGGAGATTTTCGGCTATACGCCTCGTACGCTATACGCCTTCCATGTACGCATCGCTCTGGCATAAATAACAGTGGTTTAATTCTCTATAGGCGGTCTTCAAAGTTCGCTCATAAGCAAACAAATCATTCCTTCGATTCGTCTCTAATTGTACTACAGAGGTCTTCGTCGTGATCGTCAACAATTAAAATATCTCGTATGTTGTACTCGGAATTCACCGTACCATCGATCCGAAAGTCCACGGCTCCTCCCTCTCGAAAGAACGGAAAGCCCGAAAACCAATGGCTTGACTCTCGCTTCCGTTCAAGCTTGACCGCTTTCAAGAGGGGATCGCTTCGTTTTGCATCGATGGAACAGGAGGGCAGGGCCATTAGTTCCTCTTGTATGAATGCACTGCAGTTCCTAGCCCTGAATCAGCCTAATGCCGCCTCGCGTTAACAACTCTTCGTAGTACGACCGTTGTCAAATTCCCGAAAAGCATCTTCTCGCAGTTCTTCTCCGACCGTGTAGAGGTCACGGAGGATTTCGTGGTATTCAGTGCGTTTATCAGATTGTATTCCCCGGGTACTCCGGGTCTGGCTTTTCGCCCCCCAAGGATAAGGAAAAATCAAGTTCCTTCTCCCTGAGAAGCGTCACAGAAGCAGAAACCGGACGAAGGAGCCATTTCGAGCCGTTTCGATTAGACGGAGGATTCGATTTAGGTTTGGGCCGTTACCATCTCGACCCATCGCCGTAAGTGTGCGTGCTTCGTTCCGTGGAAGCGATTACGTTCCCTGCCTCCCATAAATGCATGACGTCTCCCTCCGTCGAGGTTTTCGATGGATAATGATCGAGTTGCTCTTTAGTTAGCGCTATTGGTCTTTCCGTTTGGGATCTAGATGGTCGTTCTTTTTGAAAGTTTCGTCTGATGACAATGAAAGCGCCTCTCACGATAACTATGGGGAGGACGGAAATCCTTCTCATACAAATGTCGAGACTCGGAGCTCCATCGATCCCATCAAGCAGGGATCGGGAATGCTTACTCATCCCTTGCTGTATTGCGGGGACTCTGCTTTTGAAAGACTAAGATTTTTCCTAGCGGTATACCTCTACTCTTTGGTTGTGTAGTATCGTAGGTTTTTGAAAAACTATACCTCGGTATAGGTGGACTGAGAGTGGCGTTCCCCAGAATGGAACATCGTCACCGGAAACGAATACCGACTATGATCGATTGAACTCCGCAACCAAAAAGTAGACAACAATGGAGACATTTTGTAAAAAGTATTGCACTCTGAAGTTGTTGCTGCTATGCGGAAGCTGGGACCGCTGTCGCGTCCCCTGCTGTCGAGGCTCCGCATGACTTGATTTCCGAGCTATTCCATGCTCCCAGCCTCAAGCCGGAGTTCGAGCCTCGGAAGTAGCCCTCAAATGGAGGTTTTCATCACGCTCCGCTCCCGGCGGTGAAGAAGCATAAATATCATTCTGGCTCCCAGGTGGTTCCAGTGCTTTCTGTTTTTTGTGTGCTCGTGTCAAGGTAATATCTTCTCCAGCTCCATCCGATTAACAGTGGAAACAGTCAGATAGATCTATGAAAAAAAAAAGTTTGTGTGTGCCGGTGTGAGGTATTGTTCGCTGATTTGAACGAGGTATTCTCTTTCGGATTAGTTCGGAGGTGTATCACACCCCGAACACCGTATCACACGTCCTTCAAGGGGTTGGCAGTCGCGGTAGTTTTCTTGAACGGTTCCGTCGAGGGGTCCGAGCTCGCATTCGCCCTCGCAGTAATTGAGCATCGAGCGGAATTTATCCAACTGAGGAATCAAGTAGTCCGAATGATTATTCCGTATATATATTTCGAGCTCCGCAAAGTTTCTCGTGAGACTCCACCGTTATTAAACCATGATATATGGAATCTGACCTGTGCTTTTGAGAGTTCTATGCATTCCCGCATTAGGATCCAAGTGACGCTTTCATAACAAGGTGGAGTTGTGAGGGAACCTTCGTACGTGAAGTAGTTTCCTGGTTGGTCTGAGAGGCGAATGGAGCAGTCTGAGATTTGGCTCGCTCTGAGCAAGAAGGATCGTCGAGATCAATTCGGAGAAACCGAGGGCTATCCTACGATACTCACGAGGGTAGAACGCTCGAAGGTTAAAAGGACCGACATCCGTAACGCTGCTTCCTTTGTGCTTGATTTTATCGATCAGAGAACAGATCTTCTCGAATTCAGGGTGTTCGTCCCCTTCCTGCAGAATTTTCATCTCGTGATTAGTTTGTTTCTCGATCACCAACGATGTCAAACAATAGTGAGCGGTGACTCGGCCTGCATTCCGCCACAGCCTCATTGGCGTCCACTCACCTTCAGGAGGATTCCGACGACGGCGAGCCCGTTTTCACCGCTCATCGCTTTGGCGGGCTCATCGTAGAGATCGATGTTGTAATGCACGAGGTGGAGTTCCCCCGCTGTGCAAGTACCTGCGGTGAGAGCATATTGAGCATGGCTTTCAATCGGCAATAATGGATCTCGGAGAGTTTCCGAGCAAGAGAGCGAAGGGAAATCTCACCATCGATTGTGTGTTCGGATCCAGAACAGCAGGACGGTCCCCAATGCGCGTGGAATTGAACTAATTTGTACCGGTGGTTCAGAGGACCGCCTTCAAGGTCTGAAAAAGCGAGCGCTATAATGTCACGCGCCGGGACAGGACGACTCACTCAGTCGAATATTTTGTTGTTCCCATAAATCGATGGCCTGGAAAAGTTTCCGACAATCATACTCACTATGGCTTGGGCTGTTGACATCGACTCTCCACCCGAAACCTCCGTTCGTGAGCTGCGTGGCTGCTACATCCTGGCAAGAGGAAATTCGCTTGAGCCATGCGATTGCCCCGACCCTTCATTCGTTATTCTTGAGACTCTGGCCAGGACACCCACGAGTTCAAGGAAAATGATAGTGGGGGATGACACGGGATCGGAGCTCAGATCTCACCTCGTATTGATATTTCAAGGGTTTCGAAAGCAGCATGGGATCCCTGACCGCCTGCGAGCTGACGATGTTAACTGGACTTTGTCGATGCCCCAGTGCCAAGGGAAAGTCTTTGCCCCAGTGTTTCGGGCCTGAAATCAAGCACAGCATTAGGACACAACTCGTTTCATGGGAGGACGCGAGTGAAGAATCAGGGATCTATCAGCTCCCTCCGAGACCTCGTTGCCGACAGTTTTTTTACCCGCCGTCTATGGGGTCGTATGCGGGAATCCTCATCGTAGGAGAAGCGAACTTGTATACGAATAGTCTGTAGAAGCGAGGAGGAAAGAAATTTAAGACGGCGGTCTCCTCCATGACGATGTGACAGTGGACTTGCAGCTCATACCCACTGGGATGAGGAGAGACGGTTCTGACAGCTTTCGTTCCTGCTCTTGACAGCGCAACTGACAAGGGAGGATAATATTTCCGATCTCGGAGTCCCACACGGTGGTATGATCTGACCCGGAGACCTACTCTATACGAGGTATATTTCCCAATAGGAATCGTTCCCGTGAACGCTTCCCCATGAGAAAAAGGTTTCCGAGATCCGATTTGATCATGTTCTGATTCTCCACCTTGAGGTTCAGCTCCAGAGATATTATTTTCCCAAAGAGCTCCGGCTCGGAATACAGGGATGCAACAAGTCAGAATGGGCCCACAAGCACGTAGGATGACGGAATTCCCTGCGAGAACGTGTTCATCGCCCTGTCGACGCGGACGCATCGCACAAGTTGTGGGACGGGGAGTAAATGGGGTGCTAAGTGGTTCTCGAGCGAGAGCTCGACACACCGAGCGAATACATACGTCTGGAATACGCTGGTGTGATTCTGTTGCGTGGCTCGCGACGGAAAAACCCGTAACTTTTCACGTGAGGAACCTCTTCGTCGAGAGTTGAAGTAAGGGAATTTACTTCTCCGTAAAACCCAGCTCGGTTTGCACTGGCAACCGTACGCGACGGATGTGGACGGGTCGAATTCCTATGCTCGATCACCTTGACGCAAGCCGAACCCATCGTCGGTATCGGTGTTATAGAAACTCCTGAGCCGCGAGCATCGGCTCGACCGGATGAACAAATGCGTGCATTACTTCGCGTCCGATATACACTCACTCTACGCGATGGGAAAGCGTTCATTGTCATGCAAGCGAGCCGGTTGAGCTCAGTCAGTCAGACGGTCCGCTCGGATTTTCTATTGAAGCCGCGTTTCTGTCGGACCCGCAGTCCGATCGAAACGTCATTGTGTTTGATTTCTACGCCATAGAGGACAAGCGAACGTCGAAGGATCTATTCCGAGTCGCTCGGTCTCCGTATCACGGAAACTTCCCGAGGAAGGTTTCTGCTTTCGATCCCTCAACCACGAAAGTTCCCCATGGGTAAAGTCGCCTTGTCATCGAAGGGTGTACGTATTGCGTGATGCAACTGTGTTGTAGCGAGAGATATGCCGGTATCTAATCGTTCGGTATCGCGACGAAGGATGTCGCGAGATGACTCGCAAAAAATGCAAACGACTCCCCAGTCAGTTGCCAAGGCAGCTGATCGCGCGAGGGAAAATGAGACTATACAACAATCTGCTCCATCAGTCTAATAAATAGTTGTGATATGGGAAGGGATAGAAGAAGACTCCATTGGCTGCATACTGATATTATCTGCCGAAAACCTCGAGGGAACAATTAGCAACTGAGTACACTTGGAAATCCTGGGTCGACTGGTCGAAGGAGTCAGCTATCTCCGTTTCTCATGCGGACCGGTCGGATTCGTCGGAATCCGCCTTTAGAACTTCAAGAAGATCATCCGCTCAAATGCCGCGATTCAGGGCCCGCCGATCTCTCCAAATATCCAGACGGGGCCCCTCTGTTCAGGCGTGAAGTCGATCTCAACAACGAATAGCTGCTGAGGAATCTCCGACTCGAGTCGTCAGCGAAAACATGTGGCGCCATCTTGCGAATGAGTCAAACTCCCTCGCAGAGCTCTCAATGTTGACATCAATAGTGGTCGAAGATGAGCAGCCCCAGATTACTACAGATGATGTCTGTCCGAGCGTGGGGCAAAGTCTTGTGACTTTCTAGAGTTCCTCCCTTCGAAATCCAGAGTCATTCAAGTACTTCTGGCGGAGCCTTCATTACGGGGCATCCACTGGAGCCCCACCGTAATTGTTCTGAGATTGAACTTGATCTCAGAGGTGCAATGGGATGTTCAAACTAGGTGAGCTTGCTGGAGTCCAAACCTCTAGACGGCGCCTGTGTCAAAGGGATACTCTCCCCATCCTGAGTCTCCTCTGCAAAAGCCACGAGATCCCGAGCTTTGTTCCACAGCCATTGGATTGTCTGAGTGCACATAAACATGTTCAGAGTCGATTCATCGAAAGCGATCAAGCGAACGACTGAAGCTCACACAGGATTGCTTCGGATTATCCCATGCGGAAAGCCGAAAATCGTCCGGTTCTTCCCGTCCGCAGAGCTTCCCCTCATCGGCCACCATGACATCCTTGTCGGAAACACTGAGGAAGCTCCTCGTGGCTTAGGACGAATTTCAGAGAACTGATGTCCTGAGAGAACCGAAAACTCGAGTGAGAACGGGACTCCCTGAACCTTGAACCATCCTCGACGACGGAGTCCTCGAAACAGTGGCTATGTTTAGGCCCGTAATCGATATATTCGACTAATTTATTACTGGGAGCCAGGGGTCAACGTATGAGAGCGGCTCCTTCGACTGAATCTCGCGGAATTCGACGGGACCCGGTTGTGTCGTCTCCGGGCGTCGAGCGGGCTCCCGTGAACCTCCGAATGATCCCCCGCGAGCCGCTGCTAGGACCAGCAGAGAGGTCGTGCGCACGGACGGTCAGGCGAAAATGAAGGGATACCGTTATCGATGCCTGTTCCTGGACCCTACTATTCCAGCCGAGTTCTTCGCCGAAAGAACGGTCTTCAGATTCCCCCTTCGCCTCCCTCCCACGTCGTCTAAAAACATACTAGTGTTTTCGAGGGACTCTACAGTCGACTCGACCTATTTTCGATGGCCAATGGTCGTGAATAGCTCCGCATGATATGGTAGGGGTGGAACCCGCAGACCTGTCGATTGCCACTTTTAGAACTGCAAGTCCAATCTGGGTCCGGCTCCCTACGGCCCGAGCTCCTCGCTGATCGTCCTCTGTATGGGGAACAAGGTTCCCGAGTTCCCATCCTCGATTCTTTCATCCCCTATCCGTGGATATTCCATCGGAAGATTCCACTTATTATGCATCATGACTCTAGACAGACCATAAGACGACCCAATTAATACCTCCAAATGACTGATATTCGATCTGATAAATTCCTGTCTCGATTTCTCGTAAACATCGCGCTCGAGATCACTCTGCTGGGGCAGTGTCCGATTTCCGTTCACTCATGGCCTTCTTACTACGAGCGAAGATGTGTTTCCCCTTGACGTCGCAGCTACGTAGCATATCTTAACAGATCAGTTTGGAATGAGCGTGCGGAATTCCTTGACCTGCGGCGTCGCGCGTAGACTGAGACGCAGGATGTGAGCGATGCGAACTCTCAAGAGCAGGTATGCCGGACTTGGAAAAACGCTAAAGCGGGCAGAAAACAGAAGAGCAAAGAAATTCACAGGGCCCGCGTCAGCTTGGTCTTTGTCTTCCGCCAAAGGCATGGTCCTCACCCGATTGTTTCGAAAACCTCTGCGATCGATATCGAGACCCCTGCCAGCGTATTTACGAGGACGCACTCACGCGAAAACAAATCGACAGCTCGTCGAGTTAGCGAGCGAACCACGAGCAACAGGAAAACCGAGGGAACTCTCGAAGATAAACCGCGGCTTGTTCGTGCCTCCGGACATTGTTCTGAACGTTCAGGGACCCACCTTCTTCGTCGATCACGACTCGCTTGAATATGGACATCGCTTTCCCATCTCGACCAACCACCGCCGGCATCAATCTTCTTAAAGCTGTATTGACCAACATAACTATTTAGTTCAGTATCACAGTGGATGAAGTAGGTTCCGTTGAACTTCGTGGCTGGACGCTTCAGTCAGTCATATCCCGCGTAAGTTCACTCCTGAACGACCACCCAGAGCACGACGAAAGCCTTATCATCTGCTAACGGGTCCGGATGGGAACTCAGGTCGAGGTCGATTTCGGAAACTTAATCCTGATGGTTCTCCTTCCGGTGCGCGGAGGGGAGCGTAACCGAATGCGGAACTGAGCGAGTCTCTCGCTGATGGGTCTTCCTGGGCCGCTCGATCTCAGTACGAGGATTGACTTAAACTCTCCAGACATGCCTCGAGATCATTTCTGTCATTCCTTCAGTTCTAACCGCGGTTTTTCCGGCGCGGTGAGGGAGAGCCCTTCCCCTCTCGAGATTGCTACCGTATTGCAGTTTTCTCGGGCATTGATAGCGATTCTCTCCTGTCTGGAATGATTCGGTATCGTTTTCCCCTCGGACCCCTCCTTTCATTCATTTCTCTCTTAGGATGATTCAGCGCGAAGAGAGACCTTGTACATGATATCCGCTCGTACGTCGCGACGGTTTCCTACGCCGAGGCGCCCTCGGTGGTCGTCTCGAGAAGCGAAAGCCTTCGGCGTGTCAGACGGCTTGACAACCCGGCTCCGGTATGAATTTGCCATCTGAGCTACCTTTGTGTTTCCCCAGAACGGAATTCAGATCGTGATTTTTTTCGAGTTGAGCGAACGCAATAATTTCGAGTCCACCACAATAACACGATAATCGAATCTAGTTATGGGTCGACGTGCGATGAAATACGCAGGGCAGAAAGCGTCGCCAATGCTCCCAAGTTTGCCCATTTTCATATACCGTGTCGATAACGATTCGCTGTAGGGCTCGCTATATCTAAGCTCGTGGAGGCGATGCTTGGACACCTCATTTTCCAAGTGATCGCTCCAGCGATTGCTGACTTCGAAGGTGAGGACGACTACGCTTGCAAGCATCACTTCTGTTCAGACAGTCCCAGAGGAGAGCGTTCCCTCATCTCTTGCACTTGTTTCCAGAATAGCAGCGATACGCTCCCGATCGTGGCGATAATGGTGATCAGCCGCTGCGAGATAAATTGCTGAACGAGGCCCTCGGTTCAACGGAGGCGAGTCTAGGATTCATTGTCGAACCTTCTCAGGTTCCCAGGCTCGGGCTCGCGAATAATGAAGTTTCTAGCCGCAGGGAGATCGAGCTGACTTCGAGCAGGCTTCACTCGAATCTGGATTATTGGCCTCGGGCACTTTCGTCGGAGCGAGCCCGCTCTCCGCCAAGCAAAAAGGCAGCAGTAAGGGCACGCAGGCAATGAAATGACAATGATTCGGAAGAAGACCCGTGATTATATCCGGCTGCAAAAGAACAATAGTTCCATCCGAAACTTAATGACGCTCATTGTCGCGAACGCGGACGTGGCCGCGCTATAAATCCGGCGTAATAATTCTAATGGAAACCTCGTACTAATAATTGGCTATCCGAGTGAGAGAATTATTCCCGCTTTGATGAAAGCTTCTTCCCGCGGAATTTCCATCGCTTTTCGTGCGGCTCCATCAGTAATACGTGTACGCAGGAGGACGTCAGTCAGACACAAGCAAAAACCTCGGTGGGTTCCTTGCTGAAAGCGACATAGTTCGTAATTGATTTCCTGGCATCGGATGTCGGTCTATTTCTGTCGCATTCCCTGAACCATCCCGGGAAGCCCCGCTGTGCGGGAGGCGATTCGCCGCAAGATTGAGTCGAAGACCTGCAGATTCTGAGCTTCTGATCGTCAAACGGGCGGCCGGGACCTCAGCGTTCAGGCGTCACCCGGTGACCATCCGACGCTGCTTCAAGCTAAACAGGGAGGTGTGCCTTCAAGAATTCATTGAACAATCAATTCCTCTCCGCATGGGAACAAAGTCCAACCAGACATCTACATTGATCGAAAAAATTGAATTATGCCCATCTGACTGTCGGCCAGAGTAATTCTCTGCTGGTAAATCACGCGATCTTGAGAGCGAAATGGGGTGAGTTTCTCCGTACGAGAGGAATGGAAATTCCTCTCTTGTCCGGTCGGCATTCAGAGCGACCGATCCGTCTCAACGCTTCTTATCGGATTGAGCTTTCAATTGGCACTAATTGCGCTGTAAGCGAATTAGACCGGATCATCAATCTAATCAGGCTTCGTCTGTAGAGCTCATCCGGCAGTGCGGTGTTCGAGTGCGATGTCAAGGAGTCCGGGTACCAACACCTAGGGCTCTGAACTGACCGAGCCACACGCGAAGCTTTGGCGGCCCAGTCTGCGACGAGAATGTGACAGTCACCGCCCTGCGCTCGGCGTGCCGCGTTGAGAAGTTGCCAGATAACGCTAATAGAAAGCCGAAGATGTCAGCGTCGAAGCTGCCGATGTCCGAGCTCGCCCTCACGGCCTCTCTCCATTATTTCCGGCCGGCCGTGCTTCCCGCATCGTAGGCCGTCAAAGGTACCTCGGAGTTCTCCCCTTCCGGTGGTTGCGGCAGAAGAGAGATCGTCTACACACGCGAACATCTTCTGAGTTCCCTGTCGCATGGAACGTGATGAATGTGTTCGGTCGGGTCGTGGGCCGCTCGCAGCTGGCTTCGCATGATATATGGAGCTCCAGGAGAAAATGCCCCGCACCTCGAGAGAATTCGAAGCAGAGGAGAACTTTGGAAATCAAAAAGCCTCGCTCTCCGTCGAGACCCTCTGCGAACGATTGTCCGGAGCCGGGATCAGAATGAAGTGGAACACACATGTATGTACATCGAGTTCAGAATAAATGGCAGGCAGCGGAGTAGATCATTCTTTCAATCAGTTTCTGATGCTCGTGAACTTGGCTTGCATGTTATTTGTCATCGCTCGACAACAGTCGCATGGCGACGAACGACCACACTCGACGGGCATATTGATAGCGCCTATGGTAAGCGATGTTCAAGTGACAGCACTTGTCTTTGATTCATCGTCGATTCTTCTCGACTGCTTGTGAGACCTACGGTTCCACGCCGTTCGCGGTGCATAGCCGTCGTTGGACGAGATCTGCAGAGGGCACCGAAATCACTCAATTCCCTGAGATTACGCCGATATGGATCGTCGATCTGTGTCACTCTCGAACAGGACTACCAGGTCAAGAGACTCGGCAGCGCTTTTTGGACCGGTCTCTCCCGAGATGTGGTCGAATCGATTCAATGGAAAAAGAAGGGAGACGAGTTCGATTACTAGAATGTTGACTCGTCGGTTGCTGCTGTTCGCGTCGCTATCCGTGCGCGACGCGAACTCCATAGAGATCGTTTCCGAAAGCTCATCCTGACGGTCGGATGTTCTCGTCGGGAACGCCCTATATGGTTCCACCGAAACGTCACGGTGTACCTGATGGTACGGGCAGCCCCTCTATTCGGGAACCGACTCAGAAAATTCAATCCCCTGATGACCGATAACCTCCCGCGGCATCTGTGGACTCGGCAGACCGTACCATCTAAGGTCAAGCCGAGCATTCTCTGAACCGATGCCCCCAAGACCGAAGGATAGTAGCTGGTGGAACACCCAAATCTACCCGAACAGACCGCGGGGTTCGCCGTGCACGCTTCCATTCGAGCATGTGTGCAGTGGATTGGCGAGTCGCACGAGGCAAGTCCACGAGGATCGGGTGAAAGGGATTGCTGTTGACAAAAACATCGTGCCAGTCAGGGGCGGAATTCCCACAGGGTCTGCGGAGACATCCGACGGAAGATTCCTGACGACTCGACGAACCTCTTCCAGGAAACCATTCCTAGAGTTCTCGGATTGAGCGGAATCGGGACGAGCTCACTGCAACTCCGTAGCGGCGCGAATCCATCGAATCGGGTTTCATGCGTGGGTTCCATTTACCGACCGATGAGTGAGCTGTCAGTGCGGCGCGCTTATCGCTGGCAATGACCAAGGACCACGTTAATGCTCCAGCTAGCGTGAGGGATGTCGCTGGTTCGAGCCCGGCGTTGGAATATTTCTTTCAACCTCGGAATACATACAATTTTCAATTTTCCTCCCGTGGGTTGCATGATCGGGACTTCATTCCTCCGACGCGGAGCTGCGGGCGGCAAGGATGTTTTTCGGTACTCGTCTATGGCTTTCGTTCAGGGCTAAAATCCCTCGATGTGATGAGCCCTCTGAAGAGGTCACCTCTCCTCCATCCGGATCGATACTTCATCTGGCAGGAATTTGAAGCGCTGACTGAGGTAGCGCCGATAGAGGCCTAGTCATTCAAACGAACGGTGCTGGCTACCGACGAGCTGCTTACATGGTTGTTCGGTCGCCTGTTTGTTCGATGGCCGGGTTGGTCGGCTGGTTCGTTCTTTGCCGAGCAGCTCTCTCATTAAGAGCGCTTTCGACTGAACTGGCGCAGAGTCAACTCAGTGAGCAGGGAGCAAACATCGTTTTCATCAAACTTATAACTGGGCCTGGCCGTCCCTCCAACAGTCGTTCCGCCTGGACTCTAGACCCCTAGACTCTGGACTACGCTCGTGAAATCACCGTCGTTGAACAAACACGGTGTTGCCTTGATGAATAAGATGCGAAAGACCACGATTACTGAACAGTTACGTCTTCGTGCGGGTCACCGTGGGAGACTCATCCGGAATCAGGCGGTCCGAGCACCCGATTTCGGCTCTCTCTACACCCTTTCAGGGAATGGAGTTGAAAAGCGCCCACCGGCCGAAGAGATGGCCTGTCTGAGACTCAGGGAACAAGAGGTTCCGGAACGACATCAAGTAGATTGACATTGAGAAGCTCTCTCAGTTCCGAAATTGACTCCCGCCGAGCTCCTTGACAGGGTTTCGGCGAAGATTCCCCCTCTCGGCTCCGCTGCTCTGACTGACTGACTGAGAGAACATCTCAAAATCAAAAGTCACCTCAAGGCCGACGCGGAGGAAGTCAAGCGAGGAAACTTACTGAAGAGACGACGAAGCAGCGAGAAGAGATCCCCTCCCACAGTCTCAATGAAGTGGGCCCTTCAGAGACCTCATTCCATTAGATTCGCTTTTTCTACTACTCTGCAATGTCGGACTCCTACAGACTCTGTTTCAGAAGTTGGAATCGAGCAGCAAGACTCAATTTTGAAGCGATTTTCCAGCTCTACGTGCTATATCGGGTTTTCCGAGGATTCGAGGAGGAACTCTGATGCTTCCCCGGGGCGAGCTACTAGGTAGGTTTCTTTTTTTCGATGAAATCCTGAGACCAAATAGATACGGGCCTGCTGGACGTGAAAGAAAAGATACGTGAAGCTAAGCGACCCTTACCACCAATACACATCCCGAATTAAGGGGATTGGATGTTTGTTGACGCCCCAGGATGAGGAAAAACCGAGACTTCTCCCGATATGAGGCATGATACCGAAGTGCGCATGAAGCACGGCTCGCTTCATCCCGGGGCGATAGAGGTCGAATCCGATGCTTCCCCAGCAGTTTCTCCCGGGATATCCGAGAGCTCTACAAACATGAGGGAGCTTAGCAGCAAATGTACAAGGGCGATTAGCGTATAATATCACCCCGTATTTGAATTCATATCGGATCAGCCTCGAGCGTAGACTCACACAGGCACAAACGAAACCGGACTTCTTCTCACGAGGAGTTCTCAGATCTGGCCAGTCAGCTCGGCCCTAATGTTTTCGCTGCATAAACGGGAACGTGCTCGGCATGCTTGATCAAATCGCTACAGGTTACCTCGCGCTCCACTCGAGCGCATCGTCTCGTAGGCACGATAATTTGAGGTTCAGGAAAAGCTAACTCGAGAGTTTGCTCGCGTACAGCCGTGATCCTCCGACCGAGAACCCAGAGAGAGCTTCCAGAACCAGAACCGAGCTTGATCTCCACAACGCAACGATGCACGGAATTACTTGTTTGGAATCGTGAGAACAGAATGGGAGTCGGGCCACCGAAAGGCGACGGGTTGCGGTCGTTTCGATGTCGACGGGCCGATTCTCCCTCCAGGTTCCCGTATCGACGACTCGGATGCTTCGGATGAAAATCACACACGCTCTGGTCGATAGTCGACATGGAAGAAGCAGATTCTGAATTTCTGAAAGTGAAACGTAGAACGCTCCGATGAAAGAGAACGCCTGCTGTGAAGCGAAGAGCGGCGGTGTTGGAAACGATTTCCAATTTCCGAAGTGAACGGATCTGCCGCGCCGCAGCCGATCGAGCGAAAGCAGACCGGACTACTCGTTCAAGAAGTCGTCAGCCTTGAGCTGTCACTCAGAAGATGCGCTCTTCCACGCGAAATCTTTGTGGATCGCTTAGATTGATTCCGTAGGAGACCGGATTGTAGCACGAGGTAGGGACCAGGCGAAATGGAGACAATCCGACGCTAATGTCATCACATCGGCGAACTTTCATCCACCTGATCTGCTAACGCCACCATTTACATATTAGGCGGCCGCTGGTGCTGATGTTCCATTGTTCGAAGACACCGCGCGTGATGATACAAATGGAACTGGTGCTGCTTCACTTACCGAATCCGAAAGCTCTCCTCCTTTCGAAAACGACGTGTGGCGGGGAAGTTACGTCGATGTTGAGTAAAATGCATGATTCATTAAATTCTTCAAAAAAGACGCGTTCGAATCCCATCGTGGTCGGAGGCGAATTCTTCGGATGCTCTAGCTGAACATCACACCGGAGTGAGCGCATGAATATTTTGCCGGAGCTGACGTCAGTCGTCTCTAACGAATGCTAATCATCGACGTGCGCGGAATCTGATGTCCGCATCTACATGTATGCAGAATTCTTCTGATGTTCTGACTGAGCTTAAAGAAGAACCTGCCGTTCGATTTTTCTCCAACCATCTACCCCGTGAGACGTGAAGGGTCTCCATCAAGCCCGACGGTCGCGTTGGATATTTCAATCCCTTGCTTCAAATGATTGATTGTGCTTCGGGGTTCTGACGCATCCACGAGCGTGAGCTGTCCGCACATTCGAGTTATTCAAAAAGAATGAACGGAATTCCGTTGCGTTTTCCCATTTGAAAATTACCAGGCGGTTCTCGTCGGCCGCGCGCAAGTCCAGGAACGAGGGCGTATGTACGATCTCCGTGTCGCCGGGCAATATTCCGTGAATTTCGCTCGTGTGAGCCACTCGACACATACATAGACTCTTGTGCCACTCGGGCTGTGGTGAGTAAGGGACCACGACAAACATTGTTCATTCCTGCGAGAGTCGTGTTGTGACTACTCGGACTCTCGGTTTAATATCGTTTATTGCTCCTCGAGGCCGGCCCGTTTTCCGATTCTCACGATCGCTACCGTGGACTCGGCGGCTGCCTCAAGAACACGGAGGGTCAAGCAGAATCTCGGACTCCAGCAGCGTAGCTCTGCGAGGAAGAACGAATAAGCTCGACGAAATTCGGAACACAGCTGCGATATCATAACGCGAGAGCTCACTGAACCGTCGCGGATTGAAATTCAAAACAAAGAACAGGTGCTTTCCCTAGATCGCAAGTCAAACGGAACCGAAGGCCGTCTACAACAACGAATGTAAATAAACCGAGCGCTCAATTTTTCCCATTGTGCTTGTCGGCAATGGCTTCCGCCTCTAGGAAATCGCAATATAGCGGCGATCAGACCAGCTCGTCGGATCATTGCGCGAATCGTCGACAACGCCGACAGGTCCGAAAGTTCCGAATGGAACTGACGGTGCCTACGGTGATGTCACCGACGCCAGTCCTCGGCTCTCGTCAGAGAATCACGTTTCGTTGCTCGTATCGATAACGACACGAAGAGTGTTCACGACGCTGCTAGTGACGCTAACATGGGACGCGTGCCTCAAGCGTCGCGTGCCGGCTTATTCGACGTCGTCTGGCAGCAGGCGTGTCGACGTCGCGTTCCTTGACGAGACGGGGATCCCAAGCGAAACTCCTTATCATTGTCGAGCACGAGCTTCTGACGACCTTGAACGTCGACTTGTGTGACCGAAGCTTCGCCCACTCGCTTGGTTTCAACTCCGATCCGACAACGAGACAATACCGTGCGACCGACCGACGTAGTCTGTCGCGACGTCGGGCTAAAATAGCTCCTGATAGAAGTTTCCCTTGCTCGACAGCGCTCGTAAACCGACGCCGCCGGCTCGCTAGACTGACTGTACCTGTGTCTGGGGTACGTACCATGTACAGCTCAGCGTGGCGTACAGTATCGTCTGAAATCTGCTTAGACAGACCCGAAATAGCTTCGAAGTGGGGAACTCAAACAGAAACCCCGCCTTGAACAGAATCCAAATCTCAAATGTTACGACGTGCCCGAATTCGTTCCATAGACGGCACGGAAGGAGATCGAATACATGCGGAGAATATCGCTGGACCCTGAGAGCAAAGATCGAGCGTTCGCTCGATTTCTGACAATAAAATCGAAGGAAGTGACAAAGTCCCCCCGATGTCGGAGCAGTATTCAGAGCTGCCACGGACCGGGCGCGGCTCGCGAGCAATAGCTCCCTCCGGAATAGCCGGAGGAGCGACGCGACGGTCATGAAACGGGCCGACAATCCGCGCGTCTCCACCACAATCGCCTTGTCAGGGAACGTGCTCAACCAGCGGGGATCACACGACATCGACTTCATCGATAGCTTCCGGAACTCAATTCCCAAGCTCAACCCACGACAATATAATCGTAGATTTTCAAACGAAAGGTTTTAGGCCGCGCGCATAACCGTCGACGGAGTCGATTCCGCTCAGATCACCCCGTCATTCGGCTGATCAAAGAAATCGTGTCGCCCTCAGGAACGACGAAGACCTGGGATTTCGATCAAGCGAGATTCGGATTCTGGATCGACCTGCGGGAATCAGATGCGCGAAAACTCTGCACCGTCAAAGGCTGCAGCGCGGAATCTCTGTGTCTGCGCATCGAATTTCCGCTCGGATTCGCTCAGAGCGGGTATACTCTGTTGTAGAGCTCCGTTTTTGGATCTAGACTTCTGGGCTTCGAAGAACGCGGCGGAATCTCTGGGGAGCGCTTCCGGATTAAGCGCGAGATTTCTAGATTCCCACGAGAAACTGGCGATAGGCCAACTTTGTTGTTTCCAAGATGTCGGAGACCGTATCAATCTGGGCTCGGATTGTTTACGGAGGTTCAACGGTACCGATGCGCTCAAATATGCTCAATATGCTGTGGGATCATTACGGCATCGGACGGTTTCGGAGGATTCGTGACCGTGGGGTGACCGGGGCGGAAAGCGATGCATTCATAGAGAGACAAGAATTCGTCTCGGGATTTCCATCAGTGAGCTCAACCTTGCGCAATCGATGAGCCCTTTATGTCCAAATACTCCGAGCTTTCCGCGGTTGATTTCTGAATGAGTCTCATTCAGATGAATCTCACTCGGAACAAACAGCAGACGCACGTCGGGAGCCTCCCCGTAGATCTCGTGCTCGCATGCATTATGCACGCTACGTGGCTTACGAAAGCAATACTGGAAGCATCTCATCGGGATGAATTCCTTTCCCGTACGTCCTGGAGACTTCCGCGAAATTTTCAAGTCGTTTCGCAATTCTCCTCGAGAGAGTTTCCGATTGGAGGCGATCCGATGAAGTTTCTTCTTCTTCTCAGTCAGTGAAATATCCATCAGTGATGATTCGGCTGGGCGACTGGCTCGAGTCGGAAATGTCACGCTTATTACACCATTGGTTTGGGTTCGGTTCTCGTGTCGCTTGCCAGGAGGCGACGGCATGACGGTGAGTGAGGCTCGAATGCTGAGGTTTTCGGTAGTTTCACCCGAACGGCCAACGAAAGGAAAGGTCGCGATCCAAACGACGAAACAATCGACGCGATCGTTCTGTAACGGCGCCGGAGTCCAGAATGAATGACTCACTCACTCCGCAGAGCAATCGGAATTGATCATTGAGTCGAAGATATCTAGGCCGGTACGGCCCCTGTTTCGTGGAGTCCATCCGGGAGTCCTGTCCAGATCCGAACGATTCGCCTGATCTGAATGGGTCGCTCGGACGTTTTCCGAGGATTCAGACTCCCCTAGAAGATAGAGACTCGGGACATGGACTTGAGCGCAAAACTTTTCGGGGCAACCCCGAAAGTACAGAGAGTTCATAGAAAATTCCGTCTGGCTCTGAGTTGCGACCACTGGTACATGTTCCCATTCGTAAAGGCAGCTGAATCGGAAGCATGTGCCCGCAGAATCGGAAGCACGGTTCGTTGTCTACTGACTCGGGAACGAAGAGTCCGTTCCCTCCGCGTCTCGCGTGGAATTACCGAAACTTTTCTGAGGATATGAATATCGGACTCGTTCCGAGGGTGTCGCCCCCCTTCTCCTTCCAGAGTTGGAGTCGAAGGAGGCGGAAAGATTCTATGATATCTCGACGAAGCTCCTCCGCATCATCGACCTGCAACCGCCGCGCCGGTTTTCCGTAGTTCCAGGGTACATAAATGGACGACTGGCGCTTCTGCTTCGCGAGCAATTATTCAACTCTTCGCTCCGAGCTTCTTCTCCTTTTACAGAATACAGAATTTTCGAGTTTGTGAGGCTTCTCGGTAGCCCTTCTCGTTTTCCCTTTTTGCCGGACACGGCCGTTGCTCCTTTGGGATGGCTCTCCGGAAAGCGAATCTTTTCCGTGTCCGCATCTCCGAATCGGAGCTTCCTCGAGCCGACGACGTAAGCCGAGAGTGGAGCTTCACTTATCGCTCTGGAATCCCCGGCCATCAACAGAGACCAGCGTCGCCACAAGCGCAGCTATCCGCACTTGTCAACGATGTCGACGATGTGTAATGCAGGATGTCCTCAGCAACGGCAAGCGCTCTTCCGTTCAACGAGTGTGTCCATCCATGAGCTTATACGCGACCGTCGACGTCGTTTCGGTCGCGATCAGTCAGTCAGATGTCGGCGCAAGTCCCCGTCGGCGTCGGGTGAACTTGTCTCAACATTATCAGACGAACACCCGCAATCTTCCGCGTCGCCTGGAGCAAGTGAATGCCAAGCCGTTTGTGGGTCCATAAACCCACTGAACGCCGACCAGGAAGAAAGACCAAAATCAGACGACTTCTCAGTTCCTCCGCGATGACCAGGAGATTTACAGGCGACCGAGTCACCGCCGCTTCGTGATTAGGCTACTGGGGTATGTTCATCGGAGCGGAAGAATCACCACCGCTCGTCTCGAAACTGAATAATGGCACCTGACCAGCAGACGCACCGCGGTCGTTATGGGCGTCGCCATTTGAAAATTATCGGTATTCGCGGCCCGACCCGCTTGGTTATGCTAACCGCTTCAAACGGAACGCATACCGAGCATTTAATGGAGCCGCTATCGTTTGAGCCACTGCGGCGATTCCCATTCTTACGGCAACGGCTGACAGCGACGGATCGCTCCGAAGCCGCACAATGCGACGGGGGAATGACGCTCGCGTAATGCAAGAGTCGCTTTCAAGCGCAATTCCGTGCCAGACCGTTGCTTATCGTTCGTGCTTCGCCCGGGTCACTCGCGGGATAAGGGGAACCGATCCGCCGTGAAGTTTCCAAAGAGGATAATTCTTGATGGGAGACGCCTTCCTCCTGGACCGAGCTGGAGGAGAATCAGAGTCTCCGACGAATCTAATTATCGGATGAGGGCGGCGATCTGCCGGGTCGGCACGATATTCGGCACCTGAATGAAATTTTTACCGTCACATAGGGGAGACGGTCGGTCGAGAAACATTTGGGGAAACGCGACATCCATCGGAAAATGAGACGTAGCCGTAGAACGAGCGAAAGTCCAGCCAGTATGGCTCTCGGACGACTGCAGTCGGCTCTCTTTCTTAAATTCTCGAGAATATTCACGACCTGAGGACAGGCGGTGGGAGCGGCCTGTAACGAGCCATTGGTAAGGTCGAGCGAGCGTGCTTGTTAACTCTCGCTGGTGTACCGGACTGGAATCGGCATCGCTTGGAAAAACAGCTCGCGGCCACAGGACTGTTCTCTGAACGAACTCATACGAGGCGATATACCGTTGGAGAGCCCAATCGGGTCTAGAGAAGATAGGAAAGAGGGGCCAGATGCCCGGTACGGCAACATACAGGTAGGAGAAGGTTCAAAGGAACAGCAGGGAATCGTTTGTCTGCGATGGATTCAGAGGGACAAGACAACATTTGTTTTTGCTCGCGCGTTCGTCTCTCCTTCGCCCAACTCTACAAGACGATTCTCCAAAACCAATTCGACTTCTACTCCGCCTGGTCCAGGGCCAAGGGTGGAATTTTCCCCGAACAGAAGTCTAGCGTCTAGCTGGTCTTTTCTCGGAGAACCTCGCAGTCAGACGAGGCCGTTATGGTAGACACGCGCCACCTCGTTCCCAATCCGTCCCGCTTCTCGTTTTTCCCTTTATACTATCAGAAACACTCTCCCTCCTTTGTTCTCTTCGCCCTGATACAGGCTCCTGACAGCTTCTGAGCCTTTCAGCCTTTGAGACGTTCTCGCTCTTCGGTTTCCCGAAACTTGGAAGATCCAAAATTTTTTCTCCCAGCGATTAGCGCTGTGGCTAAGCCGATAATTTGCGGACGCCTACGCTGTGTCCCCGAGTTGCCATCGGTAGCGACGGAACTCTCTATCCTCGGGATCGGGAACGAGGATCACTCGCCGAGGCACCGATCTGAACGTGATCCACTGAACAGATTGAAGGAGAGATCTCAAAGGAAACAGAGACGGTGGCGGAGGAGCTCCTGCAGCTCTGACGGATCGATCTACAGCCCAGCCACCGAGAAGTCGAATCACGGCCTGGTACAAGCGACCAGATCGCTAAAACATTCCGGTGGACGGTCAACAAACACTGCGCTGTGAGGAAGCGTAACCATCGGAAGCGATTCGTAATTTTCGAGCCATGAGAACGACCGCAGAACGGATTCGGTGAATCATTGATGCGCGCCGATTGAATGGGACATTTGTTAGAGTCCGGTAAAAGAGTTCGTCCCATCGGAGCGGAATTGATCGATCAGCACAGATTGGTGCGAGCGGTCTTTACGACACCAGCTAACGGGCGAAGGAATCCGGGTTTGCTCTTCAAGAAAATCAGGAATTTCTCTCATATCGAGGCTTTTAAGGCTGTTTTACGAGATAATTGACGCGCTACTGTCTTACCTCCTTACAGGCTCAAAACTAAAAGGAAGGGATTCAAGAGAAGGTTCTTACTGAAAGCGAGAGATAGAGTTGGAAGATATGCTTTCTCGACAAGAAAAATGACTGTGTCCGCATAATTCGATACTGGTCGACCTCGGAAACAGGTAACGAACATATAACTGGTTCGTTGAACGTGCTCACACCCTGCTTTGAGCTCTTCGCGCCACAGCGAGCCGAGCTAGTCCCACGCGAATTTCCCAGGATTTTTTCTGATGACTCCGTAAAAGAGAACTGACACGAAACATCCGACACCGATGTGATTTTACCCTGAGCCGAGAGGATTTTGGAATTCTGGACGAAATTCGAAAAAAAATCGATCATCGGAAAACGGATTGGAAGTTCCTTCCATAAGTTATTCCGCTCCTGATGAGTCCGCGCTAATTCGACTCGAATAGTTTAAGCAAACATCTGCGAGTCTCGTTTCACGACTGTCAAGTAACCTAAGCTGCACGACATTAAATTCCCTCAACGGTGACCTTGTCCCGTGTGTCTCAGTAGCGGGAAGTTTTAGGGGACTTTTCCTAGTGTTTCGGAACGCTTCAAAATCGATGACAGTTCGAGAATATCGATCACGAACTGTTGGAATGGGATTCTGCAGCTAGCCAGTCCGACTTCGGAACGTGTCATCAACTTTAAGCCCACTGTAAACGAAGTGTTCGATGGACCGACTCACCATTGCATTCGGAGTATCCCCACGTCTGAGGCATGATGACCGTCGAGTGTCTTGGGAGGGGTTCACGCGGATTCTTCAGAGGCCAAGGAACAGGAATGGTGGGGTTACGGCCGCGGGACAAAGTTGCCTCTTACGGCTGCGGGAGAATCACCGAGTGAGGTAGATGTTCGACCACCGAAGAGTGTCAGTGACGGTCTTAAACTGAATACTTGCAGCCGCAGCGGCGGCAGCCATCGGGCTGCGTGTTCCTTGTGAGAGGTAGAGCGGGAGAGACGGTCGAGGGAAAGGCCACCCGCCGAGGAGGATGGAAAGAGATATCGAGCCGTGTAGGAAGAACCACTGGAAACGCGTCGGACCCGTCCTATGTTGTACTGCTACTATCGCCGCAACTGCAACCGCTCGCTCGCTCGCTGGGTCGCCGCGCCGCCGTCATCACTGCCATCGTCACTGTCGCTCTTGCCGAGAGTGAACGGCACGGGGAACCGCCGAGCTGAGAGCCTCCACCAAGAACGATTCCCGGGAAAGGAATGAGGAAAAAATTCTTCCAGCCGAACTCCGCCCGCTCCGGCTGGTTATAATTTGCAAACAAGCTTGGCAAGTTTGTTTTCGAGCCATCGTGCTCAGCGGCCCCGCTCATGGCTTCCCGGTCCCGGCTGTTTTTCTTAAATCCTCCCGAACGGATCTCCTCGCCTCGGTCAGGATGACCTCGCGAGAGGCTTCGTTCTGCTCGGAGTGATCACGAACGGGAGACGTCAGGGGACATCTCTGATATCCGCGTCTTGTTCCAGTTCCAGCTATTCGGACTCACTCAGGAGCTGGCAGTGAGGGACTCTGGGAATTTCCCGGCACTGCGGAGGAGCTGGACGAGGAGTCGAATCGAAGCTCGGAGCCCTACTTTTGGAGACTGTCCAAAGGTCGAATGGGCTCAGTGGCCTGGTCGCGGGCATTCTCCACGAAGACTCACTCTCGTCCTGGAAAAAAAAGAGTCAGATCCCATTGGGCATGGTCCTTTTTTTGTCAAGACACCAACAAATCGGTAGTCTTGTAGCGTGCGGCGTATGGCCTCCGGAGTCCAGACGGTGTTGGGGGGAGGGTTTTTTTGCCAAAATTCGCCGGGTCAAAGTAAAACGAGTCAACAGACAGTCGGACGGACCGACGCTCCTCCACTTGGTTCACTGCCCGAGCTTTTGTCCGGGAGTCGCTGCGAAAGGCACCGTTGTTTACCCGCAGACATTCGCTCGAGTGGGCCGTGGTCAGAGCACGTCTCAGTTCGAGAGCGCCTCCAGGAGGGCTGTTCGGTGTCTTCGCCTTGGAAATTTCGTCAAGGTCACGCTGCGCTGCTGCCGCTCGAGTTTACCGAGTGGGGAGCCTCGGAGGGACTTCCATAAATTGTTGCAAAATCTCCTTGAGTCGTTCACCATCATCGTCGTCGCCGTCCGTGCGCCCCGGGCTTAGATCAAGCGAGTTCCCCTTATCTCGAAGCGGCCGGAATGGTGGAGCTGGGACCCATCGCCGTTTCTCGGTGGATTTTCGCCAACATCCGTAGTGAGGACCTGTGTAATAGTTGTCGGGAAGAATATCAGAGCCGTCATCAGCACTAGCTCCGAGGGGCGTCGAATCGGAGCTTCTGATTATTGAGGAGCTCAGCGCTCACTCGGATTACAAGTTCGGAGACAGAGTAGCACGCGGGCAGGAAAATTGCTCCCAGATCAAAGCTTTCCTAAACATGAGCGCTCTACCGATTTGGGACGACGAGGGGCTTTGCTCGCGACGGAGCATCGATCCATCCGGAGCCGCGGAGCTCGACACGGAACACGACCGCGTTACACTTGCCTCGTCGCCCAAATCGACTCTCTGTCCGAATTTCATCTTTTCTGAGGTCGGTCTTCTGAAGACCATCCGATAGTGGCCGTCCCCTGGAGAACGAGCGTCAGGCCGAAGGGCTTGCTCACCTCACAAGCGGTAGGATGCCTAATAAACGTCACTTCTCTGTGCCGATTGGCACATGAGACCTTTGGGATGGATTAGGAGGATTCAACGAGCAGCCAGCGGTCCCTAGTGCACCTGGAGATCTGCCACCAGTCGAAGAGAAGCAGTGGACCTGCAGGAAGGCACGGGCGTCAATCCGGACGCTTGATTGAATCATCTGATCGGTGTCTATTCGGCGTGCTGTGCGTGGATGAGCGTCGGTACGTGCTGCTAAGGAAATCACTCGTCAAGGGTATGCGGGGCTCCCCGCAGAGACAGCCTCACCTCCCAGACAATCTCGTCCCGGACACAGCTCGCCCGGTTGGATCAGTAGGATGACCAAATTGAGCGACTGGTGAAAGGAAGCGTCCGGCGGCGGGGTAGCGCCTCCCGAGCATTTTGCAGGAACGGTGCTGCCCCGAAAAAGAGGTACGATAGGCGTTAAGGCTCATCAGGGAAATCGCCAACTTCGATGATCTGATCGGTTTGCTTGAGGCTATGGCCAGTGTGTGGCGAGTTTACTCGAATACTTCGCCTATTACCGGGCCGTCTCAGCTCCCGAACTCTGCATGTCGGATCACCTTCGTCAATCGGAATCGTCCTCAACCTTAGTCTGTGGCAACCTCACGTAAAATCGATGTTCCGAAGAATTTCTCTCAAGCAAATACTAGCGGGGCATTTCTCTACTAACAGTTGATCTCTCTCATTTGTCGTCGCATTATCGTTTTCCCGGGGATACCACCGGGATACCACCAATTATCATCATGGGACTGCCGTGGGCTCTGGTCCCAGAATCGCGAACGTGCGGGCCCGCAGTCGCGCCTAGAAAGACAGACTCTAGACATGTGTCGTGATGGTATGCTCTGCTGTTCCGTGTTTCTGCTTTGAGGCTCGAGAGTTGGTGCTCCTTTCGCGGAGTCGTATTGCCGATCAATCTGCTGTCATGCGGCATGAATGTCCCCTCGTCCCGAGAGCTACAATGTGCTTCTGAAAGGCTCTCGGTCTTCATGTTGATGCACGGCTGCGACGAAGAGGTCGTGGCGTCGACACAGTACGATGAGTATCGCATCCGACAAACAATATACATATACCACGAAGGCATATTCAATCATGATCTGAACGGGGCGGTTTCTTCTCGTGACAACACGAGTGGATGATCGATTCCCAGCACGATCCTCAACAAACAATGGGGGTCTGGCGCTTCCTGAACAAATGGTAGGACCTCCTATCTATGCGGTTCAGGCCGCGGCCGCTGATCGGATTCTCGGATCGGGATATCGTGAAGATCTCCTCTGGGCCTCAAATGCGTCCCGCAGTTTCTCTATGTTTTGACGTAGCTTGGTATATTTTGGCTTACTCTGCCATTGACCAAAATTCGGGGACTTCGCTCCCGGCCGCGCCTTCCGCTTATGGGTGCGTTTCGGGAGCATGAGCTTCTGAGTTTCCGGCGGCACGTCCGACAACTCAGCGTTGAGAATCATTCAATGTTTTCGCTCTCGCCGAATTCCATCCTCTCGTAGCTGTTCCGGGCTTGTGAGGACTTCGGCAATCGTCGGGCTCATCGGAGCCTCGGAGAACGATTTGCAAATCAATCGGTTCTGATCTATTTTGACGGGGCTGAATGACCATTTACTGCTTATGTCCATCAGGCGGGCAATCTCCTCCCGCGACTAACACGCGATCTGCTATCGACGCCATTCCTCAGTGGGAATGGACTGGAAACGCTTTGAGATCGACTCCGCTGTCAGCCCAGAATCAATTGAAGTGGACTGAGAAACTCGGGGCTCGATGGACTTGCCGCAGGGAACCTGAGTTCCTGGGATATCCCTGATACCGGGCGGAGACAGAAACAACGATCGAAAACTCTTTACGATCCACGCATCGGTCGGTTATCCTGGTTCATTGTGATGGTGCTCGAGGATCCTCGGCCGTTTGAGCCGTAATGAGAGGGATTCAGCGGTCATTTGCTGAACTCTTCAGCCGAGACCCCGACTCTAGATACAATTGATGCAAGGCTCTCGCCGCACGGTCCTGGAAACTCTCTATCGTCGTCATTATCCTCCCGAAAAGGAGAGTCTCGTCTGCGACAAGTGTCCATCATTCTAAGATTTTTCGTCCGCTCACGGGTGGGGGTCACAGTCCCATTGTCCCGTCAATTGTCTTGATTTTTTCCAGCATTCACGGGATCCGCACCGAATCTGTGAATCTCGTGTTCTCTCGCTTCCGAAATACGGGAGTTCGTATAAGCTGGGAAAAACTGGAGGATAATCCCGAAGCCCGTTCCAAAAGTTGGCCGGACCGAGATATACGAATTCCCGTTCGAAATATGCGTGACGGGTGGGATATCAGCTCCATGAGCGCTGGAATCTCCCTGAAATGAAGGAAGTCAATCCTTAGGAATGAATGGGTTTGCCGATATGTAATGAGAAACGGAGCCTCGCCTGAAGTTTGAACAGGTGCATTCGTGCGGTATGCGAGGGCGGCTGCGTAAACTGGAGTCCCTAGGAGTCAGATGTCGGACAAACTCCGAATCAGATGCGGGCAGCTCGTGATAAGATTTCGAATCGCCATTCAGTTTCAATTTCGATTTTGAGGTCCCGAGAAACCAAACAGAATCAGGACTTAAGATCCTCGATGATTGCAACGATGTCAAGAGTCGGAGTCAGAACTCGAGCATTACCGAGGGTGCGTGTGGACTCTCGTGACGTTCGTACGACCCGCAGTGAATCTTCTCCCAGATGCGCGGAGTTCAGCTCGCCAATCCCACGAAAGGGTCCAAAAAGGAGAAAAAGCGCACATGTAGAATCTTGGGAGCCTGCGCGGAGCCTTTGGATTTCAGATCCCCTTTCGAAGAGACCCGGAGGGCTGAATGAAGATAAGTTCCAAGGGGAGCGTTGCTGAAGTTTGGTGAATGCTCGTTTTGCAAAGCTGACGCAGAATGGAAGCTTCAACGCAATTCTGCTGCGCAGTCTATAAGTCAGCAGGCTGGGAGCGAGAGGCTGGAATATGGTCCGGAAGAACAGATCCATTCCGGAGTCCTTCCTGCCATACGCGCAGTATGAACTCGAAGTCTGATGTCCGAAACTCCTAGTTCCCGTAGAACTCATGGCTCATGATTGCAAGCATTCCTGGATTTTTTCCTGCATCGCCGACGGCTGATAGCCATTCATTTGAGCAATCGGCCACCAAGCTCCCGGAGATGATTTTTGTTCCAAGTCGATCCGCTTCGTGGAACCTATCCGGAGAGCTGATTCGACTCATCGTTTAGTTCGACGAACGATCGCGCCATCAAATAGATGGTGCCGAGTCGGAAAACTATGAATTATTGTCGAATCCCTCCGAATTACTGGCGCTCTTAATCCGCGCCGGTCATCATCACGCCCATTCGTTGGTTTTCAGCTCTCATTAGTACCTACGCCACGCTACTAAATAATCGATCCAATATCCCGAATCGCCGCAGACGGATCGCGTGTTATACGCCCGAATTTCCGCTTCAATGTTTCCCTTCTTGTAAGCTTTTTTAATGAAGATCACTGATCACTTCAATGTCGAATCCGGACCATTCGGAAATTTAGCGATAATCCATGCCGAAACAGATGAGAGATTCGATCTATTCGGGTTCGTTGATTACGAATAATTCGCAGCTCACCTAAGCCCATCTGACAATGAGACCGATGAAAGTCATGATCAAGATTGTCGAAACTTCCAATAATGAGTTTAGCCATGGATCGGAATGGCGAGATATTTGACCGAGGGGAAGCGAAGGGGAAGATGGATTCCAGCGGGGAGAAGCTCGCAGAATACGACAGGAGCCGCGATTTGGATAATGCTTGCATGTTTTTTCACGGCACGGGAGCGTCAGACTCAAAGGGCATTAAGTTTAGTCTAGAGTCTGCTCTCGGAGGTCTGGGGCCTACCTCGGACATCGTAAAGCCTCGCGTCTCCACTGACCCGTGCCTGGAAAACTCATGCAGGAGGAAGCGATGATCCGTTCCGGACCGACGAGACGGAGAATGAATCAGGAGCACACAACTCCTCTCTTCTAGGGGTTTGGGGTAGTTCTGGGTAGTTTGCCGCTATGCGCTTTTCTTGAAAGTTCCTCCCTCTTCTGCTTTTAGACGGACTCCCGCACGAGGTCTGTGCCGGGATTCTGTTATTCCTTAGCCCGAACGATAAGAACTCGATGTTGGAGATGATTTCGGGGAACGGTTTGGCTCGTCGTCTACGCTTCGATGTTTCAATCCAGCTCACAACAATAGATGAGTCGCTCGTCGCGATGTCCGCGCCCTTCTCAGCTCCGTTGCGCACGGTTGCTGTCGACGACACTTTGTCGATTCTCCCATGCCAGCCCGAGGAGTCTCCTAAAACTTCTCCATCACGGACACGAGGTGCTTATGCGACTTCACGTTCAAGCAGTCGATGCTACCATTGATTAAACACCCAATTCGACAGACAAGCACACTACCTAGCTTGTTACAATTAGTTTGGGATGCCTCAGGGGCCGCGACCGCTTGCCGAAGTGAGTCCAGAGCTTTCATCATACTTCCTCGACTATTTCTGATTCTCAACCCCGAGATGCCGGAAACTGCAAGATCTAGGAGTTTGTCCTCTTCCTGGACTGCGCGTGTCACGGCTCGAGCCGCGATGAATACCGATGCAGACTCGCTGCTCATGTACAATATCATCCCATTCTCCAGGAGGACGTCTGCTTGGTGAAGCGGGTATCATGATCATGATCATGGAGGCTTGCTTAGGAGCTTGATCGAGCAGATTTTCCGAAAATTATTGGAGAAGTTTCGACGCAATCACAGTGCATCGCCTTACGTGAGGACAGACCCTGATCTCAGCGAATAGCCCCGACTCAGGGATCCGGGGACCAATTGGACGTCGCGAACGCTGAATTCCCCATCGAAAGCTTTCGAACTCCCGACGCGAGCTGTGGTTATGAGGCTGGGGAGAATACGTGGGGGAATATGACATTGTTGCACATCCTCCTTCCACCTTCTGTTTGGGATTCCCCGAATCGAACCCGATTCCGAATATGAGGAAAAATCTTGTCCCCTCGCTAAAAGGAGACCTTCGCCCGTAAGAACGGTGTAGCTGGAATTCAACCGGGGATGGGAATCTCAACCTCTTTTGACATTGAAAACCTCTTAGAAGTCCTTACGATCCCCGCGAATGTCGGGGTGCTCACGAGCAGAGCTCTTGCAAAGGGAAATTTTCATGGGAATTCGAAGCTCCATAAGGCCCGGAGGCATGACAGCACTCCGAGCTGCGAGTGGTCCATCAGGCTCCAGGGTCAGCAGGCGGTAAGCATCATACAAGGAGATCGCTCCAACCATGCGCATAAGATGCGAATACCTAGGACCCCAAGAGGTTCGAGCCGCTCGATCCACTCCGGATTTTCCTGAGCTCGACGAAAAGAGGACATCGACCGACAACTGATAAGGATGGCGCAGAAAACTTTCATCAGGGGAGTGCTGAACGTATTTTATTGTAGTAGGCCAATCAGAAAGTTCGGCTCGCTGATTCTCCCTTTCAGTGCGAACCATTCAACTAGCCCCGGTGGATAAGTTAGAGGTAATTTCGCGGAGCTTTCGGTCGACGGAGTTTGACATAGTGCGAGACTCACGGGAGAAAAACGAGCAATCTCTAGGATTGTGAGCGGATGAGATAAGTTCACGACTTCGGCATCCTCGAATGTCTCCTAAAGAGGGAACTTTTGAGGGTCGGAACTCGAAGCGTGCAGTCGTCGCGGACAAGAAGAACAAATTCATTGTCCCCAGGCTCATCTCCAGGAAAAGCTTTCATTTATTTCGAAACCATCAGCTCATTATGCTGCATGTACAAGGGTAGCATGGTAGCATGAGGTCATGGCAATATCTCCTGCCATGTACCGTCATCAGCTCATTCGATTAAATAAAAACTCTCGCCTCTGATCGAGAACCAGTCTAAAAAACGTGATCGTCTGACGAATCAAGACGTTTTGATAAAGTGTCTCCCAGAAGGTCAACAGTTCAAGATATGGGCATATCTTTCTGGCTCGAAATTCGATCATTCCTCGCGTCTTCGACCACAATGGAAATAGGTGGCTTTTTTGCTGGGATGGTTTTCTTCGCTCCAGGGGTGCTGTGCACAGAAGCAGGAGGAGTCGCGGGCGCGATCAAGTCAGGTTCCGATGCAGATACCTTCCGTGCTGTGGGTACAGCAGCAGCAGCAGGCACCAAAACTGGTTCAGTCGGAAGGGGGGCCGTTGGCGCAGGCACAGGTACGGCAGCTACAGGTACGACTGCGGGTACGGGTGCAGGAACGACGGCAGGTACCACGCCGACGGGCTTCGCTGGGGGAGGGCTCGCAGGTGCAGGCGAAACTGCCGCAGCGAGATCCCGGGCCTCTTGCCCTGCTATCGCGGCTTTTGCCGGCACAGTTTTCTTCGGGATAGCAATCGGATAAAACTTCAAATCCCCGAGGACTGGTCCTGAAATAGCACTTGACTTGAGCATTTTTTATCCCATGACAATCAAAGGAGAGCTCTGAAATTCGACACGATCGAAAATCCCAAGTCGGGAGGGACGCAAATTAGCGACAGCAAAGAGAAGTGAATGATCTCTCTAGGCAGGGCCGTACCTGGGTGTTGAAGGAATAAGATCGTTGCTTTACTCTTCGCAGGGAACATGATCGAGTTCAGAGCGTGATCGTCCCCATGTGCGTGGTGCAGTGCGGATATGAAAGATCGTGCAATCTCTACTTCTGCGTCATCCGACAGCTCTTCATCGAGAGATCGCTCGAAAACTTCGCCGGATTCAGGGTCAGACCGGGGTCCTAAATCTCTGTTGGAGAGCTCTGATTTCAGGTATGACCATGGAACGTCGCCTCACCAACACTTTCACGGATTACATAGAATAGAAGACCGTTCTGGGAAATAACTGAGAAAACTGGCTGAAGCGTGACTCACGAGGTGACTTTAGATGTAGAGATAGCGTTGGGGTCCGCGGACCTCGATTCAGTCTCGCTTGCGCTCGATTGTCCCTGGTCTGCATCCTTCGAGTCCAACTTCCTTGCCGTAGTGCCGTCGAACCATGATAAGAACCCAGAGAAGCTCGGAATTGAGCGTTTCGAGATAGATTTACCAACGTCGGGTTCTGGACCTTGTCGAACCTCCCGAGAGCCGGAAACGCCCTGAAAGATTCGAATTCGTCTTAAAGCTATAAGCTATAAGTTTCAAAAGTTCTATAATCCACACAGGATGTCAATCCCTACGCGAATGCCTCGGAACTCAATGCCGGCAATCCTCCACCGAAAGAGATGTGATCGCTGGAAAACGGATGGAGAGCAGTGTGTAGCCTATCGGACTCATCGGGACTTACGTGGGCTCCGACCACCGAGAGAACGACGAGAGTAACGGCGCAAATCTTCACGAATTTCATTCTCAAAGCTTAATAGGCTGCTTTGACCCGTCACCGACAAGCGCGCACAATTCACGCCGAATGATTGAGCCCACGTCGTGCACGTACCTTGAAGCGGTCGTGCACGAGATCCTGAACTTGGTCCCGTGCGCATTACCCGAAACCTACACCTGTGATTCCTCGGATGATCGAATGTTCCAAGGGTATTGAACACGTCACCGGAGGAAGAATTACGTTAATGACCCCAATAGAGGCTCATTGTCGGATCGGAAGAAACTCCGACGACTAAGGAAATCGTAAGAAAAAGTTGCCTTATCGATACATCCCTTATCAATATTCAGTGTCGACCTAGCATCTCTCGACAGGTGACAACATTTCGGGCGGGACCGAGTAGATAGTGGGCCGATTCCCGTTTTATTGTTTTGTCAAGATGGAGAGGCACACGTTTCGAGCATTGAAGCTGACCATGAAACACGCGCCTCTGCCGTCGAGTTCCACAGGGTACTCTTCTTCCCACGGGAGTTGAGCTTTTCTTTACCGTTGACGTCTAAGGTATAGATCCTTTTTTTTGTCCAGGAGGTGCAGCTCGTGTTTCGCTGGATCCGACGCGATTTCGGTGCTACATACCTGAAATCTCCCCGATGTTTGAGTAGAGATCTCTGGATTGACTTTTCTCCCTCTGTGGCGACAAAATACACGCACGACCACTGGAGCACGCGCCTTTACGTGGATGTTCGCAAATTCGATTGCTTGAACGATGGCGGTTAAACTCGACAGTGTCTCAAGTTGGATTCTTGGTAAGTCCTGAGGCAGAAAACGATTCGAATCCGTATCAATAAGGATGTCTGCTCATCGTCCTAGAGGAAGAAATTCAACGTGTCTCCCTCCTTTCTCTGTGACGCCCCCTTCCTGATGTCGAAAAGTGACGCTTTGTAGTCTCCTAGCTTCCGGCCGAATCGCTGCCCGCGGGCGATCAGTCAGACTGCGAGGATACCGGTTCCTCGAATCGTGACTTCGATACTGTCCCATATGTTTCAAGCGCAAAGTCAATCTGCTTGGGTCGGGGAGAAGAAACCTTGCTCGGAGCCGGACCGGGAAATTTTCTTTCGAGGAGACCTGATGTGGAATCTTAGCTCTTTGCTGATTTATTTGTAGTCCGTAGAGCTCGTATACATGCACAAACTTACTTTGTGATCTGTAGATATCTGGAATTCGAGAGATCTTTGAGAAGGGAGAAACCACCCGCTCTTCGCGTTCCCCCCAAGCCACATCCAGACATGAGAAGATATGCGAAGGTGCCTGAGGTAATCGACTGTGGAATCGTGCATTTTGTATTCAGGGCTACCTGGACACCACAGTCTTGCCAGGAACAATGGATGGAGTCAAAAAACGGACATGAATTCGGGGACCGCAGTCAAGCATGAGTTTCGGTCATTCTCCTATTCAATACCCGGAATGAAGGGCAATGCTCAAAGAGCGGAAACCGGCGGTTGCCCCTATCTGACACTTAGTTTTCTGCGCCTTTGAATAATCCGAATATTTCTATGTTCCCCACAGCGATCTCGGTGTCTGCGCTCTTCACCTCGTCGATACTCGTCTTCCGGTGCGCATCGATCCTTTTCATCGGCATCTACGAACGCTTCGGTGTTTCCAGAGAGGAGGCTGCCTGGCCCATCACGGCATACTTCGTCTCGACATGTTTCAGTGGTATGAGCGACGCTGATATATCGGGTCGGGGATCCGCGGTGATTGTTAAAAGGGTGATCCGCTTCGAAAGTGAATCTGCGGCTTCCAGGTCCGATCGTCGGACTCCTAAGTCAGCGGATCGAAACACGGAAGCTGTTTCTCTTCTCTGCATGCTTTAACAGCTTCGCAGTGATTTTATCGAGTTTCTCAACGAAAATTTGGCATCTAAGTCTCACCCTGGGAGTGCTGCTCGGTAATTCAACGCAATTTCACCGAAGATCATAATATTTATCCCCTGAGTACTGCCTTCAATTCCTAATTTCCTAACTATATCCCCAATTAAGGAACTCTCCCGACTTTTCCTTGAAGGATTCTCAGCCGGGATCCCAGTGACTCTGTCGGGGGTACTCGTCACCCAATACTTCGATAGATACCGCGTAGCCGCCGTCGGTGTCCTAATGGCTGGACCTTCTATACTGTCAATCGTAGCGCCATCTGTTCTGCAACTCTGCATAGACACCTATCAGCTCTCCGGGGCCCTGTTGCTCTCCGCTGGACTGTGCATGCAGGGAATTCCTGCGTCTCTGTTACTACTGACAATCGATAAACCGGAAGCGCTTCAGCCCCTGCCAGCCGAAAGTGCAGACGTCAAAGTGAGAGAGCTTCCTGGATGGATACGGAATTCGGATCAATGTCCCCCTGTCGTGAGCGTTCCAATCGAGCCAGTCATAACCTCGTTTCTCGTTTTCTCCCTTTAAAAAAGGTCCCTCTCACGGAGAAATCTTCTAAGGAGCAGATAGACGCCGACCCCACCGGAAAGAACATTCCCCTTGTCGTGCTGCGTCAATTGGGAGGGAACCGGGTGAGAGAATTTCGAGATTCCGTATTTGCTCGAGACATTCGGAAGGGGCAGACAAACGAAAACTCAATGACGTAACTAACGTAATGACTAGAGGTACTCATTCTGCGCAGGTTCGGAGGGACACCCCGCGTTTGACGATCGAGGACAATGAATCCGCCGTGCCGAGCTCAATGTACAAGGTCGACAAGAAGGGTTCCATTGTTCGCTTGTTCAGAATGAAATGGTGAGGAATTTCCAAGAGACTCGGAAATCGTGTACTCCGAACATGATCTGGCTCTGATTCAAATGTACATATGTATGTATGGTCTCCAAGGATGCCCCGTACCACAGGTTTTATATCATGGCGCTGCCACACATGGCCTTCGGCCTGACTTTGTCTACTCTGCTCAATTTGATTGAAGACTACGGTCGGGACAAGAACGTCGATCCCGTCATTGCGAGGAACCTCGTGGGCGTCTTCGCAGGAACGGACCTCTTGGCGCGATTGGGGTCGTCCTGGATCACGGATGGTGGTACGTGGGACGCCTTGCAATGATTGACGACCATGAGCTCCTAGAGTCCTAGAGTATGACTGAGCTTCATTTGTTCCACGATAACGCTCCCGTATTGCAGGCTTCATCGCAAGGGAACATTTCTTCATACTGAATTTCCTCATGAAAGCAGCTTCCTTAGTTCTACTCGCTCTGACCAGCAACTCGATCGCTCTGCTTTGCACCGTGGGGTGCCTGGGCTGGCTTTTCGGCACCACCATGATCCTGTTCATAGGTACGGACGTCGATATTTCCCTCTGTCGCTTCCAATCACCTTCCGATTTTTTGAAGCCTGGCCAGAGCATCAAGGAGAGACCAGACTACGAGGTTCAAGCTTTTTTTCCAGACATAATGAGAGATAGACTCGGTCTTGAGCTTCTCGCGTTCGCCAACGGAATGTACTTGTTCCTCGGAGGCTTGCTCGGGCTGAGTCTGCCGAGAGCAATAGGTGAGCAACGCCAGAGAGTATTCGCTTGAGATGGACATGGGGGAACGCGGGATATCTGATATTGATATGATGACAAGGTACGCCGGAGTTCCGCTCCAAGCACGCAGGAGTTCCCGATAGCCACGCCGACGATCTTTGCGCTGATCTAAGTGTTTCTACAGGTTTTTTCCGCGAACAGAGCGGTTCTTACAATCCCATAATGTATATACTTGCGGGTCTGACAGCGACCGCTTCACTCGTGTATCTGACGGGATGTTCCCTCGGACGCGAGAAGAGCCTTCCCGGAATGCATTTGAGTCAAGTGAGTCTTCAGAGCAGTCGAGAAAATCCGCCCATCACTTCCCCTCGGAACCGAAACTGACATCTCTCTCCAACAGGAGCTTCCTGATCCTGAAGAAGCACTGGACTCCGGCAGGTTTCGAAGCGCTTCATCCACTCTGTCGGTGCAACGCCTGTGATAGTTTTCCGACCAGGCATTAGTTTCTTTATTTCAGGGCTTGGAATCTGCGTCGTTGGTGACGGATTTCCCGCGAAAACGAAACGGGACTGCGATTCCCTTCGAGGGGCTGAACCGATCCGCGGAACCCATTTATTCGATACCATAATCTTCCTCAGGCAAGGCCCACAGAGGATGAACTGACGCATCCCTGAGCCAGAGAAGCTGACGTCGATCATAACGATCGGATCTCGAGAATCGATATCAGCAATTTCTCGAAACCTTGAAACTTGACCAGCTCGGAAGCTGTCTTCTTAAACGATCTTCAGCTGCTTTTCCTTTCATTAAATTTAATTCTAGAAATCTAGTGTCTGCTCGTAGAAATTCCACTCGTCCGTATCTCATAATTTTTGTCGAGATTCGGATATTTAGCCTTCATTCTCGATGGATCCTCTCGACCTCTGATGTCCAACCTGGTAGCCGAGGCTGGCCATGGCGCAGAAGAAGACTGGGTTTGTCATCATTGACGTAGATACAGAGAATTTTGGAGTCTCTCTTCAAACGACCGGATGTTTTAAATATAAACAAGCTATTATATGACTATAGTTTTTTGACCTGTACTACGGATTGAATAAAGCTTTCTGATGGTTAAAACAGAAGGGGCTTTTATTGACCTGTTTCTCATCAATTCCTTTCATTCGTCTCTCGTCGTTTTAGAACATGCTCGGCGCCTTCTGCCATCCCTAACGCTTTCTAACTGAAATATCCTTGTGCTTTGCATTCAATAACTGAGCCGGGGTCCTGTTTTTCAGCTCTCGCCAAGATACTCTTAGATGGTAAAAAAGCGACCCTGAGCTCCGGAACAGGACTGATGGATTGAATGTTACTCTAGATTTTTTCATCTCGGCTTTATGTTAAGCGACGACCGATTAGTTGCCGATTTCAGCGGCGAGCTTCTCAGCCTTCTCGCGGACTTCTTCAACAGGACCAACCATGTAGAAGGCGACTTCAGGAAGATGATCGAGTTCTCCCTTGAGGATCATATCGAAACCAGAGATGGTTTCCTTGAGGGGTACGAATTTTCCCGCGTGACCAGTGAAGACCTCAGCGACCTGGAATTGACAGCGGCATTAGTTTTGTAACGTCCATGTGTGTGTTTGAAATTTTAGTGCGAATTCCTCATCGACGGGATTCGGATCCGACCGAGGAGTTCATGAGCCATGGGCCGGTCTAGTCTAATTGCATACCTGGAAAGGCTGGCTGAGGAACTTCTGGATCTTTCTGGCACGGGCGACGGTAAGCTTGTCTTCCTCAGACAACTCGTCCATACCCAGGATGGCAATGATATCTTGGAGTGACTTGTAATCCTGGAGGATCTTCTGAACGCCACGAGCGATGCCGTAGTGCTCTTGTCCTACGACGTTGGGGTCCATGATACGAGAGGTGGAATCGAGGGGATCTACGGCGGGGTAGATACCAAGCTCGGCGATACCACGCGAAAGTACAGTGGTGGCGTCAAGATGGGCGAAGGTGGTGGCTGGAGCAGGATCCGTAAGATCGTCAGCAGGTACGTAGATAGCCTGTACCGAAGTGATGGATCCCTTCTTTGTGGTGGTGATACGCTCCTGCATGGAACCCATGTCCGTGGCCAGAGTGGGTTGGTAACCGACAGCGGACGGGATACGACCCAGCAGAGCGGATACCTCTGAACCAGCTTGGGTGAAGCGGAAAATGTTGTCGATGAAGAGCAACACGTCCTGACCTTCGAAGTCACGGAAGTACTCAGCGACCGTGAGTCCAGTCAGAGCGACACGGGCACGAGCGCCGGGGGGCTCGTTCATCTGACCGTATACAAGAGACACCTTCGAGCTCTTGTCCTTGAGAGAAATGACGCCTCCCTCAATCATCTCGTGGTAGAGATCGTTTCCTTCACGGGTACGTTCACCGACACCGGCGAACACGGAGTAACCCCCGTGGGCCTTGGCGATGTTGTTGATGAGCTCCATGATGAGCACAGTTTTGCCGACACCGGCACCTCCGAAAAGACCGATCTTTCCTCCCTTGGAATAGGGCGCGAGCAAGTCGACGACCTTGATTCCTGTGACGAGGATTTCCTGTTCGACGGACATATCGACGAACTCGGGAGCATCGGCGTGAATGCCGAGGAAGTTCTTGGCTTCGATTGGTCCCCTCTCATCAATGGGCTCTCCGATGACGTTCATGATACGTCCCAGAGTTTCGGTTCCGACGG
The DNA here is from genome assembly GCF_000255335.2 of Galendromus occidentalis. NCBI lineage: Eukaryota > Metazoa > Arthropoda > Arachnida > Mesostigmata > Phytoseiidae > Galendromus > Galendromus occidentalis. Next base: position 2,222,510 of record NW_003805472.1, on the reverse strand, counting down.
GGATCGTGATGGGCGAGCAGGTATCGACGACTGAGTGGCCCCGAACCAAACCTTCTGTACCGTCCATGGCGATGGTGCGGACGACACTCTCTCCCAGATGTTGGGCGACCTCGAGCACCAGACGGGGCTTACGGCCCTCGACTTCGAGCGCATTGAGGATGGAAGGGAGGTTATCATCAAACTGGACGTCGACGACGGCACCGATAACGGCTACGATGCGTCCCTTCGATCCGGTCTTGGCCTGAGCCTGGGCAGCGGCTCCGCGCTTATCTGTAGAAAAGGAGAGAATCAATCTACGGACTTCAACGATTCTGAGGTGTGAAGTCGACTACGGATGGGAAATCGTCGAATGAAATACCTAGAGAATGACTTCCGATCTATCTGAGCCGTCATCGATTCTCCTGCAGACTTTTCTTCGAAGCTTTTTCACTCTCGAACGTTTCTTCAGTATGGATTGACGCTCGACCACGACTTCCCGAGCGGAAGCCCGTCACAAATCGTAAGAGTGACCTAGCGTCCTCAACTGTCCTTTCGACCCGAACACGGATGATTGCCGGCATTATTCTATCCCAATCGGGATTCCCGAGAACGAATGCAGATGAGGGTTCATGTCAGCCGGAATTCTGCTCCTGAGGCTTCAAACATGTGAGGTAATCGGGGTCCAAGTCCCCAGTGTCAACAATGCCAGGTCAGACTCTTGAAGTGCATACGATGCGACCATCCCATCATCAAGGTATGGCAGAGGAGAATTTTTCCCGGGGAATTATCCCATCCGAACTGCTATTAACTGATCCCTGAGGATCGGAAGCCTCATTATCAAGCGCTCCCAGCAAGCCACGCCGGGGTCACGTTAAGGACGAAGCTTCGCGAGCGCGATATCTTCTCGAAAACTTCGAACATAGCCACAATGATTGAACTCAACGACATTCCCTACTGTCAGCTCGGAAATGACACGCGGAATGGGGAGCTGGCGTGTGCAAACTAGAGTTTCGGAAGAGCAGCCGGTCTCGGCGCATCGGTTCGCTCGAGGTGGGATCATAGACGGGACCTTTCAGATTTTTCCACTTACCCGAGACGAAAAGTGCGGGGAGGCATTTGCCCTGAATAGCCTGGGCCTTAGCCAAGCTCACTGGGGGCTTGACGGTTTTCAGAACCGATGAACACGCACGACCTACGGCGCTCAGCATCTTGGCTAGTGCACAGAGGTCGGTGAAAAACCAAGAGCGAATAACCACAGATCACGGGTCTCGAAACGGTGATGATGAGAGCGGCCAATGATCTTGCTTGGTGCCGCCTTCCTTGATGCGCACTCGACCGCCAAGATTGAATGTAACCCTTGCCACAAGCAGTATGAGTCGCTCTGTAGTGATGTCCATCGCGAGAGTGTGACAATCACTCATTGACATTCAGGGGATCGGGATTCGGGTTCCGTTCACATGTGGGCCAGGCTGGCGGGCGGAGAGGCGGTGCGCTCCGGTCGAGTTACGGCAGACTTCGCAGCGATGGCCCATCAATGAATTTCGAACTTTTCCTGTCGGATTTCCGGATGAGACCGGAAGAGGGGTAGAACGCTCCAGTGATCCCCTGAGCGAAGAGCTCCAATCATTGATGCGTGATTATATGATCATTATCCGCACCTCATCGTGCGAAAGACTGTCACGTACTGAGCCTTCTTTTTCATGGCCTCTGTATACATGTCCCGTCCTTCCGCGCGCTCAGACCATACCATCGATTCTGTCTTTCGCTTTTGATTCCTTTTTGAGGGACTTCAGAAGGATTGGCGCGATCGTTACACGGACGAGCTCCGTCCATAAATTCGCGCCCTTTCGTTTTCTGTTCCAGATACATATAGACTGTGAATGAAATTTTCATCACTCTCATCGGACGAAAAATAAAAATGTCATTCTACAAGAAAATATCCTCTTTTATTGGTTGTGGAATCTTAGTTGGAACTACGCTTTCCCTCACAGCAATGATAAATAATTGATCATCAAACGCGGAGACATCATTGGTGTCGATCGATGGCGTAGAGCTCGTTGAGCTGCCGCTCCCGATTTCAAACCTCGCAAGAACCACAGAAGTGTATAAGAAAGCCGCTAACAACCATCGCGAAAACCCATACTAAGGCGCTGTACATCTTACTCTGCTGGAGAAGCGGCAACTCACACAGCGTGCGCGCTCCGCCTCGTGAGGTGGAGATTTTGGCTCAAATTCGTGCCGTCGTTCAGCGCAAGGGTTCGAAGGTCTCAGCTCTCGCGACGGAATAAACTCGCGGGAGCCTTCTCCGCATGGGAATTTAGATCCTCGCCTTCCTCATCTCTGTCATGCCCCATATTAGTCCTTAGCCACACATAGTCGAAGACAGCTGCGTATGTACTGAGATCTTAGAGACGCTCAGCCAGCAATCTCTCCTGATCAAGCTGAAGATGCAGAGCGCGCAAGACGAACACATGCTCCGCATCATCCAAAAGCAGTTGGAATCGTGGGTCTACGGCGGCACCGCCAACGGTGTCCGTTCTGCTGATGGATTCGAATGTACCATGATCGCCACCGAGTTGAGACTCCTACTTGGGATGCCTCGAGACGGAGCAGCTCGACCCCGGAAATCACTACATCGTGTGAACAGAATTTCTTGAAAATACTTCGGCGTTCCGTTCCTCGCCAGATCATCATTTGGACGTTCATCAAAGAGCTCAACCATCATTCCCCAGCTGAACTGATGTCGGAAGGCGCTTCTCACGGAATTCGGGAGGCTGAGCTGAAAAAGAGGTGGAGAGAAAGGTCAGTGGATTGGTACGCTGAAAGCCATTCGAGAACTCCTCTCACGTCGAGTCGAGACCCCGAGTGCCAGGACTTGGGCTCCCAGACGTCCTAGCAGCATGCTCAAATGCCTAAGGGGAATCTTCGCACAACAACTGTCATTGATGGAGGATTCGTTCTCGATATGTATTCATATGTCCAGAACATTTCGCCCAAGACGAAGCAACTCTGTCAGATCACTATGGCACGATCAAATATCGAGTGTATAAATGTGACATGTCCGAAATACTGGAGAAACAATCATCAGGGACGGAGTCTCAAATCCATATGATATCACATAATACCAACCTTCTCATCGAGCTGGAGTTCCTTGGCGTGTTTCGCCCCCGTTCTAATGATCGTTTTTCTCCACACTGTTTTATGATGAACTTCGATGACTGCGGCTTCCTCTGCTCCGATCCTCCGAGGAGATTATGCTGCTGCTGTTTTCCGGTGTCCGAATTCTATTGAACACCGGACCTCCAGAGGGTCGTACACTCAAACAATCCACCCCTAGTTCTAACATCGCCTAATAAAGATCACTATTCCGGGAATATGGCTGACACGGCTCGAATGAACCCCTTGAAAGACTCCGAAATTTGAGCAAAATCAAACGGTCATCGGAGGAGGTATAAGCCCCCGCCAAGAGTATTGGAAACAAAGAGATAAGGGTAAGAGAACACAAAGGGGCTGGAACACTCGACGGCGCGTCTGGAGTTTTCTCTGGAGTCGCGTTCGTTCGTGCCGAGCGAGGAAACTTCAGATGCCGTAGTGCAAAGCACATCTGCAACTCAAGTTTAGGCGCAGCGGTCTGAATGTTGACAATTCTGGTGATACTAATATGCCCCAATTTGAATCTTCCACGACGGAATTTTCTATTTTTTTTATTTTTTGTTTATGAAGATTTGTCCTCTCTGACAATGACAACATGTCGTCTTCGCCATGACCTTGTCTCTCGTTCCTCATGGTGATCCTTGTAATTTTGGTGGCATGTTAGGTGTCTGTCTTTCCGCAGGCTCCTTTGTTTATTTGATTTTTCGTTCCACGTTTCCCTTCTCTTTCGATTTCAATGGTCGGCTATCAAAGACTATGTGCGCATGAAAGGCTGGTATGAGGCTAACTTTCTTCCTGACTTTTCCGAACACAACGCGCAACCTTCCGTTTGAATAAGCCGTAGTTCTCTCGCCAATCCTTCGCTGCATCGACGTTCGCCGGAGATTCGTCATTGGGATCTGCCAACATACTGATCACCTGTTCGAAAGAGAGAGCTCTGGATAAGTCGGATGCACCCCGATATTCACTTCATTCCACCAAGGACCGAATAAGTATTCTCCGCATTCATTCGAATGATGCAGCAACTCACTGAGATTAGAATAGTCTCGACCGTGTGTACTGGAAGCCAACGCTCGCTTGCTTTCTCGTAGCCGTATTTGTCGTCACCGGGCTCGTGCAAGATTGAAATGCAAACGTCCCCGTTTTTATCGATGTTCGGATGCCTGTAAGAGAGAACCGTCAGCTCGAGCTCTAGCGTCCGCGGATCGTGTGGGAAACGAGAATACTGAGCATCGCTGCCGTGTCCAACCAAACACGTCGCGGACTCGACTATGCCTCATAAAGAAGACCTTCCTCCTAGTTTCAGGAATCGCGAAAGTCAAAGCCTTCGAAACTCACCAAATTTCAGTGATGAACTTCATCTTGGGTGGACGAATGGGATATTCTCCAGGGAAGAAGAGGTGTGCCTTGAAGAAGCCGCCCTCATAAGGCGTATCAGGGGGACCGATTATAAGGACCTCCCACTTATAGATGTCATTGTCATCGATGAGACCGGCGGAGAAGCCCTCTACAGGATTTTTCTTCAGCTCTGCGGGGAAGAAAGAACAACATCACATCGAGTCGAATCATGCTGAGTTCATCTCGCTTATGATTTGCGGAGGTATGTAGTTCTCGTTCCGCGGAGAGCTGAGGTCCGCTACGGGGTATTTTCTAACTCAATCAATTTGACCTGAGGTTCGAACTCTCCGTGGATTCGTAGACCTTCCCATTGTCCCTGTGCCCATAAATTAATCTCATTGCGCCTTCCGGTGGACCGTTGATAAGGACAATCGATTGGGCTTCATTCAACAGCGAACAATGCGACCTATGAGTCTTAGGAAGGTTCACGATTTTCAAGTCCACGGAAAAGCTCGGGGAATCTGATCAATAATCAAGGCATTACCGAGTCGACGTGAAAGGATCGTTCTCTGAGAAACCCATGAATCAACGTCCCGGGCTCGTACCGGGGCAAGATGTACCCTCGATTTTCTTCTCTCGTATTTCTTCTCGAATCCACTCCCGACAGACTCGCAAGCCTTGGCAGCCTCCAACCCCTCTCACGCATTGCGAGAAACAGGCACAGCTCTTCATGACCGGAGAGCTATGGGGCTCGGATGACCCGGAGCCGAATGATATCGTGCGAAAGGCTCTCGCAATCTCTCCCGATGCGTTATGGGCGAATCGCAAGCGCGATGTTCGCAATGAAGCGTGTGCTATGAACGTTCGCTTCCTAACGAGGAAAAGAATTTGGTGACGAGCCCCGGTCGGACATGAATTCCAGAATTCGGACATCAGACACATCTCGCGACATGGCTCCCGAGCCTCGATCTCGAATGCAGTTCCCTCGTAGTTTTGAGATCGACGAGGCGATGCGATCGATCCATGCAAGGGAGGGGAAATGCGCCCCCGAAGTGCAATGCTCATACTCATGGCATGCGCTGGCAAAATGTCCTCGCAGAGAAACGAGGCACTATTTGCGATTGACACGGACCCCTGTAAGTCCGGGATTTCGTTTGGAATGCGCACAAAGGGGTGAGCCGAGCGCATTCTCGGAAGTGTTCCTCCCGTGTGAAAAGAAACAGACCCCATAGTTGGGCGTTACGTGAGTAAGAGTAGCGATTTTCCCGGGGAGTTCCCACAAAGCTGTGCCAATCCCGGATTCACGCCGCATCCTGGGTTAGAGCCATTGGATTCCCGAGACTCGCATGCGAAGGGCCTCGGAGAACACCGAATTGCGAGAGCAATTCGAGCGGCGAGCGGCCACCCCTCGTTGGCAGCACCAGCAGCACAAGTAGGCATCCGGTCAAATTGAGTTACGCTGTATTTTCTTACCGTTAAGCTGTTTCCGCAGCAGCAAAGCACTCCGGCTGGTGTCCATTCGAATCAGTTTAGCTATGCAATGTCCTCGGGCTTCTAATACTCTTGTGGCACAGCCTGCAGAGTAGCACACAGCAAAACGCAAATCACCTAGGCATCGGAAACCTGCCTATTTCGCCGGACGGGTCGGAAGGGGCGGCCATCTTGGAAAATGGCGCTTCGGCGCGGTTTTCGAAGTCAAATAACTCTTGCGTCCCGTATTCCGGATATTTTCGGAGCTGAATCTCGTCGTAGGCGACCTTCTTAGTCCGAGGATTATCGCAGGTGATTCTTGCGAGGCCCTTCTCGAGAACCCGTGTCCCGGAACCCTCCATCATATCCATGTCATACTTTGTACTCCAGATTTCGTCTGAAAGAGCTAGGAAATTCAGGCGCTGGGAACAGAAAAGGAAGACTGGAAGACTTTTGAGAAAAAAGAAATCAAGCTGCTGAAAACCTAGGAGGGCATCATACGCACTGGATAATCCGCGTTTTTCTTATCGGTGCCGTGGTCGAACGAGGGAATCGTATGATACCCAGCATATCCGTTCGTGAATGCACGTGAGGCATGCTTTCCCGTTTACGGGGAAAAGCTTTCCTTTCGACTGTCACGATCGGAGCGAATGAGATCAAGCCGAAAGCCGTGGGTCCCGTCCACGAAGATCATACTGATTTTTTGATGGTACAGCTTTCTTTTCCTCGGAGCTCTCAAGTGCTGAACTCTTCGAATGCTGGAAGGAAGAAGCAGCCCAGGTACGGAAACGTCTGCATGAGAGAGAAAGTTCGAGAAAAGCCAGACAAGCACGCAGAAGCATTCATGGCAGAATGTGCGAATTTTTAGGTACCCATGGAGAACCCCGGCGCTCGGTTTCCGGTTGTCGTCCACGGACACTGCAGCAGCTAGTCAAGTTCTGGAGCACACGAGCCATCGAGAGCGTAGAATTGTCCACTGGGATCGCGTGGGTAGCATCGGAATATCGAACTGATATTATAATGCAATTGAACGAGCAGCATGATGAATGAGCTTCGTGTCGTCCCGTTACACGAGTGCGAACACATGAGGTTCAAATCGGGAGTTAAACGAGATGACGAACGGTTCTTATACGGTGACGTGAGGAGGATGGAAGACAGCGCAATAGACGGAAGAGTCTTGGGCACCCTTGACGATAATGCGAACTAGATTGATGGAATGGAGATAAGAGGGTGGAGACGTGACTTGACGGTGATGAGGGGAGGAAATTCGAATGACGACGGTGTTCTCACGGATCATCCGAAATTATCGATCGATTATTAAAAATTATGATTATCGCCATTTTATTATCGCGCTTTGATTGTACAGGTCTTCCGGAAGCCCCGATCGTTTATATTATACAAAGAGTGCAACTACGACTCAATGCGGGATGTCCTCCTGAGCATTCACGACTCACGCCCCCTCTGCTCGTGCCATCCCGTCTCATGATTTGAGGTTCGGTCTCTTGAACCAGGACATCGGCCACGGAGCCTGTATGACCCGCGAGTGTGCGGACGCAGGACTTCGAACGCATGTCCTACACGCGAGCCGTCCAGTCCCGACCGCCGCCGTCTATCGATCGTAGAATGCAAAGCCAGAGCGTATACCCCAGAGCGATGACCGTGGTAATCTCGGATCACTCTGTTCTGCTAGAGGTCCCAGCATTCCACTGGTTTATCTTCTCCACAGCTGAACAAGAGTGGACGATGCGGACTCACTGCGAGACTGCAAACCTCCGAGATGTGCCCGGTTAGCGACAGCTTTAGTTTACCCGAATATTCACCATCCGGTCGCTCGAGCCGAACCAGAACCGCTCGTAGCCAGGATCGAACGCAACGCATCGGACCCAGCCCTTATGACCAAGAATAACGCGGCGAACTTGCCAATGACGATGAAATTGGGATCAAGGCTGCGACGGTTCCTCCCATGGGGTGCGGATTTGAGCTTGGCTGCCCTCCGGAGCCGAAACCAGAGCCTGAGAGCCATAATTCTTACCCAAAACCACTGCTTCTGGGACCCGCACTCCGCGCGGATCTTGATCCACGGTATGCATCACCCTTCCGTGTTCGTCCCGGGCTCCGATTCAGACCTGGAGCTCGTGAGCTTCCTCCTTGATGGGAGGCAGCGCTACCAGAGACGTATCATAATTGCGTTCAAGTGACGGAAAAGCCATTGTGCGACGTGTGGAGTTACGAGAGCAAGATCCGGATCTGATAGAGCTGGTTTTCGCTTTACTTCTGCGACGAACACTCGAACCCGGTCACCGGCTCAGCTGTCAGAAGACTTGCTGATGCACAAGCCGCTGTTACATTCTTCAGAGAGAAGTTCATGTTCTCTCTGTCCTTCTTACTTCGCTTGCGTTGTTCGCTTCTTCGTGAAATCCGAGACGGCACAGGAGTTCTTCCCCGTGTGGTAGATGTCGTTGCATTCGTTGATGACGTGTTTCATCGTCTCCTCATAGATGCCACCCCTGGGACAGGTTTTATAGGTTCCGGGGTAGGTCTTGTGAACTCTGGTTGGCAACATGTAGGCTCTGGCCAAAGCTAGGAGGGCGCTCCCCTCACCGTTATCGTAGGTGAAGTCAGTTACACCTCGAGTTTCTTTCCCTTGGTGTAAGTACTGAGGCTCGTCATGAGCAGCATGCTGTCTCTCCTCATCGCCTCTTGCGTCTCTCGCATCCTTTCTTTGGTCCTTTTGTTGAAGATATTAGAGAGCGGGCGTCTTTCTCCATCGAGTTGGAGACTGATGTCTGAACACTTGTATTTTGCTCAAAGTCGTTCGGTCTCCTGGTACGCCTTGGTTTTCTTCTGAGTGAGCTCCATCATTCTCAAGATTGCTTTCGGCCATCTATTTTCAGGCATCGATCTCACTCTTCCGAAGAATCTCAATTTGTTTTGGGCATCCCGTGCTCCGGAGGATGACCATCTATGTTCGCCCTCGACGAACTCGTTCGATACTTTCGACCCTGGAATCCCTAGTGCCCATTTCCCGGTTTTTCGCTGGGCTCCATTCAGGGTGTCCCTCAAATTAGCGCTCCTCACCAAGACCGATTTGGCGTAGGAGAGTTTCAGGACGGCGCTTGCTTTCCACTGCACTCTAGTGATTTCGAATCGGTTGAAACCCTAGAGAGACGTAGCATGCATTGCATGCAGGGCGGAATCCGCCCCTTTCGCCCAGGCCTCATCATGTGCATTGAGGTAGTTTCTGGAGTCGGATAGGGCTGTCCCACGGTACTTAGAGTTTTTTGCAAATGGGATGGATTCCGCTGTTCTGACCTGGAACCCGACTCCGCGGTTCTGGAGTTTGGTCTCGTGATCCCGAATGTATAGCATGAATAGGACACATGACATCGGGCATCTTTTTCTCGGAGTCCCTGGTTCGTTTCTATCCACCTCGAGGAATTCTCGCTTCTTTGTTTCGGCGCATTTGGCATGAAGCACGCTAGTTTGAAAAATCGGTATTGCACACAAGCTGAGTTTATCAAGAGCACGCTGAATTGAAGGTTTATATCACGGTCGTTTATTTCGACATTATTTTTCGCTTCCTTCCTGACAAAGTTAAGAAATTCAGTTATGTACAGTTGTGAGCAAAAGTTCCCTCTCCTTCGTTCAACTTAAAATCGAGTTCATGAACTCAAGCGTTTGTTTAGTCGTCTTAATTAGTCCACTGCATCAACGGTTTGGACGGCTCGCGATGATCGGAACAAAAACTCAAGCTCAAAGAAACGACAGGCGCGTCGGAAACGTTCAGGTTGAGTATTCCTTGTTTTCGGAGGAAATCGGCGGTAAAACCTGCTGTGTAAGATATCGTAACCGGGAGATGTAGAATTATATGGCAGGATCTACGTCCAAGTGGGTCGGTTCGCACCGTCATTCAACTAGTGGTTTGTCGAAAACGCAAAGCTTCACTTATCCAGCGAACTATAGCTCACAAGAATTCGTCATTTTTCTCGGAATCCGATTGTCATCGTAGTCATTAGAGATCATAAAAGAAAAATTGGATAAGCAACCGACGGTTTGATCATACGCGAAAGTTTTCAACTCATTCAACTCAGGCAGTATGTTCCGTCGAAGTAGGCGAGCCGCTCGGGTCATAGAAACTCTACACGGAGTCTTTTTCCGTAGGAAACCGGAGGTGGAACTCCTCAAAGAGAACAGCCAGTTGCCTCGCGACACCCAGCCACCGCATTTTCCCGCAAGTTCTCCGCCGTCACCGTCTGTCCAGCAATCTCTTGATCGAATTCGTCGGGAGCGCCTACGAAAAGTCTACTCACCAAGAGCTGCCATTGGAGGAAACATTCTTGTGAACTCCATTGGCTGCTGAGGAGCTTTGTTCGCTCGCAAATGCGAATATAGATGTCATATGCTCGAAGAAGCTTCGCGGTCTGACCTTAAGGATTTACATAATCCCCGGAGGGATCAAGGAAACGTAGGACGGGCACGTCCCCGAAAACCTTTGCTCGCACCTGTAGATAACACACACTTCTAACAGCTTCGCCAAATTGCCCCTATGCTTTCATTGACTCGAAATTGACTAGGCTTCGCAGCAGTGGTTCGGAAGGTCGCCGAACCGCCATGCGCATTGAACAAACTCTCACGCAGTGATCGAGACGTGTAGACGAGACTCCCAAATCGAGAAGATGAGGGTTGCTCTATCCGGACTCTCGACCTTGGCCGAAACCTTCTCCCTTCGAGGAAGGTCATCATGAACGTCTAGTTTCCTAGCCGTCATCGTGAAAGAATGAAGGATACTGGGGTTTTGATTTCTCGCTGCAACTTCGTGTAGAAGTCACCTTCTGGAAGTTCGGCGGCGCAAACTTTCAATCTGGGTATCCAGTGGCTCTTCGTCCTTATTTTACACCGAAATCTCATAATTGCTTGAACCGTCGGATAGAATTGGCCGACGAGAACCTGCAGGAGAAAGGCATCAGAGTTTGAGAACTTCGCTCAGAGTACCTGTGTCAAGAGACCAGGGGTCGGAAGGTCGTTTCCGTCTCCATTTGGCGAATTGTTCTGATCCGCGAAACGAATTCTACTCTAGTCGCGGACAACTTCATTGGAACGTCAGAATGATCAAGTTCCTGCTATATTGAAGATGAGTCTCCTACCTGGCGTCATTAGTTGTTTGTTTTGCTGGGCGTTGCCTGTCCAATTCAGAACGGTGCGATTGACCTGAGAGCCTTCAGACCTAGCTGTGACCAACAATTCGGTCTCGGAGCCCTAGAGGAAACGGAAAAACCTGATCGTAGGTGCTTTAGAGAAGAGAGAGCGGGACAGTGATACTCCCAATGCCAATGGATAGTGAGCTGAACGTTCCGATTCTTCGGGAGCCTGATTCCTCACTGCATGGATTACGGAGTCATAGTTTCCGGCGAAACTCCCGACACTTGGTGTCGAGCTTTCGTCACTTATTGCTCCACTGTTACACTGCGACTCACCTTACGGACTAGGGAACCCATCCCGCTGTGGGCCGGCGTTCTTTCCGAATTATTGTTATTACTTCCACCGTTGGAGCTGGTTTGCTGCGCGAAAGGGTGCCCGACACCACCTCTCGGCGGCGAGCTCGGACCTCCACTTGAGCTTTCACACGGTGGTGAGAGGATTCTGCGGAGGATAGACGAGATGATCGAGCATGAGTTAAGGCCAATTGAGCTCTCTGAATAAAATGCGGGCTGTCGGAGTCGATCGAATAAGGCGAAAGAAAGCGTCTCGTGAGCCACTCACTTAGGCTGTGCTGAGGCCGGTAATACCCTGACACCACCGGTCGGCCGAGCTCCGATGGGAGCCGTGTTAGCCTCGATGATACAGTTTTGCTTACGACTCGCTCCGCTCAGTGGTAAATTGAGCGTCTCCTCACGGCTTTTCGTGTCTTTCTCTCCCGAGACAGCTGCCACTCCTGAATGGAGCTCGATTTTGTCCAACCTGAGATGAATGAGAGTGAGAATGGAGAATCGCATGCGAGGCATTCCACCCCAAGAAAAAATATAAGGGGTTCTTCTCAACCTGAGAGAAATTCCTCTTCATCGGGTCGGCGATACATCCCATGAGGATCGACGTGGAATGTTCACGTATAACTGGGTTTCACATACCGTTTATCAGTGTAGACAACCTTGAGCTCCTCGACATTACGGACTCTTGTCGACGCAATTTTGTAGCTTGGATACATCGGACCGCACAAGGTGTAGCAGATATTCCGGGCACAACCTTGACTGAATGGATTGTAACCGCCGCGGAATTTACCCGTCACCTGGTCAATCGAGGAACAGTTTTCAAAAATAGCTCTCGCCTTACGTCATAATTGTTTCACCATTCAATATGATCATCCGCGAATTCTAATCGTGCCGACGACACGTCGATGAGATCGTTTCCCCGACTAGTTGGAGTCGTTGCGAATTGCCTCATCGAATCCGGGACGTATAAAAATATCGAACCTGTTCGTTTGTGGTGCGGCCTCGAGCAATAAGAACCATGTGGAATCCTGTGAGCCCCAATATAGGCAAGAAGAGCAGGCAGCACAAGAGCATGATTCCTGGGGATGGGGACAGGGAAATCAGAATTGTTCCTTCGGATGACGGGAAGCAGTGGCGGCGCCAGTCATTTTTTTTCGGGAAGCTTGAATGTTCCTTGGATACAGCATCCCCCGAACAAGGAAGTCAGCGCGCTCGGAGACACAAAGAATAACTCCATAGGGCAAGTATTAGTGTTGCTTAGATGCATACAATGATACATATCTATGTACATTATATAGTAGAAGCAGCGGAGACTTTCCGCGTTCCGTCTTATGTTACTTTCCCAGCGACGAGCTGAGATACGACTCACTTAAGCGTTTGAATCACAGTCATACCACTAGGGCAATTGTCCGATCGTTGCCTTTGGCGAATTCGTCCACGATATGATTTGGAAGTTCTCAGCTCTCGGTCAGATGTTGATGACGGATCACCAATCATGAAAGAGGAAACCCGCGTTTTGGGGTTGCGTGCGTGTAGTGCGTCCAAGCGCATGTGCGGGATCAAGTCTTTCTCGTGACCTCGAGAAATTCAACCCGGCATGATCGACAGCAGCAGTCTGAATGCTCCGAAACCGATGGAACATATCTATGATCCGGAAATTTTTAGGAAGCTATAGCTTACAAAGCTTCCCGCTGGCGCCGCCACTGACGGGAAGTAGGGTCTTGATGGGTGTCGCGAAGACTCGTCCTCCGGAGAGGAATAGAATTCAGTCTCACCTATTGTGAAGCATCCTTGCAATGAAGTGATGTTTTTGCGGTTTGTCTCGTTCAGTACATACACGATACACCATGCGAAGATGCTCAACAAATGAACGCTGAGAAATACCAGGAACAGGAAGAAAAACCGGTAGTTTCTACGGCCAATGCAGTTGTTCACCCACGGACAATGATGGTCGAACGTCTCGACGCAGGCGTTGCAAATTGAACAGTGAGAGACACGCGGCGGTCTGCAAAAGATTCGTAGACATGGATAAGTCAGGGGGAAAATCCATCGGGCCACAACCAGTGCTCTTCCTGTTCTGTTAAGCGGAATCGAGCTCGAAGCATCAGTCGTCGTCTCCGTACTCACCGATAGAATTGGCAAGTCGTGCACCATTTCAGGTGTACCGAGACGCCATTGATCTGAGTATTCTTGAACAGTGGGAAGCGGAATTCATCAGCGTCATTAGCCTGGCATTTCTCCTTCGGAATGATACCTGGGGGGAGGAAGAGAAATGGATTTTTCATTCGCAGTCGCACAGGCGTGGCGTGCCCAAGTCTTCCGAGCATGAATGCAAGGGGGAGCCATCGATGAGCTAACGATCATCGGAAGTCCCGGACTCTTGTTCCCAACATAGCTCAGGCTGAAGGGGCTAGGGAAAATGACTATCCGGGGCCAGGATGAGTCGCACTCGGGGTATATTCAAATGAACAGGTCAGTTCGACGATTTCGATGCTGAAGAAGACGAGCAGGGAATCAATGAATGACACCATCGGCCTGCCCTGCCCCCACGCAGAGGAAATGAGTGTTCGAAGGGTTTCTCCCTGAGATCACCTCCTCGAAAGCGGCTGAGGCACCTGTGCGACGCGGCCGCTTCTAACAAACGCTCTTTCCATAGTACGGGTGCCCTGAACTATCTCGAGCCTGATACCGTGATCGGGCTCCCTAATTCAATTCGCTCGTCAGAATTCGTCGATAGACGCAAGTCCTAATCGGGATTGACACCGATATTGGTCTCTTTAGCCGCGCCGACGGCGACATTGAGTTTTTTTGGCGTTGTGTGTGGGTTACAGCTGATCGACTGAGTGTGTAGTGCGGCAAGGCCTCAGGCTTCGGATAAAAACAGCTTCCGATTGAGTCGCATCAGCAACGCTGCAGAGCAACTCGGTTTCCCTCTTCGCCCGATATGGCTTTGTGGGTGGCTGATCCGCTATCTGTTCATTACTGCGCATCTTCCGTGCGAATTGTTCCGATACGGGAAGCAGCTTCTTACCTGGATTCGTGAAGGTTGTTAAGGCGAAGTTGATGACTAAAAAACAAGTGACAATCCCCTGCACTATGTACACCGTGAGATTGTACTGTTCTGCTAAAGCTTGACATCTGAAAGGAAACGTATCCTCATTAGTCAGAGCTAATCAAGAATTCGATTCCATCGTTCGAATCGATCCCGAAATAGCTCCGGATGGAAGTTCGGATGTGACCGGCAGACCTGCATGAAGGCACACGACCCTGTGAATTCATCCCTGAAGTTAAACGACGGACTCCCACTCCCTAATTTTCCGCAATGGCAGCCTCCCCGCAGAAGTTCCATGACTCGTAGAGGCTCTCCCAGGATTTTCGAAGAACCTCCACTCGAGGTCGTCGGCATCAGGCCCATTTTGCCGAGTCAATGAAGCACTGATCCCACTCCCTGCCAATACATACAGTTTTTGGTACCTACGCCACAACTTCCTCGGACCCATTGAGCGCGACTCCGATACCGCACTCGACCGACAGACGGGACAGCTCCGCAGACCCGCTCCTTCCACCGGAAAACGATCTCTGTCAGCAGAACATCGCGTTAGATCGAATCAATAGAGGGTGTCGGAGGGCAACTCGTGACAGATCTGGGATCGGACTCAGATTAGGGGCATCGCCACGCACCCCTGCCCCCTGGGTACGCTGTTGCCCCTTCGTGTCAGCGATACCGTCCGCGAAAATCTGCGGAGATTTAGGCTTGAATACCGAGAATCGAAGGGAGCGCAGCGAGCCTGGCTGCCGTTGGCTGCGAGAGTACACTCGCAATCTATCGTAGGAACGTCGGTTTTGCCCGCGGCAGCGACATACACCCTTACGCGATCTTGCCATAAATTTTACCCTGAGAGTCAGTGCAAGGATTCCATCTCGGAGTCCGGGAATCGTGAACACGGGATCCAAGGAATCGCTTGATTCAATTCAATCAAAAATCGCCCCGTGTATTCGGGTGCAGAGAGGGAGCCGCGCCCAGGTTCCGGGCAATGAGTCCGTTCAGAACACTATTTTTGAACGTGCTCAATAGCATACGGGCTTGACGATTCTATCTATTGTTTAATTTGAAGTGTCAGGTGTCGCTGTGGATATCCGGCCCCACGGATCCAATGAAAGTGTTCGTTCTCAGCAGGATCTACGGAATTAAGGAGCCTTCCTGATTTGTGTCGGTCTAGGCCATGACATCCAATTTCCTTTAAACCAGTCGAATCCGTGCGACTGCTCCTCGTGGATTGGCACGAGTCGAGGAACCATAGCACGGGTTCCCGGCGAGATCCGGGATTTGGTTCGGCGGTTGCTTCTCTCCCTTACCACATAGGCCACCTCCTTGGATCCTTGAGCAGGCCGACTACCAGAGAGCGGACGAAACACTCGTCCCTCCACGGAGGAGGAAGCATCTGAGAATCGAGTGTCTCTCTAGTCTGTCCCTGTCGAGCTGTCCGTCCGCGAAATTTCCCCCTGGAGTGAGGGGAGTGGTTGTCGAGTATAAGCGAGACGTCTGAGGTCTCTATTCA
Source organism: Galendromus occidentalis (assembly GCF_000255335.2). Lineage (NCBI taxonomy): Eukaryota > Metazoa > Arthropoda > Arachnida > Mesostigmata > Phytoseiidae > Galendromus > Galendromus occidentalis. The sequence goes on along the minus strand of NW_003805472.1, from coordinate 2,206,525 downwards.
TCGCTCTCTCGGGGCTTGATCTCAGAAATACCCCCAGGAGCGCAGGAGCAACGAGGATATCGAGTTTCGAGCGTGCCAACTTCACCGGAGGAATTAAGGCGGGGCTCACGCGATAGATTTCTAAGAGTCAGAGTCGGAGCAACACGGTCAGCGAGTCGCGAGTTGAGGTACACCTGTGCTCCAGAGACTGTTGGGTCTTCGAGCGAAAGTGGCGCTCTAATCCCTTCCCCCCCTACAGCAGAATGAGAGGAGGCCTTCAAAACCATGTTGACCAGGACGAGGAATCGAGAGAACAAATGAAGCCTCTGATCTGACCGCTAAACGTTACCGTCCTGATCGCGATGGAAGGCAGCTGATTACTGAGCAGCGGGGAGGAACTTAGGATCGCACGCAAGATATTAAAAAGACCTCCGTTTGAGTCGGGGTCTCACCCCGATGCTTCCCATGCACTCGATTGACGGAGTCCTGACACATAAGACGTACTCCCGAAAATCACCATCAGAGAACTTTCGATTTTGCATATAAACAAGCACACGCCATCATTGATGAAGGAGGAGCAGCTTGATTCGCCGAGTGAGCTAATCGTCTGGAAGGGCGGATGAATGTAGCCGTCACGGACGGCTATCTCAAGATCGTTTCGACGCTACCCGGAAGTTGCGGCAACGTTATCGCTCCGAATAATTCGATCCAGGCATGCTCGAATCCCACTGGGACCGATATAGACGAGAGCAAGCGGAGAGTTGCCGAAGGCGAAGTCATCGCTGTATGGTTACGCGTTACGCCACTTTGAAGGATGATTTTATCGTGCAGCGATATCCGGGCGGCACCCGCGTTTATCCGCGGAAGACCCAAAAGATGCTCCATTCGATGAGCGAGGAAGGCTGAACGGAGCCGTGGTCACTCAGGAGGGTTCTCCCATGAGGATTCGTGTTCAGAGAGTCAAGTGTTCCAATGAGCATTTCCGCTTCCGAAAGTCTGTGATCGAAATCGCCGACGACAAGGAGCATCGCAGCGTGAAACTGAGGCCAGATACCATGCGAGACAGACGTTCAGAGGAAGAGCAGACCCGGTCGGACACTTCCGTGTCCGATCACTCTCCTGCACTGGGAACGTATTTTGAACGCTTCGAGCAGATGATGCGGTGACAGGGATGGAGATTTCTCTCGCCGACATTGGTAATGAGTCGGGTTTCCCCTGTGAGGGATGACTAATGCACTGACAAGCTGAGAAACACTAGTGATAAGTTCCGAAACTAGGTTTGAACTCACGGGAATATAAAGAAGATGGCTGTGGCTACGATAAGCAGGAGCCAAGAGAAGAAAGCCGGGACGAACCGGGTCCGAGATCTGCACTTGCCCATTCTAGATGGTCAGGCAGATTGGGGAACTCACGACCGAGTCATTGCGGAGTTAGTCGATCCTTGGGAACACCACCGATCGACTTGAAGCTTCAACACAACCTCGCACTAAGCAGCACTAGCTACACTTGTTCTGGTCGGTGTTGCCTGCCTTTCGAGCGTAGGAAGAAGCGACCTCATAGAGGCGACCTGTCGAGAGCACCGACCGCACAGCCACGGAATACGGGAGGCGTTCTCGTGCTTCACTCTCGGAAAACCGTAGTGTCCAGACAAAGTTCGGAACTGGACTAAACAGCCACTCGATGTTGCGCGGGGCGGTCAACCATCCGATTCGTTCATCCGATAAGTCGAAACTTCAGCGCGCGAAAATTCGAATCAGCGCGCAGCATCCTCCTACAGTGCGTTTTCCATGGAGAAAACGCGGGTTCCCGTCGATGACGCTTGAATCACAGTCTGCCGGCTCCGGATCTACTTATGCAAAGATCTGGCTCTTGGACCACCTTGTTCTTTAGCAGATTTATCTGCTAGATAGCGAAGGAAACGTAGAAATCATGTCTCTTGAAACGGCGAAATATTTTCCTTGTTTTTGAGCGAAATCATCTGAGATTGACAATGTCATCTTCTCACGAGGAGTTGCCCCGACCCAAATCGCAGTCAGGGGCTCAATCCGAAGACCGAACTCGGTGTCTGTCACTTCCGCCGGAAACATATGTCGAAGGAAAAATTCTGTCAGCCTCGGCCACGTACTGAATCGGAAGTTAACACGGTGCCGAGTCGGAATTTACTCGGTTTCAAGGTTCCGCCCTTTGTGATTATCCGCACGAAGGAGCATATCCCTCCGGTTTCCGTCGGCGTAGAGGAGTTTCTTCCAGAGAGAAGTATACGCGCACACGTCAACATTTTCGGACAAGGAGATATCGGTCATCTAAGACTTCAAGTGCGTTCCGTCTTCAACGATAGACATGCGGTTCAAGTATCATGGGAGAGCTTCGACATTGAATTAGGGACATTCGATTCCGTGGATGAGAAAACTTCGAGTTGGGAGAGATGAGGCGCGACACTTGGCGGAAACAGGGGAATTAGGAGGCGTTGGCCCTTCCAGGGAAAATGAGTCCAGCGTCAATAATTGTCACACCCGCGGCGCGGTGCCATCAGAGATCCCGGCGTAATCGCGGATGACGGGCTACCAGTACATTTCAATGATGCAAAATCGAGGAACCGCCGTCGCAATCTTCCCTCCAGAGCCCTTCCAAGCTCTCCAGGAGATCGATGCGGATGAGAACTAAAAGTGAGAATGGTTATGTTGCAGATTATTGGCACGAGAACTCGGCGAGGTCGGATCAGCGAGTCAGGATGCTCCGAAACTTTTCCCCGCTTTCATCCTTTCGATCCTCGTTGACGCAGCGGTGACGCCTGTTCCTAGCGAAACAAGAAATTATCCAGACGACGAGTATCTTCCGTGGGGTGATTTTTATGATTCTGGCCATAATGAGTCATGAGTACGTCGCCGAACAACACTCCGCCGCTTCGCACATGCGAGGGAGCACCGTCCACAGCGGAATTGCTTCCTACGAGCTCGAGCCCGCTTCTCACTCTGGATCAGTCTACCACCGTCGAGCTTCCCTGAGACTTTTAACTAGGGAGCGTCTCGAGCTGGAAGAAACTCTCCGCAGGATCGAGGAGTTGTCGAGATTACGGCGCAAGATCCCGTTCAGAGCTTGAACAAGGCCTTCCAATATGGTCCATCTGGGGTATCTTGGGATCCCAGGTCGCCTTCATCTGCCATGAGGGTCCTCCGAGAGTCCGCGATTCCACTCCAACGAGATCTCGGACCGCAGTGCTTCGCCAGTAGAGTGGCGGGTCGCGGTGTTCTAACCAAAGAAAACGTTGAGCGACCGCGACCCTTGCGCATTCCCTATTCCAGATCGCGGGACAGCTTCCAAGGCGAATCGGGGAGGAAACACGCTGATCGACTGCTAGACGACTGGTCATTGATGGCTTTGGCCATCGCAGTCAATCTATGTCCCCATCCAAGAGGTCAAGATCCGTATGGGGACCATCGATGTACTTCGAAGGCGAGATGATCTTCGAGTTATCCTCGGGAATCCCGTGAGATCCCGAGGCCCAACCTCGGGGGTCAGTTGAGAACAGGAAGAGCATGTGATTGCGAATGATTCGTCTGCCAGCCAATGAACGGTGTCTTATCCTGCCAATCGTTGTGCAAAATGTCCTGAATTTTCAAGAGAAAGTTGCAGATTATAGCGCTGCTCTGGAAGGGTGAGATATGTACCTCGAGGACTTTACAAGGAGGACCCATTCATGAATCTTCCCGTCCTCCGAAAGATTGTGGAAGTTAGCGGAAATATCGCAGTCCACGATTTCTCCCAGCCTCAAATTCGAAGAAGCGGAGTTTCTCGCGAATCACCGTGCAATATCGCGCGTGGTCGGTTGCTCAGTGGTCCTGGGCGCTGCTGCTGACTACTGCGCCGAGCGATCGGTGAAGTGAATTCAACATGGGTCGAGAAACACGATCCGGAAGGAGCTCTCGGAGCGATGTATCCCACTTCACGAGATGGGAGCGCAAGTTATGGGGGTTCCCTACGTAAAACGCATGTAGTACGTATTGTTTGAGCGGCCTTGAGTATCGTGACCGTGAAATTACGGGGATATACGAGAATGCAGACGGTCTCCGTTGCCTACGCGAAGCTCTATGTGGGACAGCTCCTCCTGATTCGGGAAACCCTGGATGGTATTCGTTGCTCTCTTGATCCTGACTCAATGGAATCATGTTATTATTTTGACCGGCCGTCGCTGCCGTCCGCCTTCGTGTCGACGTTCCTCGGCGGCGACCCAACCGAATGGATACGGCCGATGTCATAGACCCGGAGAATCAATTTCCGGAACCGGCGTTCTGGAGCGCATCTGCGAGGTTTCGCCGGCTCGTCGTGACTCGATCTGGGGTTCCACCGAAGCTAGCATCCGAACGAAACGAAGTTGGGAACCATATGGATTGACGACATCGAGACTCGGACCGGATCGGAGATTCTTCTTCATAATTGCTGCTCTGGCTCCCACGGCTGGGACTGCACGGAGGGCTTCAATGGAGGCAAGCGAATCTAGCTGGATCGAGGAAATAGCAGATGGAGGCCTAGGAGTCACCGCATGCAGAGTTATTATCCGCGACGGTTCCCTCTGGAGGATGAGAACGCAGCCTCTCCGATTTCAGAACTGAGCGAGACCTCTCTATTCCATGAATTGGCTGCCAACCAGACACAATTTGGGATAGCGCAGGTCTCTAAAGACCAGGAATTCGCGCCCCGAGCGCCCTCTCGCGAATTCGTGTCGTGGTACTCCTTAGGTAAGTCTCATTCTAGGCGAAGCCACGGAGGTCCCTTGCACGCCGTCTATACACGCGACGCTTGTATCTCTTTCGGCTCCCCGCATCGTTGGCAAACAGCGGCATTTCGGGTCTTTCCGCGAATCAAATTCGCTGAAATCTGTCGCTGGACGATCAGGTGCCAAAACTCAAAAAAATTGGTCGCAACCGCAGGGAGGGAGGTGTTCGTCTGCAGGGAAGAAGCACGATCTCGAAATGCTTCAGTTGCTGACACGACGATTTCCCCTTTTTTGTTCTGTGGATTGCGGGCATCCAGAAGCACGGGCTGTCTCTCCTCGCTTGTGTTGGAATGTTCCAACAGCTTGTCATCCACGGATACACGGAAGATCGGAAGGCTGGCAATCTCCATTTACGGGCAAATAGCACTGCGGGGGAAATATGCAGGGAATGCTGCAGCAGATAGAGAGGGGAAGTCTCACGCGGGATGTGCGCTTCTGAGTCGCCCATCGGTACCGTATTCCGTAGTGTTCGTTCGACATGTGCCGGAGGACTAGTGAGCTTAGGGGCTTCACCCTACCGACGCAGTCCACCTGGCCACCTCCACACCATCTCAAACTGAGCGAGAATGTCTAACATAAGATCTGCGATATTTTTCGAATACGTAATCTTATCAGTTTCGCGATTCTTTTCGAAGCACGGCTTGGTATGATCGTCTCTTCTGGTCCTTTCGGGGGTTTCCGTGGACAAAAATCGGTCCCAGGGAGAAATCGCCCTCGCGCGAACCGGCGGGTGGAAGCACGCCGTTTCGCGAAGTCCCTCTGGACTTGCCTGCAGGGAATGACCCCCTGTCTGCATACATGGTCGCGTGCGTCACTTGACCGACGGTTAGAGTTCTCCCGCCAAATCAGCGGTGGACGGGCGCGGAGGCACGCCATCTTGTTTCGCGCCGCTCACACTCGGCAGCAAGCGATCACCACCGCCGCGCCGCCGAATGAGCAAGCGAGCGAGGAAGCGAGCAAGCAGTCAGCAGCCCACGGCGGCGGTAGCGGCAGTCGTTGAGTCGTCTCTCCTCATTTACGGTGAGTAAATTCGTGCTCCCGCGTCAATCCTCTGCGTAAATCGACATCATCCCCATCGCGAGCCGTCACTCGTGGTCGCGAAACGCGTTTTCACGAGGATTCTCTTGTCGCGCTTGCCTGCCCGCTCGCTTCGCATCGTCAATGCAGCATGAGCACGGCGTGCTGTTTAGGTCCGTGCGTAAGGCTCCTTGATTCCGCCGCGTTTTTCGATGCAAATCACGCCATGAAACGCTTGCGATGGCGATCCCTGAATCCAGAACTGTCGTCCCTCAGAAACAACGTGTTTTACGGCGTCCGGGCCGCGGTCGTGTTTCAGTGAGTGAGCGCCTGTCTCGGGCCGATCGTGCGTGTGTCTGTGGCGTACGATTCCCAATGAAGCGTGCCATCCGACCGATGCAATGCGTCCGCGTGTCGTGCAGCGACAATTATGACGATTCTGATGCGAATCTCAGAATCGAGCGCGTCTACCATGCGGACGGCGCTAATGCGCAAAATCCACTCAGAACCACCACCGCTTCGTGGATACGCGGGCGGCCATTGATGTTAGGCTGCCGCCGCTACTGCTACGCCAGCCTACAGGCCTGGTTGACCGACTTCACGCGGGCTCATGTTGTCTCGTGTTCGGAGTTCTTTCGTTCGGAATCTTCGGTAATTGCGACTTGAGCTCATCGGTCTTCGAGAATCAACATTTTGCGAAGCCAGCGTCCGGATCTCGTGGTCGCCAGCCCCGATCGTGGAAAGTCGCGCACTATCATCACGTCGACGTCGCGTCGCATGCCTCGGTTCGAGGATGCAATCGATTCGGTATGTTCCGATCCGAAAACCAGGGATCCGCGTTTTTTCCGTTGGAATCAATGTCAGGCGCGATCTTGATGTTTCAAGCGTTATCCGCATCAATCGAGACCGGACGTTTCTGGGCAGCGTGCTGAGCTCCGTCTCCGTAAGATTCCGTGTACCCATACGAAGTCCTTCTTCCGATGCGCGAACGCCGATTAACGTGACGGTCAGCCTCTGAAACGCTGCTTTCCGGACGCGGATGGACGGACGGAATAACGGTATGTGGCGCTTCCTTCTTCTGGCGTGCTCTCCCGTCTGTCCGGCTCGCTGGCTTTCTGCCCCTTAGACTGCGGGATAGGTGCACGGACAGGCAGACAGACAGTCGAATGGAAGTCGTGATGATGCTTTTCACTTGCTCGACGACGCTAATTCGATGTTGTGCGGCGGGCTACGACGCGCGCGTAACGTATTCCGGGTGGAGTCGGAAGATTCAGCTAGCTAGCCAAACACTCGGTTGTCGTCGTCCGCTCTGCTGCTGCTGCTGCTTGTGGCGCTCATACAAACGAGCTGTCCATAGCGAACCTAGCCGGCCAGCAAAGCATGCAGCATCCATCGGGTAGCGACAGCAACACCAGACAAGCATTCCCGATGGAGGAACGACGACGGCCGGTGGCGGCGGCGGCGGCAACCGCTCATACAGACCGATGCTACTGCCGCGAGCAAGGGACTCCAGCTCGCTCGGAGGGTTGCTCACTGCCCGCCTCAGAGCCTGCTAGGTCTCGCTCGTAGCAGCCGAGCAGCCAGTCAGTCGGTCGGACGGACGGACGAGCCCGCTATCCTCTAGCGCACGCTGTTGCTCTGGTTGGGAACCAGCGAGCGAACGAGCGAGCGAGCGAGCGAACGAACCAACACAGCCCCACGCAGCACCAAGTAGGCGAGTGAGTGTGAGCCAGTAGCGAACAGTCACTCACTCACTCACACACATACAAACGGCCACAAACGAACAAGCATCCGACAGACTTTCAGCGTCGTTGTCGTAGTTGTCGTCGTCGCCGCCGTTGTTGTCCTGGTCGTCAACGATTCACGACGAGCATGGTCAGCTTTCCCGTCGGAAATCGTCACGACTCGTGTCAACGTCGTGACGATCAACGGGGGTTGGTCGTCCCCCATCGTGCTCTCGGAGATCGCAGAGCGGTTCTTGTGGTGCATCGTGCTCACCTGCGAATCAATCTGGGACGTGCAGGAGTGATGGAGTCAAGTGCTGATGAGTCTGTCAAACCGGTTTCGAAATCACGCGGTCCTCGAAATAGTTTGTCTCTGCTCGCAACGGGCCCGAGTTCTTCGGAGCCGGTGCTCTCGAGACTTGTGAGCGTCGCTCAAGGAATCGGTACCGTGTATCGGAATTTCTAACGGGGTCCGACGGTTTCTCCTAGTCTGAGTTCGGTATTCGAACGTGCGGAATTAATTGAAGGGAAGAGCGGGAACACATTTCGCGTCTACAACCGATTCCGCCGTGGCTGCGAGTTTCGCTCGTAGCGCAACGAGGATGCGGAGCTCGTGGCGCGCGTTTTTTTCTGTACGTAGCGGAGTGGCCCGCCGCGGTCAGCCCACGTTAGGGGTAGACAGTAGAGCTGTCAGGGCATAGACAGTAGAGTTCAGGCATATGTACTACCGTTCAATGTCTTCCTGGAGTCGTCTGGATTACTGCGATCTGTTGCTGTCATCAATTCATATCACAGTAATTCTAGATGAGCTTCCGACAGATACGCCTGCGAACGTTCAAATCGATCGTGTCCCGCCTGGTTCTTCTCCCGGTTCCATCTCTCAGCCCGGGGCATAAGCTCTCCTGATTCTGTGAAATGTCAATTTCCGATCGAGAATCATATCACAGTCTCATGATGAGCCTCTGACTCGGGCGAGGCGGCTCGGATCCACGAGTTGCTTGACCGTAGGTTCCAATGCATGATCCACTTCTCGGCTTCTCGGAGCTCCAGACTAGTCAACTCCTTTCGCGTAGATGCATGCTTAGAGTTTCGGTCTTCCGATCGTGGGTAGCTTTCCAGGTCCATCCTGATCGCGAAGTGAGAGCGGTACGACGGAGCGTCAAAGTGGCTGCTGATGTGTCAAATGAATTTTGAAATTCATATCACAGCCAGCTTTGATGAGCTCTGAGTAATCGATCCACAACAACCTTCGCGACAACACGTCGGCGATAGAGACGTCAACCACCGGCCGTGCCCGGGCACGGTAGCCGCTACCGGTGTGCACGTCAAACACGATGTCGCGAAGCCAGGAGACAGAAACGGACAGAAGATGGAGTCGTCACTGTTGTGTAGAAGCGTCAGAGTGGTTGGGAATCGCGTCGGTCTAAATGCGTATCACAGCCACCTCTGACGGCTTGTGCATGCCAAGAGTCACCGAAATCGAGAGACGATTCCATCGAAGCCGCGGAGACCCGACCGTCATCAGGTACGCATGGACTAGGAATAGCGGAGTGGTGGGCTGACCAAGCGAACGGATTCGAGATCCTCTGAATTTCCAACGACGAGACCAGTGCCATACAAAACGGACCTTGTGCAGAATCGATGAATGAAACGTGGATAGTTTGTCGGGTGGACGACGGATGCTCATTGCTTTGTGTGGCCTCTTTTCTCTCCTCGCGTTTCTCTCTCTTCGCTCGCTCGCTCTCTCGCTCATTGCTTGGCGCATGTTAGGCCTAAGAGAGCGAGCACGACGCGCCAGGGAAGTCAGAGCTGGAGTTCAAGAACATAGAGAGGAACCTGAATTTTCTCTGTCTTGGGAAATCATCTCGCCGAGTTCCGACCACGACGAGATCGACTTTCCCAGGTGAGAACATCGAATGTCCTCGTTGCTAATAGCTCGCTTTCAGAGCTGTCTGTGATGATGATTGTTGGGCTCGAGATCATGTGTTGGATTGCTGATAGACGCCTCCCACGCCACAGAGTGACGCTCGCCGGGCGATCCGATTCGCGTCGTCGAAATGACCCAGAAGCTCCAGAAACGCTCGATAATTAACCGATTCCTTTTTCGCTAATTTCCAGGTTTGTGAGATCGATCCGAGGTCAGAATGTTGTTCTACTCGTTCTTCAAATCGCTCGTCGGGAAGGACGTCGTAGTCGAACTGAAAAACGATATCAGTATCTGCGGGACCCTCCACTCGGTCGATCAGTATCTGAACATCAAGCTAGTAGACATATCAGTCACAGATCCGGAGAAGCACCCTCATATACAGTCCGTAAAGAACTGCTTCATTCGAGGCAGCGTCGTCCGGTATATTCAGCTGCCCCACGAGGACGTCGATACTCAGTTATTACAGGACGCTGTTCGGAAAGAGATGAAGTAGATCGCCCGGAAGATCAGATGGCATATATGGCTTCATCTCTGGGAGAAGCGATTTTAGACTCTTCGGAGGCTTGAAAACGGGCACCATTCTGTAAATAAATCATCTAAGTTTCTGTTTGCACATTCCCCGAATTTCGATGCTTTTGCTTACCGTTAGACAAAATATTAATCATCCGCGGACCGAAGGAGTCCCAAACAAACTACTCCAACCCCGGTACGGGCCGCTGCCCCGATGAACGACGTACGCTAAAGTCGTACCCGGAGCACCCGCCCACTATCGAACACAGAATTAGTGGAGCACGAGCATCCATCCATAGGCTGGATTCTATAATTGTCGCATTTACGGAGCTCGGAGGTGAAAAGGACAGTTTCATGCTAGCGGTCGATGAAGTTCGCTCGATCTCCAACAAAGTCCAGGCCCTCGCTGAGGAGGTCAGAGTCAGGATCCACTAGCGAGTCTATTCTGACCTCGATCCAGGAGAGCTCTCGGAAGCTTTCGTGGGAGTGAAGATGAGGTAACTTCGCAAAGTACCATCCAGCAAATAATCGGGAATCGTCGTTCGGACCCCTCAAGAATAATCTTTAAAATACTCATTCGTCGGATCCCGGAAAAGGGACTCCTTGGTTAGCGTCTTTATCGCGTTCCCGATTTTCTCGATGAGGCTTCTTTCGAAAATCATTTTTTCCGTGTAGCAACGAACGATAATATCCCGAGTTTCTCAGCTGCTTTGGGCCTTGCAGCTGGTCTCGAGATATCGATTGCTCTTCAGAGTTCTTCACTTAGTTTCGAGCCGAGTTCGTACCGGATACAATATTTATAACGCTAATAATCGGAACTCGATCCCCCTCCATATCCATTCGTCATTAGAGTTGTCACCCGAGGGCTTCGCTCCGAGTCTTATACCAAGTCCTTCGGCGCGGAGAAGCTCGCGGCAGAAGGAGAATGTGGGGAGACGTTCGGTCGTCAAGAGTTGTTGGGGAATCTTCAATCTGAAGAAGGATGAACACGGGGGCTTCCCGATTCCGTAGTCTTCCGAGGTCATCGTTTAAACACCTGAAACCGCCGGCAACTGCTCATGGGTAGGACGAAATTATGGAAGGCGAGGGAGCCTTGCGATGCCGTGATCTACCTTGATATTGGGTCCGGGAGACCTTTCCGCAGCGGGAAAAGACCGCCTGTCCGCTCGAGGGTCCCTAGCAGAGATCATGGACATCATTGTGTTCAATCTCTCCCAACATTTGGGACTGAGTTCTCGTCTCCTGGGTGTCACGAATACTGAGGTTCCTCGGATACGTGAGAGAAGCGGTTCCTCAGCCGGAGTTCCACTCCGTGGGGAGCACGGCGCACAAACGTGCGATTTCCATTCTACCCGTGCCACCAGGTAGAGCGAAAATCCACACGGGACGACGACATCTCAGAGGGCGCTGTCTCCAACATGAATCATGACCACACTGCGGACAACTGAGCGCGCCGGAATTCGGACCCATTCCTAGATCAGTTTCCAGATCGCTGTGATTCACTTCACTCAGCGTCGTATTCTCTCTGAACCTCCAGAACGCGGAGCACCAGGAGAGAGCTGGCCTTATCCCGCCTCTAGGAGCGTGAATTTGGAGGAGATCATTGTCTCTGGTCACTCGGGTTTCGCTCCCAAGCTAAGTCAGGCTGTCGGAGCTCTTCGTGTTTCCATGCGTTTCCAGGACTATGAAACTGGATGCTAGACGAGAGCCGACGGTGACCTTTGACATCGAAACATTCCACATAGCGCTTAATCTCACATTGAGCTCAGGGATCCTGTCGATCGCTCCGGAGACGAGTGAGTGCGGCTCATCGCGCATATTCTCCACCGTTGCACCATCGGTTGGGTGCACTGTGGCCGAGGGGACGGCATAGCCATTTTCCGTGAGCGCTCGGAGCAGGTGCCGTTCTTTGCAACTCTTCCAGCGAGAGCTCTCTTTGCTCGGAGCGATTACCTCAAAGCTCTCAGAGCTTTGCCCGCTTCTACAATGACGCCAAGGAATCTACGTGTCTCTCATCGTCAGAGCGGAGACTGAGCAATCAGCTGTTACCTGTCAAAGGACTATACACGCGACTCTGAGTGGAGATCAGTGAGAAAAGCTGGACGTAAGTTCCAAAATCCCGAATTCTATCCATGTCTTCATATTCTTTGAATCGATGTTCCACACCCTCAAGGATTGGGAAACGCGTAGTAGCTGGAGATGCTGGTGGAGTCGGATTCGATGAAGGGAGGCTAGCCGCGGAACCGGGAAAAAGCGTCGAATGTTTGGTTTACTCTCTCACACAGCAATGACTTCCATCGGACCGAGTGTCCAGGAAAGTTCGAATCTGGCTGTGTCATGGAGAGATTGACCCGCGACGGCAGCTGAGACTCCCGATTCGAGGGTCAGGGACCGTGGACGGGAACCAAATGACTACTTGGTATTGTTCAGAATCCTGAGTGTATTCCGCGAACAGCCTCTCCAGCATGCACAATGATGCGCCGACTCGCTCGCTCAGTGTTCCGTGCTCAGCCAGCGAGCAATTAATTCGCCAACCGAGAGACCTGCATCGAAGTCGCTTTTCGGACAGAAAGGACTCGACGAGTTCCCCATTCTGATGATTAACCTCAGTGGCCCCGATTCACGGACTTCCGATGCATGAGCAGGGAGACTTCGTCTTGGTGAAATAATTTCTTTGCCTCGAGTTCTTCGTCAAAAGTCCCAGAGGGTTGCTCAATGGACATTTGACTCTCCGCAACACAGATCAATCCCAACCTTATCGGAACTGACCAGCTGACTTGGTCCTTGGTCGACGAATTCGGAGGCGAAATTCGAAAGGCGGCTGCAAATGTCCGTGAAGTGTTCGACGACGGATGGTTTTGAGCCCGAGCGTCTGAGCCCGACTGACTGCCCCTGAGTTTTGTACCGATCTGCTCCCATCAGCTGATTGTGCTCGGGGCCACGACTATCGAGAGCATTGAAATTTCACAGCGCCAGGCTATATCTACAAGAAGAGCGATTCCTCGTTGAACGAGTAATGCTGATGGATATCGATTTTACGCTAGCTAGACGCTTCCCTCTGACGAGCGATTCTAGGTATGGTCAGATACGGCTCTCTTACAATCAGTGTTTCCGTACGCAGCTGACGGATAAACTGAGAACTGAGTCAAAGTTTCCCTCCTCTCGAGAAATCGTACCGAGCGACTTTCGCTATTGAGGAAATATATGTACAAGACTCCGACAATCACTCCCGAATCATTTGAGTCTCCTGAAGGACGTTCGACCATCCTAATTTAACTGACTTTTCAGCATGGAGAACCGAGAAGAGCCAGCGCCGATCGCGAACGTGGTGGACGCCCTCAGTGGAGCCGACACAACACACCTGGAATTCAATCAGGTTCGACAGACTCCCTCTGAGCCGGGACCGTGCCCAGTGACTAGATTCAACGGATTCTCTCCAAGATCATCTATCGATCGAACCATCCCTTCCGAGTTGATGATCAGCTCCCATTTTTACTTTTCTCAATTCATTCCAGGCAATGAAAGATTTCCAGAACATGTTCCCAGCTATGGACCCTGACGTCATAGAAGCTGTGCTCCGAGCCAACAACGGTGAGACGCACGCTCGAATTATCTCGAGTGTAATCGAATGATAGTTATCGAAATAAGTATCGAAAATAATGACTTGTAGGGAGTGATGAACTAGCAGGCAACAGTGGCGATTGGGCGCTGCGTTTGTGTCTCCGTATATCGAGAACTCTGTTGAGCCCTCCCTCCCCCCTCCGTGGAGCGTCACTCACTCGGATGGATGGTGTTTCCTGGATGGGCCAATGTGTGTAGTTGCACTTCGTGGTGCGCTTTTTGCTCCCCGGAGCTTCTTCGCGAGTCTGATCCGAAGTCATCGGTTTACATCGAATATATGACGGGCCTGCTACAGGCCGTGGTATCTGTATCAGGCCGACAAATTCACGACCCGAGACTTGAAGCGTGGTTCATCCTCGGTGAGCTTGTGACTTGATGCATTCCCTCTCTAATCTCAGCACAAAGTCAATGAAGATTTAGCCTCAAATTATCTGTAAATAAGAGCGCACGATGCTCGTCCATCCTCCTGGCCCGGCTGCGAACGTACCAGAAACTTCGTACCCCCTAAATCCCCGGCCTCAGAATCGCCTCAATGAACCGCAGGCTGAACGGTCCGACTACCGACCACGATGGCCTACCCGAAACTACCCTTCCCTGTACGAAACAATCGATCTCGCAAACACTCCAATATTTTCGATATCTTGTGGACAAGAGAAATCCATCTATAGGGAGGCAAGAGATCGGCTGTCGATTTCGAAATTTCTGGGGAGGAGTTATCAAGTTTTTTTCAACTTGAGTCTTCCTGAATGTATTTCGTCGCGAGTCGTGGAGTCCGCTTGGAACGACCATTTCAGTCGTGAGCATGCGTTTCCAATCACGTTCTCAGTGACAGCCAGACGATGCTGCGAAAGCTCGCTCAGACTTCTTGTTCAGCGATCGCTGTCTTCAGTTGCTCCCTTTGTTTTCCCGCCTCCTAAAGCAGAACAGTATCACTGAAAAGCGTCGACCTGTGGATAGTTTTTTCCCCATGGAGCGCTCTTCAACGTTGCTTTGCAACGTTGTAACAGCAAATCGTCTCAGCTGTTGGACAGGTAATGCCCGCCCGGGCGCTACTTGCACCACTCTGTACCTGCTTACTTAATGCAAGAGCTTGTCTCGTCTATACTTCAGGCTCATAAATCAGCGCATTAGAGGCTGATGTGATCTGGGTTTTCGTTCAGCGAAACTTCTCATCAATTTGCGGCGACTCGTCATCTCGCTGGTCTCGCGTATCTCGAGATGCTTCGAACTATTTTCGTTTGCCAAAGTCCGATCGATTTCTGTGTCGATCTTGAGCAAGTCAACTCAATCCCGAGTACCTTCTCGCGGAGGATCTCCACCAAAAGGTTCAAACCCGGATGAACTCCGCGTTCCGGGTCTGGCCTCCCGTTATCGCGATTCCTCTCGCCAACTGATAGCGTTTCAGAGAACGCCGGCCAGAAGCCGCCGGCGCTGTATCTCTTCGAGCTGGCTCTGAGTTTCCCGGAACGTTCAACCCGCGCCCCTTGGGAGGGTCACGAACGCGCGAAAAGAGATACCGATTATAGCGCCAAAACTCGTTTGACCTTCGCCTTGAGAACTTGGCAAGTTACGCTATGAGTGAGTGGCAACGGTTCTGTTTCGCCATCACTACCATGTTTCCAAGTTTATAGCGAGCAATCGTGATCAGCGCCTTTTTTTAGCTCCACTGAGCTCTAATTGAGGCTTTTCAGCTCACGATAATTAGCGAGGGACTTCGAATCATGAAGATGACGCTCATGTGTAGCGTGGATACAGCCATCAAAGTGAAACCAGCAGCACTGATGAAGAGAACTCCACGCGGGATTCGTATCGAATTACCATGCTTTAGTGATGCTCGAGACCGAACTCTCTGAAAGAGAGCAAGGAGCTTTTTCAAGTTTTAACCTGAAGGTTTTTTCGCACCGGCGTTCCGCTACGCTCATTCGATCGTTAAGCAACGAAACAGTTGAAGTTCTCTCAAGGTACAGGAAGACTTGTTTCACAGTTGTGCCCTGGGCATTCCGACATCCGGTCATTATTAACCGCGTTTGTCACGCGGCCTCTCCCAATTCTCGACTGCGGAGCGGCTCAAATTCCGTTTAGTCCGGGAGCGGCCGCTGCATGGAGCTCCTCTGCTCCGTGCATGACTCCTCGGATTAATTAAGAAGTGTTAAGACGGCTACCGTTTCACCTTGGTGCTTGTCCGATCCGTTCGCTGAGAACGGAGCTAACAGTTCGCCTCCTTTCCGCCGCGGTGGCATTGAAGTTACCTTCGGCCCGACGCCAGCTGGTGCCGCCACCGCAGCTTCTTACCCGATCCCGTTCTCTCGCTGCGACAGCTTGTCGTCGGGTTCATTCGACTGATTTTCTCACCTCGTCCGCGGCAGTGGTCGAGACGAGGCTGTCCCTAGAGACGTCAAACCGCTCCCCAGCCGGGGGACCGGTCATTTGACATCTACGCGGAGACAGAGTTCGAAGTGCTAATCATCCACCTACGGAGATGGAATACGTCCGTGCCAGTCCCTTGGATCTCTTTGCGCCCGGATTGATTTCATGTCGCACTATGTGTTCGTGATGCTGCGTCAACTCCAAACTTCCTCCATGGGGGATGCAGTACGTGGAACTGTGCGAGCTGTTCACTCGTTGTGGCTTTCGCGACCCTTGAAGATGAAGGCGTACGCCTGCATGTCGAACAACTTTCCCACGCGTTTCGGTGAGTCTCCCACGCAAATACTGTGCTGATTCCGCAACAAAACGCCGATAACGGCTCTTCGGAAAGCACCGGACTCGGAACGCGTAAAATCATGAACCCACATCGAACGATGTCGTTTCGCGAGCGCTAAAGAGGATGAAAATGTCGCGGCCATATCATCCGTGAAGAAAACCTTCTGTGTTTCAATGTGATCGATTGGGTCCTGTTTCACTCGCGGCTTGTCGCGGTGCGCGCATCGCTCCACTGACAGTATCCGTTTGGAACTGTCTGTCGCAACTTCTCGGGTGTCTCCAACAGCGGTTTTGGGAAAAAAGGGAGGCAAACAAATCAGGAGGATGCCGACTACAAACTGAAAACCACGAAATTCCACCCTCGTCCCTTGAGTTCGTGTGCAAGGAGTTTGAATAATCTCAGAGCTATCTGGAAGGTCGTCAGTCAGAGACTCTATGCAGCGAGCTCCGCATATTCGGCTATCGATGGTGCAGAATGTCTTGCGGAGTGAGGCGCGAGCCGTTCGTGCTAACTTTCGTTCCATGGACGTTGACTCTTCGATGCCTGATCAGACGACATACTATTCGACGACGTAATCTCAGATCGAATAGAATGCAAAATGATAATGACCCAGTCCTATTCTATCAAGTCCTTCCGGCGAGCCGCTGCGAGCTTCACCGTCGGCAAGCCGCGGCGGACGTTTACTTTGTCAGCTCCTCACATGTACCCAAATGGGCGACCTATCAGTGCAAAGCACTTCGGTATCGCTCCGGACTGTTACCCGACCTGCTTTAATGGATCAGCCTCGACACATAATTCGAAAATTGTAAAGGTCAGAATATGGGTGGGGTTTGGAGCTCGCGTGTCAAGGAATGGGCTGAAGCTGCGAGACTTCTTTTCTTTGATCTTCTGACAAACATTCCCCGATCGGGACCGAAATTTCCGGCGGAAACACCGAAGAACAAAAAACCGATGCTCCAAGGGCAGACTTCGGCCACAAGCCGGAATACTTATCAACATAATCGACGCATGAATCATCGAGGGAAAAATCGCCGTCAATATGCTCTACGGCAGAGTTTCTGTCTGACTCTCTCATCCTACTCTCGGGAATGGAGAGACGAGGAGAATCAATCGCGAGCGGAAAGTCTCGGAGCAAGGCCTTCATTTCCTCGTAAGGCCTCGGAAGCCGGGAAACTCATTATCTGTCTCGAAACCGAGCGAAAACCCTCAAATGCAATCTCGCACTCGGTTTGATTTTTGTCGAATGAGGGAAAAATTCACTGTTTTTCCGTCACACCGAGAATTCGCTGTCTATTTCACGGGACGCTCATTGGAGGGTTTTCCCTGAGGAATCTGGCGTGAAGAGATTTCACGGGAGATCTTCCACGCCTTGGAAAGCTCTTGTCAGCTGTTTGCTCTATTCTGAATCTTTTCACTCGTGTCTAAGAATGATGAATAGTTTTCCGTCTGAAGATGACCTTGACCACACCGAGGCTTTCCCCCCGACAGCGAGAACCAGTTCATATCGAAGTTTGGTCTCCTTTGTTGACCATCGAGGCTGTCGTTCGAATGCGTGTGAATAATTGCATCGCACTGTCAGTGGGACCCCGTGGAGCGATGTTCCGAAGCTTCGAAGCGACTGTACAGTCGTCACGACATGTCATCTTACATGGGGGTCACGAACACCGCGGGCCAGCTTGACAACGGAGTGACGTCGCCGATCATGGGTGTCAAGTCCTTGTTAGAAGAGAATAGGGGAAACGCCCGTTGAATTATAATGATGATTCTTCAATTTCACCGAAGTCGCCACAACTTCCGCACTACTCTCAAATTACCCGCGTCCCCCTGATGGCGACGCGTGTCGGCTGAGTATTTCCTTTCGTTTTCTACAGCTTTTCTCAGCCGGTTTCCCGGAGTTTCGTCAGTCCTGCGGTGCCGCATCAGCACGCCGGCTTTCTGTCAGCGGCTCTGGAATCTATGGAGCCTCGTTCTGATCCGAAGCGTCTGACCTTGCGATATCGATCAGCTGAGCCGATGAACGCGCCCGCCCCGGCGGTCGTCGAACTGTAAACTTAGAAACGAACTACTCTATGATATTCAAAGCTCGATTTATTTCTTTTAAAGCGACCGATGAACACTTTCCGATTCACGTGAAAGT
Source organism: Galendromus occidentalis (assembly GCF_000255335.2). Classification (NCBI taxonomy): domain Eukaryota; kingdom Metazoa; phylum Arthropoda; class Arachnida; order Mesostigmata; family Phytoseiidae; genus Galendromus; species Galendromus occidentalis. The sequence goes on along the minus strand of NW_003805472.1, from coordinate 2,188,132 downwards.
TTTCCTCGCTCCTCAACCGGTCGAGCCTACCCGCGGGAGCTGAATCGAGACCGCGGTCAACCAGTGTTGGGAACCGACCTTAGTCGTTGCCAAAACTCACCGGCTGGCGTGGGAGTGAATTGACGATTGGGGATTTCTCTCTTCAGGCACAGTAGACGCTACGATCGATCAACTCCTCACGATGTCGACGGATACGGAGAATGAAAAACTTCGGAGTCAACTTGAAGCACAAGAGTATCAGCAAGGAGGCAGCTCATCCGGCCTCGCCTGTAGCGCGTCCTCAACACTACCACCGTATTCGCCCGCGAAGTAGGTCTTGCGAGTCGTCGTCCCGGATATAAATCCGAAACTGAACGAGTGTTATTCGCTGTGGCAGCTTCCCAACTTTGTATTGCCGTTGCAGGAAAGCAGGAGCCTCCGGCTCATCCACGAAAGCCTTGCGCGACATCCGGAATTGGAACCCTCCGATCCTGGGTCCGCTGCCGCAGAACTTTCTACGTCTCCACAGCAGTCTATCGTCGAACGAAGCGACATCGTCCGGAGATCCGGAGCTGTCACAGTTCCTCGAGGACGAAAGAATGGCCATATTCCTCCAGAATGAAGAGTTCATGCACCAGTTACGCCGTAACAAGGATTTCATGAGCTCTCTCGACGGTCCTGGGAGCCAAAAAGCCGACGGACAGGAGCACATGCAAGACGATGCAGCCTTCAGGTGGGTTTCGGAGTCATCTTGAAATTTCGGAGCTCCTCGCGATAATGCGACAATTTGTCAATAATGAGAGTCTCTTTTCGCAGAGAAAAGCTCAAGAATATGGGCAAGGTATCGAAGCGGAAATTTGCGCAAATGGCGCGCATCTTCCAGAGAACCAGTGCCATGGCAGGAGCAAAGAGCGGGAAACACTTCAAACACATGAACCTGCAAATACCTTCTAGAGACAACCTACTCCTCGGCGAGGAGGCCACATCCGACAGTGAGGTGGGATTATGCGACGGAAGCCGAATATACGTATTCTCGAAGAATCAGATCCGAAGAGTTCCGATTCCATCTCTTTTATAGCAATTGAACTAACCAAAGCTATCGTTTTTCAGGAAACCGAGACAGCCAAGCCAAAGAACGCTCTCTAGGCGATTACCGAAACATTGTGCAGCAAGACCTTCAACAGCCGGTCATGACGCAGCTTCAATGACAACGGCCGGGCAGCGCACAAGCGGTCCATAAAATCAACATGCGATTGTTTAACGACGGGAACTTTTCACAATTTAATTATTGAAGAAAGAACTGGGAAGTTTCCGCCCGGAGCGACTAAAATAAAACTCGGCTCGGTTTGCAGAGCCCTAAATTAAGAATAAATAAGTATTACTGTTGTCCCTGCGTGATGTGGAGCGTCTTCGTTCGATTCAGGCATCGTCTTGTCACCCTGAAAGCTCGTGTATCTTTCGAATGCTTCGATGTCGCACTCGAGGTTCTGCGCTCGAATTTTTCGCAATCTTCCCTCCGCTGCTCTCCGACTCCCGAGCAGCGTTGCTCGAAGGACAGCGATCCCTAATGACGTCATGGCAGCGGTCGACGCATCATTGATCACAATAAGATCCCGAAACCCTTTGAAGCGCCGGCGCCGGCTTGGAAGAATGCTAAGGAGCCTCTCCAGCAATGTAGTTGGCGATACCGTAGCTAATAACAAGAGCGAAACTGGAGCGTAGCAGGGGACAAGGAGATTGGAGCGGAGCGATGATCAGGCCGGTAGTTATACGCGTCGGCTTATGATAGAGACACTTCGGAAGATGAGAGCAACTGATTGATGGAATACATCTTTCGCAGTGGCGAGCGCACGTGAGTGCTTACCACAGTGATTCGTCTTGATGAATCTTGATCGCCGCGGACGGATATGAGAAGATATCCTACCCTCAGACTCATTCATTCGCTTTCCAGGGACCCATTCAGGAGGGCCCCAGTTTCGTTCACTCAGAACCTGGAGACTCGGAGGACAGGGCTCTTTGGAGTCTCAGTCCTCGCCGGTCAAGAATGCAAGCAGCGATTTTCACAGTGATTCTTCTGTCTCTCTCAGTTTTATTCGTTGAGCTGTCGGCAGTGAATCCAGCGATATTTAATATCCTGGCGAGGAACATTCACGGGCGTAAGTTCATCTCGTGCGTGCAGAGACTTCACGATATTCCAAACTGAGAAATTCCCTCTCCTTAATCGTCGATTCTCCTGCATTCATTCGCTGGCTGAGGATCTCAATGTGGAATTCGTCAAGGCCTCCGGGAACTCCTGTGGGTTCACGGGTGCTAACCTCGGATAAACTCCAGTATTTTTCCTCGTACAGGGAACCCCTACAGCTCGTACAACCCGTACAACCCATTCAGCATTGATGGTTCGAGAAATCCGGGGAGCGAATTCGCTCGTCGACGAAAATGGCACTTGGACCACTTTCAAGAATCCGAGTCGTCGTCTTCGGCGGAGGAGATGAGATACTCTGAGGGGAACGATGGAACGGAAGCCTCCGTCGAGGGTGAAGAGAACGCGGAGGAAGCATCGACGGAAGGAGTTTTCATGCGCAAAATTGTGATGGCATCGGGAGCGCATATTGTCAGGGACTCGTGGTGTCTCGTCAGTGATTCTAATAATTGTATACCTGCTTTATGAGGAAAACCGTGATTTGATTCTTCGAGAATAGAGAAACGCACATTCAAGAGCACCATGCGAGTATCCTTCCCTCAATTCGCTCGGTGTCCATCTTAATTCATTCTCATTAGATTCCGATGGAGTTCCATGGAGCGAAGGAATTTCGAGGGGGAAATCGCTAACGGAGCAGATCAGCAGAAGCCGCCTAATTATATCCCGATGAGTATGGGGAGCAGAGCGGGGAATTTTTCCCGCAGAAAACTGCGCCGTAGAGGCACGTGAGATGGGGTGCTCTACGAAAGGAGGCCGACTACCCGGTAGAATTATCTTGAACACTTTTTAGATATACGCTCTGATACTTCATAAAACCCTTTATTCTGTATTTCGGAAGCTTCGTCTTCCGCGGTCCTAAGCTACATCCCGGGGAGAGGCTAATCGTGGACACAAGGGCTTCAGGAGCCACACCCCATCGCTTAGAACCTTCTTCCGATCTGACGCTCAGTCGGGAGAAGACATTAATTGATGTACATTTTGCCTCGAGCTATCCATCCGAGATGACAGCCGATTCTTAATTCCGGTGATTCCGCACCTGATTGCAGAATTATTCCACATCGAATCTCCGAGGTATGCCAAATCGAAGTGTCGATTGCCACGGACCATCTGCGACAGACTCCTCAATCAGTCGTCGCTCTGGAGAATCGCGTTGACTGTTGAAGGATGTCGTACAGAATGATGATGGTCATCTCTATGGCCGCTTGAGTTACAATCTCGTCGTGAAAGCTGTTTACAGTTCGTTCTCGGAGCCGACATATGAGGACTGAGAAGGGATCAGGATCAATAAAAATAGCTGCAGGTCTGTATAAAAGCGAGTTGAGGAATTCCCTTTCTCTCAGCCGAATGGAGTCGACGGTGAATTCGAGAAAGAAAAGGAATTTCCCGCAGTCGCAAGTTGAATGCTGCGAAATCGTGAATCATATACGAGTCAATCGAAACACCACCAGATGATGAAAGCTCTGACGATTTCCTCCCGAGCTTGGAGCTCGTGGTTGAGCGTGATTCGATCGATTGATGGAGTGATGGTCGATGAGTTCACTATAATCAATGAGTGAGCGAATCGGACTACTTTTTGCCGCTCTTCCGGTACTCCCGGACAGAACAGATGTCTCCGCGCGTCGCGGTGCAGAAGGAGAGGTTGTAATCCTGGTAGAGCACGTTTCTGAACACGCCCTCGTCGACCGGCTCGCGATTCAAGCTCTCCTCGGACGACGAGTACATGCCGTACAACGTGCTCACGTCGGGAATTGATGACGGCAGCTCGTAAAGTTTTCTCGTGCATTGCTCGTTCCTGTGGATGAGAGGGAGGAATTTCGTCAGATAGACTCGCAGACGGAAACCTCTGATTTCGGCGTAAAGCTCTCCCGGAGTTTCTCGTGCAAGCCCCTCTACAGGGGCTCCTCGGTAAGAAAGTTACTCCTAGCATTCACGAAAACCTTACCGGCAATAGTGTACAGGCTCCGCCGGCAGTCCCTGAATGAATTCCCGCAAGAGGAACATTTGTTCGCGAGAGCAGTTCTCGTAGCCCGCCATCGGTGACCACTCGGTGTCTTCGACATCCAAGCCACCGTTTCCGACGAATCTGTACACGAAACCGGACAAGATGCGTTCCGTGATGCCTAACGTTGCCGCCAAGAATTTCTTACAAACGCGTATCTGGAATTCGGTGAAATCAAGAATTCAAAATTCGTCCGTTGATGAACAAATATCCACATGAAAAATCGAATGTCGAAAAGGCGAATGTGAGGATGAACTGGACCAGTTCTGAACTCACCTTCTGCAGGTTCTGCTCCAGATGAGGTAGGAAGTATAAGTAAACGAAGGAGCGATTCCTCGTGGAGCCCATCGATTTCGCAGATATTTTTGGTATTGCTTTCTCTATACAATACTTCTCCATCCATTTCTGTTGTTCCTGGAATCCGCTTGTGCATTAGAGAGACTCTGGGCGCTCAAGATATACGCTCTTCAGTAGAGTCACGTTAGGGACCCGCATGTTCAGTACGCGCCTCGTATTCGCCAGCAAAGGAGAGGCCTACTCACCTCGGATCCCCCTTGAAAGCCCCAGTATATGTCGTAGATTTTAATCCTCAGCTCCTCGGGAAATTTGGCATTACACCCGTTTGTGCAATCATTCCCGCAAGGCGTTTCTCGTATCAATCTTGAGGAGGGTGAGAGAAGTTTTAGTGGAGGAGCAGTCTTCAATGAGTTCGGGGGAAGGACCGTTCCGAAGTGACAGGAACATCGGGGTAATGAGGCCCGTCACTCCATGAGAGCTTGAGCTCTGGGCGCAGAAACAGTCCGGATACCTCACTCGCTGAAGTACACAAACCTTTTCTTCCCATCGCCTTCTGTGAGTGATTTTTCGTCCGCTTTCTGACTTCCACTGTCCTCTGCGTCCATGTCTTCATCATCCATGACCTCTTCTTCGACGCTTTGGGAGTCGCCTGGACTCGCAACAGCAAGGACCTTGTCTATATATTCGTTCCAATGATTCAAGTACTTTCAAAGCACACGATGAAACTTCGGAATGAGGTACAATTCGAGGAAGTGAATAAATACCGTTCTCGGTGACTTTATCGGAAGTGTCGTGGGTTCCCTCCGAAGCGGGGCCATCGCCCTCAGGACTACGATCTAGAGGTTTGGACTCCGGGGCTAAGGTACTTTCCGTCATCGTGTGACTGAGCCGAATTCTCGGTGGATGGGAGCGAAGGGAACGCTACCTGGAAAACGAGGAATCATTCTATCTAATTAGAAGTTAAACGCCACGATTTGTCAAGATTTTCTGATTTAATCCACTGCCAGGCATCGCCATGGTGTGCGGACAATTAGACGATCGCTAACAGCTTAGATCGACACTCGACTGGCCCGTTCCTATCGGAACCGAATCGAAGCCGCGACCGACCACTGTCACGATGGCGGCAACGACGGCGATGCCGACAACGAACGCGTAATCCGACCCGGATAGGCAGGAATCATGCATTGTGCCACATTGTGGAGGCTGGCTATGTCGGAGAATGTAAGTCCGTTGCAAGGGTGGGCAAATCCAATGGCCCGTCAAGCTTTTGGCGGACGGGCCAAAACATAGCAACGAGATACCGCAAGCAACCAGCGGCTTTCGAAAAAACCAAAACGACACTCTCGGATTGCCACGAATCTACAATGCAGCGACTCCCAGCATATCAATATGTTCGTTTCCGTTTCTCCTGCGAACGCCTCGACAGGGTTCCGGAAACTCGAGAATCATACGGCGTTGGTCTCACCGTTTTCGTACACTTTCTCGAATAAATGATGAGCAACGCGAGAGCCGGAGGCGAAGTTCAAGATATTCGCAGCTTTCCGATAATTCACCCCGGGGTTCCTATCGCATGCAGGAGACACAGGGGTGAGGTCACCTACGACGCGCCGAACCGATCGGGTCTGGGGGGCACAAATGATTGAGGGTCGATCTCTAACACAGGCGGCTCCGGAGTTCCGAATGCTCGAAGACACCAATTCAACAGCAGCAAATCTCCACGGAGTCGGTTGGTCTAGCGAACAGTATTCCTGAGACACTACAACAGTGACAAACGCTCGAGCACACACAGACGCACACACAGACAGCCGCTCACACACACATGAGTCGCTGCCAGCCTGCCGGCTAGTCAAACAGGAATGATCTCTGGAACGCGGGGAACCGGGTGAAGTTCCAATCTCATATCCTGCCACTCCACGCCGTCCGTTGATAGGGAAGCGATGGGCAACCAAAACATGAATGGAACTTTCGAGTAGCGATTCAGCACATTGACCCAGAAGCTATTGAACACCATTCGATCCGCAGTATCGCAATAATCGGTGCATTGCCGAGCAAGCCAAGCAGAAGTATTTCGGAGTGTTCTTGACAGTTCCGATCGCGAACTCGCGTCCCGTGACGAGTGGCAGGTCACAGCGGAGAGTCCTCCCCATTCGTCGGAAGTTTTGCGCGAGACCTTCACTTACCGAAAAAATAATCCGCACCGCAACTACCTCTCCGGAGGTGTACGTGAAAACGATGCTTGCCGCGAACCAGGTGTTACTTTAATGGGTCCAGACAGTGTCTCACGGTGACTCGTCACACGGGGAGGTCGACAATGCCACCGGAAAACTTACGGTGTATTACGGGACAGGAGCTCAAGCACACTATTGGGTATAGCTGACTCTATCGCGATTTCTCAATTGATCACTGAAGCGCTTCCGCCACTGTTTTAGTGAAGTGTCGGCGGCGTCTCTATACATAGAAGTAGGGAGAGGAGGCTCCGAGGAGAAGCTTAGTTCACACAAGGGCGAGAGTGGCCAGGCGGCAGACACGAAGTACCTATAGGAATTGGGATGTTGAGCTTAGACCCCGACAGTCTCCGATCTCGAGCCCCCTCCGTGGGCTGAGGTTTTTTTTCGAAGTAGATCGATATTCAAGCCCTCGTTCGGGCTGCCCGTCTAATACGTCTTAGGGGGACAGAGAGATGGTGCGCATGGCAAAGATTTGTATAGCTCGGAGAGTGTTTTCGGAAACCTGGAGAAGTCCTCCCAGGTGCATTCCTTCCCTTCCGAAAGAATTATCCTCGGACCTGGTCGGCATCTGCCCCATTGGGAAATGCAGGCTGAAGATGCACAGTCGAGGATAAGCTCCAGCCTGCTCGTGCTATGGAGGCGGCAGCGATGAGCGTCACTGAAGGCGCAATTCCGTTAGAGGCTAGGATCTTCCGTCCGTTCCCGAGACCCGGATCGGATTACAAGAGCCGATTCCGAAGGGGAACGTAGACGCAATTCTTGAAAGGAACAGTGATCGAAAGACTCCGGGCATGAAGCTCGCGGAGCTTCGTCGAGATCCGCCGGCAAACCCTCCCGCAACCCGCAACCGACAGAATATCTGGGAAAATCGACGCAGAAATCGAGGGCGGCTCAGAAGGTTCGGGTTCCAGCCTTTGCTCCGGCGGAATGTAGATCCTCGAGCCTTTCTCGCAATTCGATGCCGGAGGCCTTCCTTTCCTACGAGTTCTTCCGATTTCAACGTAAAGTCTTTGGATTCGGCTAGCGATTCGTTGCTCATGCTCCCGAAGACGTCGCGTCTCGGAAGGTCAGCGATCTCCCGTTCGAGCGATACGCGCCAGGTTCGGTCAGCCCTCGAGTATCTATAGAACTGCCCGACGTGAGTTCTACAGTATTCATACGATAGAACTCATGTACCCACCAGTTTGGATACATCAACCGATTTCGGAATCGTCCAATTCTGCCTGGCTGCAGATCGTCGACTGTAAGGGTCCGTTTGGGTACCCCATCACCAGAAGTGTCGTACTCCCCAACAAGGTCTTCAGCCTCCAGGTGGACGCTACTGGAACTCTGAGGGAAAGCTAGAAATCAGAGCCTTTCTCCTGATTGACCTCCGAGCGACAGCTCCGTCGTATTTGCCTATATTCTTCTCGCTCTTGACTCGTGGGCGCCCCGCTTCGAATTCAAGAGAATATGAATACAGGAGTCCGAAGTCGCGACGAGAAAATTTAAAAATCTGAGGCAGATTGCAACTCTTATTCGTTTTCAAGTAGACTTCCAGGAGCTCTTTGGTTGAATCATGGTAATTCATACCTCCGAGTTGCGCTACTGCAAGAAGAATATCCTCTCCATCAGAGTCGACTCAATCGGGGTAGCGTCTCTTCGCGCAGCCTAGTCTCGGTTCTCGAGATCAGGCTCCAGAGTAATTAACAAAATCGAAGAACGACATAACGCGATCTGAATCAGGAATGAGCTTCTCGGCGAACTAGTGCTGAAGCTAATCAACTAATCACGACTAACAAACGCGATCTCGAGGAGTCTAACTAAGCGGCTTGCTCCGACTGTTATTAAGCCACCTGCTAGGGGTCCTGGGTCGTTCTTGACAGACTTAGAAGATGTATGGAGTCCAATTCACGTTAAAGGAGCTTACAGAGCGGACTTATCCGGTCGTCGATCAGATGAACGATTTGAGATTCGATTCGCCGCTGACATAAGCCCAATCCGTGAACGCTCCGACGAGGCTCCGTCGGAAAAGGGAAACTGGTCGAAATCCTAGAAATGGGGAGATTTTCCGATCGGATCTCGACGCTCGATTTTACATTAAGGATTCTCCATGATATCTAGGATCTAGGAGGAACGAGAACACTTTCAAACCTGCCCCTCCCGAGGATCGATCAATCATAGCGGAGGTATGATGAAGGAATTACCGTGGTCAGAGAATCAAGCCAATGGTATCCCTCAACATGGCAGGATTATCGTTATCCTAGGAGCCGACCTAGTATGTCTTCCTCAGTTTGGAGGCCGCTCTCCACTGGGGATATCCCGGGGCAGTTTGGTGAGTTTCAATCTTTAGGGACAGTGGAACCTATAGGAACAGCGGGTAGAAAGGGGTCGGTACGATCGTGGTGCTTCGCGGGATTCGTGAGGACCGCTGTTTCTAAGAAAATGAGTTCCAGTAAAAGCTTGTTATAACGACCCCCCATTACAACGAATTTCTCGGTACAACGAACATGGAATTTCTCCTCCTTTGGCCAGCCCGCCATAGGGAAAGTGTTGAGCGGCATTCGTTACAGCGAAAACTCGGTACAACGAACCAGTTTCGTCGGTCCCTTCGTGTTCGTAGTAACGAGCTTTTCTTGTATCTAATTCCGAGTCGAACCCCGTCAAAACGTTTCCTCGATGAATGAGAGCTGTGGAGTGGATGGACTCATCAATAACAATTATAATTGCTCAAAGTCGATCGAAGAACCGGGTGGTCAGGTTTCAGCTTCCGAAAGAAAACGATGGACGTCTTCACGACTTCGAGGCTCTCGTTGGTCCCTCCCTCTCCCTCGACACATTGCCAATAAGTTCAACTCTTCCACCTTCCGAAGAGGAATTCTCGCTAGAGTGGAGCTCCGACCCGAGGCCCGCTTCCCGAGATAAAAGTGAAGTCGGGACGGCACGATGACACTCCTAGATTATTGACTGAATTCCGTGCTTTCGAAATAATTTCGCCCAGCGAGCCTGGTTTCATCGATGGGTAACTCGCGGAGTTCCTCTTCCTCGTTCGCCTCCTCGGTATATTTCGCCAAGACTCCGAGAATACCGGTCCCATCTCTTATTCACAGTGTGAATAATTTGTTTCCTTCGCGCTTCGGAACGGGAACTACGGACTGCACTGAACAGCACTGTCTCTGAACCTTCGAGGACTCTTTAAGACGGAGGAGAGGAGGGTGTATCCCAGGGCGAAATCCGCTCGTCCCCTGATCAGGGTGGAAACTTCAAAGTCCCATGTCCCGTCAAAAAAGCTTCTTGCAGGATCACCTGCCGGTTGCGCGCTCACAAGACGGTTGAGTGCGTCCAAGGCTTAGCATGCGTTTTAGCGCATGCGCCGCCAAAGGCCGACTTCCAGCTTTCAGAAATTCAGCAAGTCGCTTCTTCGGAGAGTAGTGGTGGGAACCCGAGGGAGGGGAACACCACCATTGGCGCCATCGGCAGACGACCCTGCGAGCAGCAGCGCCCCCTACGGCCCGTAAGAGAATTGACTCTGTTGGTGTTGCTGTTGCTCTGTGCTGCGAGTTGGCTGGTGGTGGTGGTGGCTCTCCCACAACAAGCGTGCCATGTCGCTTTGCCGGTAAAGTGAGTTCTGAACGTTGTGGAGTGAGCAGGACCGGCTGTCGGATATCAGTGCGTCGTCACATTAACTTGACAAGTTTCACTCAACGTGTTTTATTCGTCGCCTTCTCGGCTCTAGGCTGCAACGCGGGTTTTAGTGGGGGAATTGTTGATGTTCGCTCGGATCCTGGATACCTCGAGAGTCTCCGCCGCTGCGGTCTCCTGGGATAACGACTATATTCAGTCCTCTACTCTGCGTGTTAGTGTGACGGAAGCGAGCAGTCAACTCTCCGTCGGATGTGTCATCTTGTGCTCGGGTCACTCCCGACGTCGGTGTGGATGCGTTCAGCTTAAGCCGGACAATTGTTCCACGACCTGATTCCCGGCAAGGAAACATCGCGGTGAATTTACATGGGAGCTTAGAAGCGCATCTCCAGCAGAGTTTAAGAAGCTCAGACAGTTCACGATCATCACCATCAGCTGATTCGTTACTGGCCCGAGTGGATCATCTCGGGGCTTCACGAAAAGGAACCACATCACTGAATATTCTAATAGCGCAGTCTGGAACGAACCCACAGAAGATGGAGAATGTGGTGTCCGTCGACGTCAACGTTTCTGTCACATGATGCCGGGCCGTTCCCTTGAAACCCAGTTAGTCTCACTACACCCACCTCTCCTTTTTGAAGTTTTGTCAGTGTCGGGCACCAATGCGTGTGAATTGACTCGTCGGACAGAGGAAGAAGCGAGATCGATCACAACAAGGACAAAAACATCGGCAGCAGCAGCGGCGGCGTCGTTCGACGTGGATGGTCGAATCCGAATTTATTAGAATAAACGTCTGACTGACGGACTGAGTACATCGGAGGGCAACGATCCATGATCATGGAATTCTCAGACCTGCAACGGAGCTGGTCTGACCGCTTCCCCCAGGATAAATTATCGCTGATATTCGAGGAGGATATCAAAACTCTCTTGACCACCCACAGGGCGAGGGTGGGTCAACTCCGCAAGGAACTCGCGCAGGAAGAATTCTTGGTGGAATATTTCGAAAAAGCTCTCAGCGATGAACGACAACGCAGACGTAGCGTCACCTCAGAAGAGACTCGATCCCCTCTCGGTCCGCTATCCCGGGAGAATTCATTGAAGGGCGACCCGAGAGCAGATCCGTGCGCCGATCCGGAAAATTTCGTGACAGTGATCGCTGTGTCGTCATCCGAGGAAGAGGTTCGACCTCTGAAGAAGAAGCCTCCGGCACCACCTCCGAAGCGGGTTGCCGCCAAATGGCCGCCCGCATCGGTGGTCAGCTCTCTGGGGCTCGGCTCAGCCTCGGCTCCTTCGACTCCCACAGCTGACGAATCGCCTTCGGACGGGGGACCGGCAGCCGCAATGTCCACGTTCGGCAAGGCCAGCGAGCGAAAATTCCATTCCCAACTGTCGAATCAGTCAACTTCTTCGAACACATCGGCGTTCCACCTAGCCCTGAACAATTTCAGCAGCCGAGAGGCGTCGACAGAGCCCTCGACCCCCGTCGGCGGGTCGGCTAAACCCCTCCGGCCGATGACCACCGCCGGCGGGACGTCGGCGAGCGATCTGAGTTCGCAGTCGAAATCGAATGACTCGTCGCTCGAACGAAACACGAATACCGTACAGAGTACGGACTCCTCTCTCGAGCGCAAGTCAATCCTTTCAATTGGCCAGCACGTCGAACGGAGCGGAAGTAGCTGTAAATTGGACCGGCACACATCGAATGCGTCATCGCTCGGAAGGCCGTCGGATACCGAGGGTAGTAGCGGCGGCGGTGGTGGTTACGGCGGCGGTGGCGGCAACGGCGGTGATATCAAGAAATCTTCGACGCTCCATCTACTTAAGGATCATAATAGCAAAGAGATTTCGGGGGATTTCTCCGACACGCAGCTCGACTTCGAGGCAGGTTCTCATCGGAAGCTCGATAAAACTTCGACGCTTAGCTCCAACGACAGCTCTTTCGATGGGCTGGACGATGCGCCGATCTATGACACGGTCGCCGCCGACGAGGACGAAGACTACGATGGGGTGCGCTGTACTAGCGAACAGGACTACGTCGAATTCGGAGGCTACGGGAGAATTCCGGCCTCCCTCGTCACCGACTCTACCGAAGAGGACAGCGACACCGAAGACCAGCCCCGTCGGAGGAAAATCTTGAATAAGATGAAGAGCTGCGAAGATTTGACTTGTACGACCAGCCTCCCGATCGGCGGCAGCGGCAGCAGCGGTCTGATAGAAGCGAAACCGACGAGAAAGCCACCGCCAGTTCCCGGGAAGTCAGAGGCCGCCGCGGCTCCCCAGATTCCCTTGAGAAGAGGGAAATCAGAAGAACGTTTAGACGGAGACTCAGGTGGGTTGGGTGGAACGCTTCTAGGTATGCTAGCTCAGTCGGCTAGCCGTTAGAGAACGTTCCTCGAGGCTCGGCTGACTAATCTCTTGAGTGCGCGATATGCCGATCATCATTCGAGTGCCGACCGTGACGCATGGACGACTACTGGAGCCGTGGTTCCGTTTAGATTACGTCACGTCCAAGAGAGGTTTCCGGAGTCGAATTCCCGGCGGCGACCCCCTAACGGAGGCAGGGGGGAGGAGATGGGTCGGGACGAGGGCATTCACGGTTTAGTCTGAACCCCTAAAGCAGGTCCTATCGTTTGTAGCATCTCTGAGATGATGGGAACCGGCGGATTAAGAGCTAATCTTTGAGGATTATTTTGATTTTTCGCCTTCCGCTCTCACGCAATGAAAGCTTCGATGATAATATTCTCGCGGTCGCTTCGATCTCGATTCATGGATCGGGTTCTAGTGTTAGCGTCAAAGATCCCCGGAATGGAGGATCGTGTGAAGTTCCGTTGGTCTCCCGATCGTGAGCAGGAATCTTTTTTTTCGCGTGTGTGTCGCTCAATCGCCTCCAAAGCAGAAGGTACGTCCCATACCGGAAGCGATCTCATGTCCCTGTCCGGACGAAGGAAGCTGCTGCCCCCGAGTGAACAGAGAACCAGCTAATCAGGGAATGTGATTGCCTTTGGCGGGTCTGAGCTCAGCTCAGTTCGAGAAAACGTCTCCGATTGCATGGCACCGGAAAAAACGCTGGATCTTAGTCACTCCTTCCCAGCTGCGTGTGTTGATTTTGACGGTCCGACTTATCGGTGATGGATTTTCCTCTTCGAATCCTATGCGAAAAACTCGTTTGAGGTAATGCAGCCGTCCTCGATGGAACCTTAAGCGTTCATTCCCAAAACACATCAAGTGCGATTGGCGACGATAGTTCAGCGACGTCTGTCATCGTGACGGTAAAGGCGACGCTTATGCGTCACATCAAGCAGCTCGCTTACGATGCATTCGAGCGTTTAGGGACGTATTCGACAGGGGAGTCTCCCTCGCATGCATGTTCGTCGCATAAATAAGAGGTCAAAAAAATCTACCGTCGCAGTCGCGGCTCGCTATGCGGGAGAGCGCTGGCCCGCAGCAGCCGCCGGACGCGGCCGCCGGACTCGGATGATCTGAAGTGGGCCCGCGAGTCCCTCGAGGCACCTCTGACAGCCGCGTATGGCCAAACCCACATTCCCGCCTCCTCGCCAAACACGGCATACTTCCGAGCGCATAACGGGACCCCTATCGACAATATACATGCTCGGTGCTAGGGGATTTACAGCCTAGCGGCAATCCAAAGCTCGACAGGACTCGGCTTGATATTTGACTGCGTCCACGGAGAGTGAGGCCTCGTTTGTACGTAAGGGAAATGAGCGGGAAGCGTGCCCCGATCTCCCAACCCATGACTCGCGATGAGCGCCTCTCTGATTCACCTTCAACCCGTTATCCGCGAAGAATGGATCGCACACAAACGACAATACCTAGTCTACAATAGAAACGAGCATTAGGGTAAATGGAGCAGTTGAGGCAAATGATTTCTTCAGAAAAGAAGAAAACAGACGGATTCGTTCAAAGCGGCAACAAGCGCAGCAGCTGTCTGCGTAAATCGGAAACTGTCAGAGCTACCGGAGTCAGCAGTCTCAGTCGAGGTTCGGGGCCGGTCGAGCCGGATTGGATGTTTTCTGCCGGCCCGACGGAGCCCAGGGGTTCCGAGATGTCGTGCTCTCTCGAAATCACTCGTAGATATGAATTCAGCATTAGCAGAGAAGAGAGGGAAAACTCGCGGTTCGAAGAAACGGAAGAGAGACTCTTGGGGGACTGAGAGGTTATCAGGTCGATATCTACAATGATTGTACACACTGTTGAGTCTAACGCCCAATTTCCCAGAAAGTTGGGCGATCATTTTCTGGCCATCGACTGGTCGGGTTGATCCGTGGCGTACATTGAGCGGAGCATTCACTGCGATCGGTGACCACGTCCGTCGTCGGCTCCTCCGTCGGCTCTTCGGTGGATAGCTTGGGTTCAGCGGCTTCCTCGCTCTTCGTTCATCGCTTCACCCGGCTGCATTTTCATTGTGGCTGGAAGAAGATTCCTTCCAGCGATGGCGGAGAGGACCGCGTCGGTACTTCACCGCGGCATCGAGGAACTACTCTACGACCGATTTGGAAAGCTCATTCCCCGCCGATGGACTTTCGGATTCCTCCGTTTTATACTTAGTAGTATTGCGAATTCGCTCGCCATCGTGAGCTAACGCCCAGTGAATAGCCTTGCCAACGCCGCTTTTCTGTTTGTTTGCGTTTGGCAGTACATGGAGCGAAGCATCCGCGATGATCCCGAATCCGAACTGCATCCCAAGTGAGCTTCGTACAGGATCGCGTGTAGCCGCCCACTTCTCCACGGTATCCATTCCTTCGAGGAATAAACGGTTCTTCCCAATATATTACCCCAATCAAAGAAGCGACCGAAGAAGGGAATAACGCTTTCCCAGCTTTTGATCATCCGAGAAGCAGCAGAAGCTGACGCTTCACGGAGAACGCGAGCGACCCGTTCTCATAATAGGGGGCTGGCTGTCGATCGTGATCCCGCGACGATGGTCGCCAACGCCAGTCAAATACACTGTACCGGGATGAGCTGGCTAAGATGGAAGGGGAGCGCCGACATCGCTTGCGAATTTCATGCGTCAATGCCTTTGCTAAAGTCACCGCGCGACCGTCTGGCTTCTGTTTCGCTCAGGACCTCTGATAAACACACTCTGCGAAGCGACGTCGACAACCATCGGAAACGACTCCTTTATCATATTTGAGCGAAGAACGACTCGATACCACACAGGATAGAACGCCGTTCAATCAGGAATAATAATCGAGTCGGATCCGTGCAGGTTTCTGAGCAGCTCTAAAAAACGCATCTTCCTGATTCGATACGCTCCTCATCTGAGAGTTTCGGTCTGCACTTCGTTGTTGTCTCATTAGACTTCGAATGAGCCGCAGATCCATCTCATTAGATAGTCTCCGCGTATCGCCTTCTTGGGGGACGGGTTCGAACTGGGTACCGAACAACGAGAGGTAACGTCTCGATCGAGGGCATCCGGTCCGTACATTTCCGCGAGTTGTCGCCGCGCGCAAAGTCGAAAATCGACCGGCTTTCTTCTGCGATTTTTCAAAGCCAAACGCGAGAACAACGTCGCCGAGCGTCTTCGTCTTTCGCTATCTACAAGCAGAGTGGTCGGATCCTCGCTCGGACGGACGGCTGGCAAGCAGGCGGTGTTGGACGTCCAACCCACGCGCGAAGCGGAGAATCGTGGTGGTAGTAGACCGACTTGACCGCTAGCCGGATCGTGGCTCCAACGAGCAAACGGCTTCAAAGAATGCAAGACCGTGGTGCCTCTGGGTGTTCGAACGGCGCGGCGTTCCGGAGGCGGTTGAAGAGCCCACACCACGCTCTCAATCAGCTGATGTCTCAGACGATGATGACTTTCAAGAACATTGCATTGGGATGAATTTTGTCTCTATTTGTTTGTCGAGTCGCGTCAAGGAGCTTCTACGCGCGGAAAGCGGCGTTCCGAGCCGGAGCCGATACCGTGAGCGCCTCGTTCACGCTTGCGACGGGTACAGACTTATTTTATTACCCCGATTCTTGCTGTTGCTGAGAACAAATGCTTCATTCGTATTCGGAAAATTCTTTTACCGTCTATACTTTGCTCCTTACGGACGGCGACGTTACGTGTAATCTATCCATTGCTGGGAAAGTATTTCGTACAGGAAGGGTACATTTCTCTCATCGGCGATGAACAGGCGGACAGTGTGAAGGGTTCCAGGAGCCAGGGGTGAAGTTCACCACTCCCTAACTAGATTTCATGGCGAAGACAACTCGCACAAGTCACGACGGATGCTCGACGTCATGCTTCTAGAATAGCTGCCTATACCGTCAATGTTCAAATCCCGAAGTGAATCGAGCATGACCGGAGTTGATTTGCGCTGCCTCGTCTCATGGCAGATCCATTCGATGTATGGCCTCCCTCTGTCTGGGGTTTTCGTGCGGTCCCCGCTCTGCGCTCGTCCGAGGTGACGGAATACATGTACTGAGGGAAGTCGTTCGCCTGACGTCGGCGGCGCGGCGTTCAGACCGTCGTCGGAACGAGCGCTTGAGTCTCTGGAAACTGCGTCCCTTCGTCCGTCCGTCCGTCCGTCAGTCGGTCCCTCCATAGTTGCGGGAGCTAAATCAACAATGGCGCTCGGCAGCGATCACATGGCCGGCGATGACGACTGTCGCGACGACGACGACGTTGTTGATGATGATGATATCCGTAAAGAGCTCCCGAGCGGGATTACTCATGGGTTTTACGTCGGTAGCTAGCCGCCAACCGATCTCATGCTACTTCACGAGAACGGGCTGAAAATCGCGAGTTTCCCGGTGACGTTCTTAGTCATCCACCTATACGTTTCCTATTCTGTAGTGCGAGAAACAACTCGAAATGAACCTTTTGAATATTCCATCGAATCTACGAGCGAGCCTATCGGGTAGCCTCCCCGTTTGGTATCAATGCGACATACTGTCCGTTAGGTCTCGACGCGGAGGACGGATGGGTGCCTCTTGTCGTTACGCGGCTCTCGAGCTTTCAGAATCTGTTTTTTTTTCGTTGTAAGTATTTATCTGAAAATACATGAGTAGGAATATTCTCCGGAACACATCGAGAACTTGGAAGTCCCGAGTCGGAAAGAGGCTTCGCTCGGGAAATTGTCGTAATGATCCGGCTGGATGAGTATTTTCGAGCTCTCCGGGTCCAGCGCTAAATCATGCGTCGACAAAGAAAAACTCTTTCTCTGTGTTGATGACAACGCTGGGAGCCAACAAGAGGCCTCTCCTCATGAACACACATCAGGATGGTAGGGCTGCTGCTGCCAGCGCTGCACCGGCACCAAACATAACAGGATCAGTCGATCGAAATATATACACTTACATAGTTTGGAATCGAAAACACCAAGAGTAACACCTACAACAACATCAACAAGCCATCTGGCTCGCCTAAAGATGCTGTGACGGTCGACTCAGTAGCAGAGGAAAGAAGCCTCCGTCGTTCCGTGTATCGAATGCCCAGATGGAGCTCTGGAGATCGTTGGACGATCTCTTGACACCAGAGGCGACCCGACTCGAGGGTAACGAAGAGTGGAACTTCCAAAGCTTTTCTGGTGCTCTGTTTCTCTAGACTCGGGCGGTCTCTTCGTTTACTCATGGGCGAGCTCGTAATTGCTGGCTCAGCTCATAGACCGATTATTATTTATGTATTGAACAACGTCGAATCCACTGTCATTAAGCGCTCCTCCTCGACGACGGTGCGTATGTGATCGTCGCTCATCATCACTTGATGGTCGAGGGCTGAGTTTATCGACGCCAATAAGGAGCCCACTACTGGGCTCACTGTGGGTGCTGCTTCAAATGGAAGTACCATTGAAACCGCCAAGTGGTAGATCTCCCGGCGCTTGTCAACAGTTCATAGACTCATTGATTCTCAGTATGAATTTTCATGATTTCTGCATTCGACGCTCCAAATCAATCCCGGATACCCGCGACACGATTTCCCCCTCTTTGAAGCCGCAGAGTGAGATAGGTGCACGGACCTTACGCAATGATTCGGATAACTTCCAAACATAACGAGAGAGCGTGAAAATCTCTAACAATTCCATGAACGGGGGGAGAGGGTCAAGTTCACGACGAGGATGGGAATTCATTATCCATCTAATGTACCGGCTGATGACGGTCTTCTCCGAGGTCTATCGACTCTCCGTGCCGGCTTCCATCGATTTCGGAAGGTCTCACCGAGCGTATGGGGAACATATCAGTTGAAATATTCAGAGCAGCGTCACCGTCGCTTGAAATCATCCGGTTTCATCGGATCCGATGGTTACCAAGGTTTCTTCAGTTCAGAAGGTCGTTCATAAACACACAGCTAGCAACTAAAATAATGGTCGGGTGAACAGCTCAAACTAGAACGGAACGAAGCAAGCTTTGAAGTTGTCCGTTGTTCCGCTGCCAGATCTAGACGAGATTGAATCTGCGCTATGCGCCCCCACCCACCCTCCATTATGTGGCGGGCTGTTCTGAGCCGGTGACCTTCGCTGTTCCTCCACGTCGCCTGGAATCCCGTGGAAATCCGACAAAGCAGTTGTGTAGAATGAAGCGTTGAAATCGAGCCAATCGACGAGTCTGGAAACGAACTCGGGTGAAATTAATGCTTCCGAGAGAGGATACCTGATGGGTTGCCTGATTTCGGTCTTTGGGAAAAATCCCCCAAGCGAGGAATCAAGTTCCTTCAAGACGTCGCCATTGCTGTCAACGTCAGTGGCGATCACACCGACAATGGCAACAAGACTGGCGAAGCCGTCACAGGCCGGCGCGATGCCTTCCGACTGCTCGCTCTGCTCCGTTCTGATTTAATTGAGGATACTGAGTGTCGCGGAGTCGCTCGGGACACAATCAGCATAACTTTCAGCGACGGATGAGTGTCTCTTGAAACGGCGCGGGGGAACGTTCAAAGACCGTTGTGGTGGGGGGCATACGAGGTGTTTCGGACAGGTAGAGCGCAGGGGATTTATTCCCTTGTTGGAGTGTAACTTTCCCCCTCCAACGACTCCGAAGCCTTCAAATATTGTTGGGAAACTATGGAATACGGGCTATCCGGCTTGACGGTCCCCATGGCTGATGTGTGGCGGATTTTCAAAGTCCAGATGCTCAAACAGGCACCCGCGAAACTTTTGTCCAGAGCAGACAGTGCGTACACGCCGGCAGTGCTGGTGGTATGGCCGTTGAGGCGCTGACGACGGCTGCGCTCGTCAGTGGCCAAATAAGGAGCACTACGTTCACGGGCAGCCCCAGATACTGGAGCGAGCTGACAAACGAGCGGATGGACGAGCACAGCTTAAGAAAAGCCCGTTGGGTGCCTTACTGCCTCCTCTTTCACAAGCTGTTGCCGGTTCCGCCGCCGAAAACTCTCTCGTCGTATCTAACATCGGTCACCCGCTTCTCGGCTTATCGAGTCGAGAACGATTCGAAATACGCGCATGCTGAGTCGACGAGACGACCGGAAGAGAATGGGACACAAAAGTTCATAAATTCGGAGCCAATTTGGGAATTAGCGATAATGGCTTCGACGTCGCTGTTCGGTCGGCGATACCGAGTGACATATTCCGAAATACAGCGGCTGCCATCCACGATCTCGTCGTTCTCGCTGTCGAGTCTTGTGTATACGGGGAGAGCGTAGCCATCGAAAGGCCACAAGGAGAGGGAGACTCCTGCTCTGAGTTAGGGCTTGGATGCCGAAGAATGAGCTGCCGATGAGCAATCACTGACGGAACATTGACCGATGTGACGCCGAGAGCTCGGAGCTGTCCAAACAATGGTGGATTTGCATTATTAAGTCATGCAAGTTATTAGGTGCGCAGGTTATTGACGTCGTACCATGCGGAGACCTCTCGTTTGAATGGGGCGAACGGCTGCTCCCCATCGACAGCCTACGGGGGCCCGACCGAAAGGGAGGAGAGGGGTTTTCCCCTTGGAAAACCCCGCGGCAGCTTTTCCCGGAACTCGCTTTCCTCCAGCTGTTGTCGGAGGAGATTCCGCGAGCTCTTGCTTTTATCTACTGTATGCGGCTCCACGATCTCCCTGCCCGGATGGGGTCAACATGCGAAACAATCGGAAGAGGTCGATCCTTATTCCTGCGTCCTCGCGGAATAGTTCATCATTTGGTAGCTTCAACCTGGAAAGCTGTTTTTCCGAACTAGGTAGATCATCGCGGTGACGCGACAGTTCCAGTCAGGAGTCGACCGTTTTAGATCCCGCACTCTACAACGACCCCGGGAAATTCTGCCCCTGCAGCGACTGTCTCCACCGCCGCCCGTCTCGCAAGCACCCAATCAGCCACAAGCAAGGAAAACACGCTTGTGATACGAGAAATGGCGGCCCGCTCAATCTATTCTACCCCTGTAGCTTATGAAGAAACGCGCTCGATCGGAGCGAGGGAACCACTATTCGAGGGACTAGGTTGTCCCAGATCAGATGTCTCGGCCGGGTGAAGCTGACTCAATCTATTTGGAGTAGCCGCCGGCCGCAGGGCAGCCTCCCTGGAACCGAGATTTGCTGACTCCAATGACAGAAAATGATGCTTTCCTCTGGAGGAAGTCTCCCGATGCTTTTTTAGGGTCTCCGTCTTACTTTTCCTTCCTGCTGAGCCGAGCAGACGAGGCGTCTGGTACCATGAATCGATCGTACAAACAGCCGGAATCGGGTCTGATGGCAACTATCCAGAATCATAATTGAGAGAAGATCACAAGCAGTCGACTCCGTCGGAATATCGTGTGATTCGGGAACGGTATTTTTTCGCATAAGCGCGCGGCTGTCGGCGGAGATCAGAAATACTTGAAGACTCCGAGCTCGTTTTTGGGCTCGGAGTCTCGAGGGAGGAAACTCCGTTGGGTAACGACGACGTGGGGACCCTGTGCGTGCTCAGTTCAGCGCTCCCCGTAAGTTCCACAACTCGGGGGCGGCAGACCCACCCAGGTTTCGTGATCACGGAATGGTCATCATACTACGAAGTACGAGCTCTACCTCCGATCCGGGAGACTCCTCGGGATTGCTGGGCGCCGACCGGGAAGTGGGAGGGCCCAGTCAGTCGAAGAGACACACTGACGCTTTCATTATTTCACTCCTATTAAGCGACGACGGGCAAAGAAATGGTCACGAGAGCTCCATGGCCAGAGCCCCGTTATCAAAGCAGTCTTTCCGTGAATCGATTTCGAGGAGACCCACGGTATCGAGGACGGTGGCTCGCAGAGAAAAGTTTCTCGAACGCTCTCACTATACAATGCGATTCTCGATTTTTTTCCCTGCGGAGGTTGATACAGCCCACATGAAAGAAACTATTCCGGTGGCGAATCCGAAATCCCTGCGTTTGCGATGAGTCCTAGCTGGCGCGAAATTTTCCAGGGCCCAATCTGTTGTCTTCCGCGTCACGCGTGCGCTCGCACAACCCGTGGCCGATTCGAAGAGTCGATCGAACCCGGAAAAGTCATTCGATGTCTCTTTCATTATAGGTGTCTACAGCAGTTCCATGGAATCGTATCTGTCTTCGAAGACTTCACCTCAGTTCCGCCCGAAGAAAAGCAAAGAGAAACACGTAAGACCGATCCACCCTTTTTTTCGAAATGACAGTTATTGAGGGATGAATCAGCCGAACTGATTGATTTGCTGAAACATATCGGCGCACTTCATTTGCCGCTGTTATTGAAGGAGAACGAGATCCCCGAGAAACAACTCCGAAAATCCACGGGCTCAAACGGCTCATTAGCCGAAGACGACCGGGAAATCGACAATGTGGTGAGTATCATATTGAGTAGTATAATAGGTATAATGATACAGAGCTTGACAGCGAATGCCGAGCAAGCATTTCGGATCTCTTCGCCGGACTGCTCGAGATTGTATGATGAGAATTCCTCCAATATCCTCACTCAGGTCAAGAAGATCGTCGAATCTGTCATAGAGAGCGAGACCGCTTATGTCGACTGTCTTGACGTCCTGTATCAATACGGAAAAGCTTTGAGCTCGGCGACAAAAACGAATCAGGTAGGTCGGTCGAGCGGAGGTCGTTTCTCAATTCTTCCCCAGCGGAGCCTCCACGAGTTGGCATCGCTTGTGTATCGAGGAACGGCTTTCTGAAGAACATTTCTTCGCTTGACAGGCGGTACTTTCGCGGGAGGACGTCGACACAATTTTTTTCAAAATCGAACAGCTGCTCGACGTCCACAGAAACTTTAGGGATGGTCTGCGACGAAATCTTCAGGTGAGTACGTTTTTTTTCTCCCGACCGGCGGCGCATTGTTGTGCGCACCAAAGTTTCCGCACCCTTTGTTATTCCTGCTCGGCTTTGTTTCGCTTTCTGAAGCTTGCCATTTGATGATGTGGTCTACTTGAGAAAACTGCGACTTCCATACATTCAGAACGTTTCAAGTCGGAAAATTAAAGTCGAAGCCAGCAAAGGGTATAATGATTATGATTAGAATCCTCGTTGAAAACTCACTGTGCGCTGCTCGCTCGGAGCTTTGCTCTGACGCGAAGGAACTCGTTCAATCAGGAAGAAAAAGCTATGTTGATCCAGCAGGTCTCAAACAGCCCGAATCAGCAGGGATGCGAGATCCGGCGGCCTTCGATCGGGGAGAACTTCAAGTTCCTGGCGAGCAGACTCGAAGTATACAATTTGTTCCTGCAGAACTACTCGAAAGCAATCGATGCGGTCCGAAGATGCTCTCAGAACAATGCCAAGTTTGAGGAGCTTTCCAAAAACATGAAGATGAAGGTAAGCTCTCGGAACTTTGATTGACGGCTTTGATCGATTGATTGATTTATTTATTAACCATTACATGCTTTGCGTCGTATCCAAGAGACTCCATGCGCGGGGGCCAGTCTCCTCAGCTGGTTATTGGTCGGTGGATCTGACGCGTGCGGGAGCGTGTCTTTCCGTCTCCCGCTCCCATCTCTCAAGACTTCTTTTCGTTGTCTCTACCCTGTTCTCTTTTTGAGTCCTCGTGTAGGCCTAGTCTTTTGAGGATCTCCGGCTCTAAGCTCCTCTCCTCGTCCGCACTCGTTTCGTTGTGGTAGTCCCACAACTCACAATTCCGTTCTATTTCTTCGAACCTGGCTTGATACCTCCCTTTATGATTTCTATCTGACCCATTCAATGAATGCCGCGGACTCTCTCGGGGTCGTCTGAGTATGCGACATCGAATCGAGCTCATTGGAGGCTTTCTCCGCGCAGGGTCAGACGACGTCTTTGGAAAATCTGCTCCACAAGCCTGTAGCTCGCATTCAAAAAAATGCGCTTGTCATTGACGATCTTCTTCGGGCAACATCGGCGCAGCATCAAGACTACAATAACCTCAAAGTCGCGTCAAAGCTGACACAGCGCTTCCTTGAGAACCTCAAGATGAACAGCACATTGGAGAGCATGTTTCCGGTGAGTACATTCCTGTTTTCCGTAACTCCACGGGTTCGACACATGTCCCGATACATCGATCTCAGTATACGACCGCACCCCGGGGTCAAGTAGCACACCTAATGCAAAGAGGTGGCAGCTGAAGCTCCAAACGATTCTAAGGCTGAATACGTGATAGGCGATCCCAGTCCCATAGTGGGCTTTTCGTACCTATCGCTGCTAGCAAGGATAATGATGCTTCATTCCGCGGATCTACATACATATGTGTATAACCAATTCCTTGCGGGAGAACTAAAATAACCAAAGGTCCGTTCGGGAGGGCATCTCAACACGACAGCTCATCGATCGTGGGTAACAAACATCGGTCGCTCGAACCCTTCTCGGGATGGGGAAGTCTCATGTTGTCTGGTGGTTCACAGAAAAGTTCGAGTCTCATAGTTGTACTGACATTCGTCTCTTTCTTCCTGTTTTTGTTGTTGTTCTTGTCCAAATCCAGCCTGCCCCCTCCGTGGTGAGTCCTCATTTCTACCGTGTGTGTGCGGGTCTGGTCTTGCATTGGATGTTCTACCTTCCTACTACTAACTCTGGAATGAATCGAATTTCGGTGGCGGCTGCCTTTCGGTACGACGGCAAAATACAAAATATCAGTCGAGTGTATGAGTAACAGGCAGGTCGACATGACGCAGCGTGACGAAAAACGGCTTACAGACAACACGGGGGCGTACGCAGGGGGTAGGGGCTGAGGGGGCTTGAGCTGCAGTTGTCGGGAACTCCTCGATTCGAGCTTCCGAGTTGCACCGGACCTCGATTCATGTGCTGCGTCCGACCTCGTCCGAGTTGTGGTGCCGCCAACTACGATTGAGAGAGTTGGGTTCCAACGGCGAAGTCCACCCGAGCTATATAATGATTGAGAAGCCTTACCGGCAGAACGTGGCGACTCTCTTCGGATGCGAGGCCATTCCTGTATTTGCGGCAGAGCAATGGATGCCGTGTTGGTTGTCGACCATGTCGGGGATTACAGGGCTTCCCGCTCCCAGAATCAACGACGCGTCGGTGACAATGACACCGCATTACCGCGAGCTCGCCACGGATTACCATTGGGTTGTGCGACACGGCCCGAGCACTCTCACTTACTTGCGAAGTATGTATGATCAGAATTCAGAGTCAATCAACGGCTCGCCAGCCCGATCTGGGGAATTTCTCGCGCGAGTCTCACGCTCTGAGAAGCGGCTTTTGCTCATGGGGTTGCGGGACTCGATCCGGGAGCTCGAATGACGTCAGTCTCTCGATCCTGGTGTCTCCATTGATCGTGATCCTATCGCTTGACCGCCTGTTGGGAGAGAGGAGCCTCGTGTGTCCTGAGGCCGCTCCCTTTACCGGTAGTAATTCCTTGACGGTGGCACCGATGCAATCTATTCAGTATTCGATGGTGTCTGCTTGTTTTGGGTGCAATATTTGAGATTTCTCCCCGCTGCAGGGGAAACGTCCCGAGTGCCGGTTCTCTCGGACTCCGCTCCCTCCATCGATTTAGTGGCCGTGAGCTTTCTCCGTGGCCGATCGGAGTGCGGACGTTCTCGACCGGGGCGGGTCGACGTGCTCAAGCGAGTCAATGTTCAGGTCGAGCTTGCCGAACCGAGTCAGGCTTTTGTCATATCGGAGCATTGAGGAATCCGGGACGCCGCAAGTGAAACAACATTGGGATATTTCGCGGTCACGCTCTCTGAGACAGGTGCTCGTGGAATCTCACTCACATTATTTCTTTCACTCACTCATTCTCTCGCTCAGTGACACATACTCCCCGATCGGCCATGACCACACACTCTTGGCAGAAGGAACAACGCGATGGAACACAAACAGCCAAGTCGTTTGTCAAGCCCAATTTCGATGCAACTCGAGTTACGTGCTCTTTCTCGTGGGAAAACAACAACGTCAAAGCGCAGACCCATATTCGATTAGCTTTAAGGAGCGTGCGACAAGCAGCGGTAGCCACCAGCGCCACGGACAGGCGGTTCAGCGGCAAAGAGACACTCTACATGCTTGGTCTGCCGAGCGCTAGTGTAAACATCAGTCCGAGTATTCAGATCGCCATATAATCATCCGTAAATGACGTCCGACCGTCGAGGTTAACCCGCTCGTTTGTGACAAGAGCTACGCCTAGCTTCCATCCGTGCTTGGAATTGGTGATGGCTATAGGAAGAAATTCCGCGGGACTTTCCAGTGATTCCGCGGGGCTCATTCATACGCATCCGGAACCCGGGATAAATAGGAAATGTTTCCCCCGGTAACCAGAAAGTTTCACTGTGGGGCTGGTCTGATACTTTCACTTCGTTTGCATTTTCTAACCCAGATTTTCCATGCCGGCTAAAGTTGGATGTCCCGGTCTCAGAATCGATTCACTCGAATTCCAGCCCCAGGACCGCGTTTTGCGTCACGTCGTCCGCAACGTATTCATGGTACAGCTCGACGGCCGTCGAAAACTACGACATTTGTTTCTGTTCAATGATGTTCTTGTTTGCGCGAAATGTAAGAGCAACGGCAGAACTCGCTACCTCGAGGTTAAATGGTTCATCCCTCTCAATGAGGTAAGTGATGTCTCGGAAATCTCATCGTTTCAATGACCGCTGAGCTATCCGCTGGATATGTCCCCTCCCTTCAACATCCTGATTACGTCCTTTTTCCATCGATTGAATCAGTTCGAAACTTCATCATTCTAGGTTACCCTGCTGGACCCCGAGGCCTCAGCTGAGCCCATTCGCGAGCAGCATCCCACCAATGTGTGCCAGTTGAGAAGTCGCGCCAACAGCATCAGAGATCAGATTCGAAAGTTGGTGAGTGATCGTATCCAACGTTGATCATGAAGCGTTAGCGTTAGAGCGGAAGAGAGGGTGAGGGGAGAACAAGGCCTGACGACTGTTTACTGTTTATGAGGGATAAATCATAAAGTAGGGCCATAAAAGCGCTCTCGGTCGAAAGCTAAAGCGTGTGTTCGATTCGCCGCAGGAAAACAAGCGAGGCCCCGTCGGCTGTCAAGGGGGAGTAATCACGTCCCGGAACATGGACAAGCTCCGGAGGAAATTGTCCGATCTCGAGGCCGCTCTGATGCTGCACTCTCCCAACCTGCCATTCAAGATTGGGCACAAGAACAATAAAGTGAGAACGAGTTCCTCTTCCGGTCAGGGGCGGGCTCGCCCGAGAAAGTCGTCTTCATAATTGAAACAAGGATTATGATTTAAAATTTGATGATTGTAATACCTGATTGACAGGCACGATCAAGCTGACGATCGTTGCCGTTATCCTCTACCCCCGAGTGAAACGAGCTAATTTCGACTTTGCTCTGTTCGAATTCCAAGGTGTACCAATTTTTCGTATCGTCCGAGTTCGAGCGTCAGCAGTGGATCGAGGCCATATACGCACTTCAAGCCCAACAGCCCGCGCAAGGTGGCGCAATGCTTTCTAACCAGGCGCCCCCCACGGTGTACGAACTGAACTCGTGTATAGCGTCAGCGGTGAGTTGAATCGAGATCGAATCAGGGATTTCCGCAACATGGTGTTTGTGAGGCGCGCGAACCTTCCTGACTCTCACATCCCGTTTGACAGGGCAACAAGAACACTCTGGGGAACAACGCCCGCGCATCCGACGATATGCTTCTCGGAGAGCTTCATCTGCGAGTGAACAGTCTCCACGGCGGCGAAGGTCTCCGCCAAGCCGCAGTTCACATATGTTTCGAGATCGATTCTTATGGGCACTTCTTCCGCAAGGGACGGACGAAGACCGTCGATCTGGGCGGTGGGGAAGCCAAATTCAATCAAGAGATCATCATGGACGTGGATGGATCCCAAACGCTACGAATTCTCTTCTACGAGGAAACGCAGCAGGGACCATCGCTGAGGGGAAAGGCGACGTTCGAGCTGAGCAAGTCCTGGCTCACGGATCAATTCCAGGACAAGTCCATAAGTCTACAAGAACACACGTTGAACCTTTCGATCAAATACGTGCCGTATCAAGTGTGCCTTCGACGAAACCTAGATAGTAAACCCGTTGGGACCTTCGGATTGAAGATCGAACAGGTTTGCAAGTGAGTACAAACGAAACCCCCACTCCCATATATTAATTACCCAGGTATCATGAGGAAAAAGCTGATGCTGGCGTACCGTTGCAGAAAAGAGAAATCGACCGTGCCATTCCTCATCGGATGTTGTGTCCGAGAAGTAGAGAAACGTGGGATCAACGAAGTAGGAATCTATCGAATATCCGGCTCGAACTCCGATGTTCAGCGTTTGCGGAAATCGTTCGAGAGCAATCCCTACGAAGCGGAGCAATTGCTGAAGGAGGTCGATGTTAACGCAGTCGCTCATCTACTGAAATTATATCTCCGGGAGCTACCCGAAGCGCTTTTTACGGACGAGCTCTATCCGGACTTCTTCGAAGCCCTGAGTGAGTACCCGACTTCGAGACAGGGGCTCTAGGGGGCGCGATTTTCAGAGATTCTCTGCTCTGGAGGAAAATTTGTGATCCGATGTCCATTGATGTTCTTCATATTACCCTGAAGGTAAACCAGATCCGGACGAGAAGAGCTCAGAATTACTGGCGTTATTTCAACGGCTCCCGGCCATCAACCGCAACATCGTGATGCATTTGGTCGAACACATGGTCGTAATTAATAAGCACGAGGAGCACAACAAGGTGAGCTCGGTCTCCCCGATTGAGTGAGGACTAAAATTCTCCAAAATCGGGATCGTACACACATGTCACCGCCGATCGTCGAGCAGCCGGTGCTGGCGCGAGAGCTAACTCGATATTTTCGCGGTGCAGATGTCGATCAACAATTTGGCGACTGTTTTCGGACCTACCTTGATAAGACCCGGCGCAGGGAACGCCAGTCACGATAAAGATTTGCTCACGACTGGGACCGTGGACGTCATGGCGCAAGCAGGTAGGCGAGGACTCTGTCCGGGGATCATGGAGGGCTCCAGTACACCGAGGAGCCGAGATTTGGGTGGAGCGATTCGCAATCAGACAATTGGAACTTATCCACAGGTATACTCCATTTCTTCCTGAAACGGCGGGTCAGTGGAATGCCATTGGAAGAACCCATCGAGTCTGCTCACATGTGAACAATGGTTGTCAGACACGGGGCTCAGGTTCAATGAAGAGGGAGACTGCTCTGATTCAGTCAGATACCTTCAAACGATGCGTCGTCACGACTGACCACCTCCTCAGGCTTCGTCATACCTCATTCCTTTCATCCGTCGTCGTCGTCGTCGGAACCTCTCGCGAGTTTCATCAGCCTTCTCAAAATGATCAGTATTCACGATTCTGCCACCGGAGCGGGTGGTTCCTTATGCTGTGCTTCTATTTTTTTCAATGTAGGCATCCCGAACCCCGAGGGCGCAAAAGCTGTGACGTGAGTCCTGGCGGTGATAAGCTTCAATATCCATAGAAGAGGAATCCCGATCGAGGGAGGCTTCTCGGGATAACTTCCTAGGGAAAATCCGAGTGAGACTCGTTTTCCGCGATTCTGACCAAACTGCATCAACAACGTCTTATACTAAGCTTTTGAAGCTCCAGCGAGACAAACGCAGTGGTCTTCGTATTTTTGCTATGCGTAACTTCTATGTTAGGGGGCGTCAGCGTTCGACGCCCTCGACCATCAGGGGAATTTCATGTCTCGCGCCGGAGTGCTTGAATACTTCATTTCTCCGAGGAGTTGGGACGAAGTCCAAGTCTGAGTGTATCTTACTATAACGGAACAGCGTTGATCGAGAAAAGCAGAACGTTTGTGTGAATCTTCTTCACCTAAGGGTCAGCGAGTATATTTAAGGATTTGAACGATGCGCATCTGTGAATGGTAGCTTTGGCAGTATGGAAGCATAAATAATCAACCATGGAAGTCAGATGTAATTTTCGCACAAGATAAATACACCCTATCATAATTTATGATTATTTGACTTGTTCTCCTTCTGGTGACGCCCGTCGATATGGAGCATGCCATGATTATAAAATTATTCAGAGTTCCGGCTCCTCTCCGACTCACCGGGAAGCGTCCTCCGATTTCCCCGGCGATTCATTTCGGAAAAGCTTCGGTATTATTCAGGATGCGTCCTTCTAAGTAAGACAATTTCTCGTTCTAGCAGCTAATAGCTCTTCGGCCAGCCTAAGTAAGAGAACATAAGTCAGAAAACCCCGAGATCGCCTGATTGGGTTCCCCAACCCCCATGTGTACTTCCCGGGCGCATCCATCAGACTCCAAGGCAGCTCTATGCTTTCTTGGAGACTCATCCAGAACTGTTCCGCAGAGAACAGTGCCATGCTCGCGAGAAGCATGGAACCCCGAGCGTGGGTTTCGGCAAGACCGACTGAGATTTGGTGACAGGCTAACGACAGGCCGGCAGTGAGCACAGAGTAATGCTCCCGTAAGTTGCCGGGGGATCATCACTCTTGCCCGAAAATCCGGAATTCAATGCTCCTCGGACTTCCAGAACTTCAACTCCAAGGAGCAATCGGATATAGCGCGTTCTTCGCGCCCGCCGACTTGGTTCCTTGATCTCCGTCGCAGCAATAATCGCTATGCAGTGTATATTTTTCGGTCAGGCCAGAAAAATCGAACTCTCGTTGGAAAACATGAGTTTATGCATTATTGATCGACTACGAATGATCTAACGACCATCAGCATGTCCATGGAGCATATGTGTGGCGCGAAGATCTTCGAAAAAGTCTCGGTCGGAAGTCGTGAGAATGATTTGCGGACTCCAAGGATTCTGCGCCGATGCGACCGCGGAAATTTGAAATTGGCAAGCGGGGTCGAGGGTTCCGTGGAACCGGCTCGGAAGACACTTGTCATGAGAAACACACCGAGAGACGCACGCACAAGGCAATACAGAATCTATTGTATGTACAACTTACAAGCATATGTCGGAATTATCGGGTAGGATCCAGGATCACCTATTTCAAGTCCCTACATTCCCATGCAGGTACTTGATATATATTTATGGTTTATACTGCATCCTAGGAGTAGCCCCTTCCCGAGTAACCAAGTTCTAAGGGCTCTAGACATGATGGTCTGCGACATGAGGACTTCCCAGCAGGAGACGTCACCGCGGCACGAGAGACGTCACGAGATTGTCAAAACACGACGTGTCGGCAGAACGACGGCGACAACTCAAGAGATGACCCGAGTCACAGCGACGGGACGAACACCAGAACGACAGAGGCGATCGTCTTCGAGTGCTCCCATGAGGGCCCGGCGGCTGTAGCGGGCCTTGCCGAAGGCCCACCCGGCGGACGCGCTCGCTAGCGGGCGTGTGTCGGGGACGGCTGCCTTCTTTTTCGGCAGCGATGACCTCGATCCTCGATGAGGAAGTCCGCCACAAAGAGCCTTGCGCTTCCGACGCAGAGCAGCGGACTCGCTCCATGGACGCATTGAAGTGCTGAAAGCAGGCTGTCTTGACGCCTAAATCTCGATCTCTGTGAGAGGTAAGGCTTGCTCCTCTTCTCGCACGAGACTTCGGGCGCTATTTCGAGGGCTAGGGAGCGGTTCAGCACCCGGAGGCTGCTGTTCCGTCAGCGCCTCCGTCAGAGGGACGAATTTGGAGGTACTAGCCGTGGAGAAGACTCCATGATGTACTCCTGGCCTCCGAGGTTGCCGCGAATCAGGATCCCCTGCGAGGGATATGTACCCGGCGGAGACATCTCGATGACCCGTTCAAATAGAAATTCAGTCATTTTGAAGTTGTGAGTACCCTGTGCGAGAGTCGGCACAACCAGAAACACCGTATCAGAAAGATTGCGGCACACGGCGGGCGGTACGATTCCTTTGCCTGTCGCACCGCACCACCTCTTCGGCACCTTCAGCAGACCAACGAATACACTGCCAGAAATATTTTACCCTACCTCTGTTGAATGCGGCGCTCTCTGCAGTCGAATCTCCAATCGAGAAAGTCATTCCGGACACGCATCCGGACCCATAGAATCAGTCGCTCTACGTTTAATCAGGACGCACTCCATGCGTAACAAAGAATGGTCCTCCTCAACCCCTTACAGGGGATCTCCCGGACGAGAATACGCGGGAGCTCTCCGACTTCCCGAATTCTTGCTTGAGTTCCTTTTCCCGAGGACACCCACCGATGATTTGAGCCCGAGCGCTTGTGCAGCTGTTTTGAAGAGGCGGGATTTTGTTTCGGCAGGCCCGAAGGCCCAAGCAAGCGTTCGTAGCAAGTGGAGAAGATCACGTCCGAAAAGGTCTACCACGGTTCCTTTTGATATTCTCATGAATCTGGAAGAATCATTTCCCCGATGATATACATAGAGGTTTTCATACTCCAGTAGCAATCGTTTTCGACTTCGCTGCGGCTTCGGACCTGCTCCTTCGCGGAACCGCCATACCGACTCGAAATCCGTTGAATGAAACCCAAGACCTGAGTTACAGGCTAATCTTGGATCCGAAGAGCTCCGACGAATCAGAAACCATGGTGTTCCTCCTCATCTACTCGGGATAATTCGTGCCCCCTCCATAGAATTGAACCAGACGAGTAATTCGACCTCTATGCGACCTCGAGGGTCGAGAGAGTTTCTTTCAGAACTCGTCTCTTGCCATATCATTGGCGGCAGACTCTATCGGCGACAAGACCACTCTTTCGGCAGTGGTAACCCGGAAATCCGACCCCAGCTGACCGGAATAGTTATGCTCTGAGAATCTAAGACGATGTCGAGTCAGAGGTGAAACCAATTTCGAAGCGCGATAGAGTCCCCTCAGGTAGAGCCACTGGCTGGGATGCACATTCGCAAATCGCTCTCTCGTCGCGCCCAACGCACCCCGCTCTTCGGTCTTCTCCAGAGGGTCCGTCTTGAGGGACAATCTAATCCACCCTCGAATAGTAACGGTTTGAACGCGGAATCAGAGCGCTCACACAGCTTGAAGATGTCAGCGCGAAGCTTCCGAAGATATAAATCAAATACCGTCGCAGGGGCTGGATCTTGTTGACTTCGTCCATGGCGAGCGAAATGAGAACGTTCCGGATATCACAGATGGGCCTCGCTCCCGAAGAAGGATTCGGGAAGCGAAGGATCGCGTGTCCAAACCTCCTTCTATTCCCAAGCCAGAAGTCCACGTCTATTCCTCATTCCCTGCGTATAATGAGCACCTGAAGAGGCGAGTGCTCCGCAACTCAAAACCCGGTGAGTGTGTTTCGCCGTTCCGGTCGAGAAAGAGCGATTTCGAAAGGTGAATTTCGTTGTGTATACGGTCTCTGATAAGATAAAAGTCGTCGATGCCAGCGATGCCGACGAGTCTCAATCGTCTACGACAACAACGACGACAAAAACCACACAGAAGTTCCAATTCATAACAATCCGTCGTCGCGGACGGTTCCGACAATCACAATCCAAGATTCGGCAGCAGCGGCGGCGACAGAAGAGCGGAGGAGGGGCCCTGATCGAAACTGCGGCCCCTTGAAACTTTCTCCAAAATGCCATATCATGCTTCTCGCTTCCCTCGGAACGCCATCGATGCCAGTGATCATCATCATCGTCCGAGGTCTCGTCAACATCATAATCACAATTTTCTAGCGGGAAGAAGACGGTGTAGAATGCTCAGACATCATTGAGGTCGCATTTGGAGCTAGCAAGGCTTGGGCCCTTTTGAAACGGAATCCTTCACCTTTTCCGTTGTTCACTAGGAGCGAGTGCCGGAGAAGCTTCGGCAGTCCGTTGTCGATCGAGCTCCGGTCCCCGGCACCGCGCCGGAGGACCTCCAGGCCCCTGAGAGGGGTCCGGGAGGAGGAGGGAGGGAAGAAAATTAATGCCCATTGTGGGACCCTTCACCAGCCGATCCTCCAGCCTGTCGCTTCGCATTCCGCGGGGCTGGAGTACGACGAAAGAAATATTCAGCATCTGAATAGCGATAAAGAGACCCCTTAGGGGGAAACAGCCCTGGAGTTTCCTCAGAGAGAACCGCCGTTGCGGCGGCTGAAACCGAGTGCGGTTGGATTCTAGATGAGCCGCGACAAGAGTAGCTTGAACAAGGTCGTTAGTGTGAATCATTGACGGCGGCTCTGTAGTTGATCAGAGATTGAGCAAGATCTGCGGTTTCCGCTCCAGACCATATGCCTGATCATGAAGAATCACACGTAGACTCAGAGAGGTCATTCCATACCGAATTCTTACTCGGATCTTGCTGCCTCGACTTGTGGAGGCGGAATCACTGAGCTCGATGAGCCTTTCTAGACCAACCCAATCTCTGAGACGTTCGTGAGGAGCCTTCCGCTCCCATTCATCCGATGCTCATCCATCGGCAAAGGGAGATAGCGGGCCTCTCCCATATCGAGCGAAATGATTTGCCGAAGAACAGCTAGGATACGCTCATAGACCACTCAAGTCATCCGGATCCTGAGGCGGACTACTCCGGAGACTCACGGAGGGCTCGCCCATCTGATGATTTCCGCACAGGGTTAGAGTCCCGTCATCTGACGGGGGAAAATCTCCCGTCGCACGGCTCGACTCAGTGCCCTTTGCAGACGCATAAATTAGATTATATGATCCGATCAACAGGGGAAGATCTTGGCAAACCCTAGTTTCGTGGGGAGAAATCGTCAAGTCTCCAAGAGAGGAAGGATATTCAGCAAGGAACTAAAGAGAACGTCCAGGCGTTCAATGCGCCTCGTCGTCCCGGTCCGGTAGTTTCTTGCATTACTCCTGAATTGCGATACCGCCGAGCTCATAGCGTCAGAAATCACGCTCAGCTGAGCGAGCGAGCAATTGACCGACTGACTGTCTGCCCAATTCCTTGGAACCGCTGAATGGGAAACGGTATCGTCAACGAGCGGTGATACTCCGATGCGGTGTCCTCCTTTCTATGAGACAAATTCCTCCGACTCGAGTCTCGACGACTGACGAGGCGGGTTAAGAGACAGCCAGACGCACAGACCGGCAACTGGGCAGGTAAAGGAACAGGTAAGCAAGCTAGCGAAGCCGACGAGCGAAAGCCACACGGCTTCAGCCGAACGATTCTCACCCTGAACGCAACTCGCCATTGGCTCATCGCAGGGAGGAGTTTGCCTTGGCGCCGCCCTCCGGATCTTCTTCAGAGGTTCTTCGACTTCGAAAGAAACCGTGCGATTGCTTCAGACCGGCCTGCCGAATCACCTGAATACAACCTGATTGATTTCGAATCCGTGTTCTGTACTGTGTGCCGACCATCCAGCCGGCCGCGTGAAGTTCCCCGTGAGACCTTGTGGCCGCTGCAGCGACTGAAACCGTTTCTGTTCCAAATGTACACTGTTTTTGATATGTTTCTGCCAGAACGGAATTCGTCACGCGTCGAGTGAAGGAGGACCGTTCTCTCGGCCGGCAGTGCTGAGCTCCCGTTGCACAGTCGTCCCATCCGCTGAAGACCACTGTTATGCGGTCCGATCGACTAAAGAACGCAAGCACCAGCTAAGATACTGCCACCGGGCCGACATCATGCAGCTAATTGATCTCCTAGTTTTGGCATTAGCGTTTTCTACTCACACGGCTGATGCTTGCGGCGTCGGTCGGGTCGGCTTCCGCCGGCGACCTCCGCGCAAGCTGACCCCGCTCGTAATTAAACAATACGTGCCAAACGTGGGCGAACACACCGACGGAGCGTCTGGCCCACCCCGAGGACCGATAGTTAGATATTCGAAAGGATTCTCCCGACTTGTTCCCAACTACAACAAGGATATCCAGTTTGCCGACGATGAGGGAACCGGAGTCGATCGGATCATGTCTCAGGTAAGCGCTCAAACCTTTGCATGGCGAAGTCCTTCGAAGTCGTGCCAAGCACGATAGCGTGACTGTCATCCTGGCAGAGTCCGCGAGGAGCATCCTCGCGTTCATGTGCGGCTTTCGGGAGGGAATTGCGCGAAACTGAAAAATGCTGGCCCTCGGCTCGAGAGCTGAGATCGATGCCTGCCCCCTGAATGTCCTCAGCCAGAAATTTTCATAGAAAACCGCTGCGATAGATGTTCCGCGCAGGTCACTTCACACGCTCGTTAGCGATCCAGTCTCCGGAGCGGCTTGAGATCACCCAACGGAGATCTCAGAGCTCTACGAAACAAATCAATTTCGCGATTAGAGCAAACGGCGGAAACAACTGGCGAGTGACTAGTTGGCGTGGGAGCGGATGAGACGGTCGAAGCAGCAGCAGCAGCAGCAGAAGACGAAGAAGACAAAACGCTGGCGATCGCAGATTCGATCTGTCAATTCACAATTGATTGTTGATTCACCCGAATGAGTCATACGTCGACACGTAGACACTTCCGAGATCCGAGCACTAGAGGTTAGACCGCTTTTCTACGCTCTAAAACGCTTGAATGCTCGTTCCTCGGCAGCTATTCGACGAATTCCACGACCGGTCGTTTGCACTCGGAGACGCACACCACAGCGAGCAAACATAGGTGCGGAATTGTTTCGACATGTGCACTCGAAACCTGTCCCTGGTGATAATAACCAATTATGGCCTACAGAGAATTACTCCAACAGAGTCAACCGAGATCCTCCGCTCACCCTGCTCAACAGCCGACCGCATCGAGATTTGTGATTGAGGCTCCCATGCCTCCCATACCTCTGAGCGTCGAAGAAATGTTTCACTTGGAGGTGATCGTGCGTATAATTTGCGGCCGGCCGAGAAACCTCTCGACTCCTGATCTATTCACGCAATTCCAGCGCATGTCGGAAAGGAGACCCTCCGATACCGGTGGCGATTCTAGTCGAAGTCTCGAATCCGGTCTGCCGTGCGCTGGCAGGCCGCATTCAGGACTTTGACGGTAGCCGTTGAGCTCGAGGCTAACTCGAACCACGCAGGAAAAGTTCGCTAACGAGAAACTATGACGAATGTTTTGACGGTCGCTTAGGTCACCTTAGCACGAACGAGGGGGCAGGGGTCGAGTCTCAGGGGCTGGTGTCGTATGTCGCTTGTACAACTTACGACAGGAGACCAGAGGCGGTCATAGACCTATCAGGGCCACCTATCTCGTGAGGAGACGTTATCGAGCACAGGTTCCATCATCTATACATTCGTTCTCTCTCAGGGTTCAAAGTTTGAGTCAATATTTGAAATTTGGGTACCCCTCATACCAAACAAGATGAGAACGCCAAGATTTGCTCGTCTTCTTTCAACGTCTCCGTCTGCTGCCACGTCATATCGTCGCCGCAGCGGAGCCGTACCTGCCGCCGGATAACTCCACCTGAAAACAATCGGGCCAGTTGATTTGTCAACAAAAGTATTATACACTCAGACACACTCGGTCACTCGACGCTCACACCTTGCTGAGCGTCGGCGCCGTCGTCTTCTCGTACAAGACAGTTCAAAACACTCGAGCGTCTCGGATCGACTCACCACAAACACCCGCGGAAAAACACTGCCTGACATTTGATGGAGCCTCATCCGCTCATTTCAGCATTTCAGACCCCCGACCGCAATGAAAAGCGCTCCGTATTTCTCGTCTGTTTGTTCGCGGAAATTGATTCCATCATCACGGGTGGCTGTTAGTATGCATTAGCTATTTCGCTCGAGTTGCTGTCGGTTCGAGTGGACCGCAGACCGCAGTGTCCGACGAAAAGATCCGATTGGATTAGGCATCGGTCTCATCGATCGGACACTTCCAACATGAGCGGATTGACCGAGTTTATCCTTTGATAAGACTACTTGGAGTCATGCGGTTGAAAACCTATGGAAGAACGGCGAAATGTCTAGCAGCGCGATTTGGGAAAGATTTGAGTTCGATAACTAAGCGCCATGAGAGTCGAGTATCGCTCGCATAGCATCGGAAGCATTTTTCACTGGGCCACTTGGTTCTTATCTTGGTCTGAGTGAGCTGAAATCAACGAAAACGAGAAGGCAGAGAATGAAGGCAGCGACTCCCGATTGAATCGTCACTCGGGGCGGGCCCTAAATTCGAACGCATACAAAACGGGAATTATGCATACATTCACTCGGCAATCTTCGGAACTGGCGCTGAGAGCAGAAGGCCTACGAGGGAATAGCTTCCGGCTAACCCTTCTGATCAGTGCCTCCCCCCAAGATTGGATTTATACGAGAGCCCGTCGAATTGGGGCTCTCGAATCCGAAAAGCGACTTTAGCGCGGCAAATCGAACCTTCCGGAGTTTTTGTGAGAGGAAGTGCGGTGAGAAATCGTATCCCGTTTCATTCCCGATGGCACTCCAACACGTCCGAGCAGAATAAGTGCTTGGCGTGGCGTCGTTCGATCTGCGTGTTGTATAGTCTACTTTGAGTGCTTTCCTCTGTGTAAACAGACTGTCAAATCGCATCTCGATCGAGATAGAATATGGTCTGCGAAATGATACAAGAGGTTCCACGCCGCCACGTGTCTAGGTGAGCCAAGATCTGCATCCGAAGCGAGATCAATAGCGCAGGCGTCGGGTCCTTTTCCCGGGCGCTTCGGGAAGTCCCTGGTGTGGATGTGGGGGCCGATAACGATAGTTTGCTCCTTCGGGGGGCGTCAGAGTCCAAGCGGACCAACACAGAAGCGCTGAGCTCCCTCGGGATCCTCATGGAGGAATGTGCAATCTACAGGGTCACAGTATAGGAGATGGTGATGATGTATAAATAAATACCAAACAAAGGCTACGAAGCCAACTCTATGAATTATGAGCGGGTCTTCACCGCGAGTCTCTGGAGAGGCTAACCACCTCAGTACTTGAACGCCAAGGTTGACTCAT
The DNA here is from genome assembly GCF_000255335.2 of Galendromus occidentalis. NCBI lineage: Eukaryota > Metazoa > Arthropoda > Arachnida > Mesostigmata > Phytoseiidae > Galendromus > Galendromus occidentalis. The sequence continues at coordinate 2,149,782 of NW_003805472.1, read as the reverse complement.
CGTTTCGTTCGATCTCCGAGTTGAACAACACCGATGCGAGAAAGTATACAATGTTGCAGCAGCAACAGAAGCAGTAGGGGAGTGACGGGGAAAACTGACGCTGGCACGCTGGGTACCGCCATCCTCTGATCGCATCCGCTGAAGTTCGGCTATGCAATGTCCACGGGACGATGACGACGCGACGTCGGAGGCAATGGGCAAATGAATCCAATCAGGATTCCTTTCCGCTCTCACGCAACGTTGACGCCTCACTTGAAATGCCAGTCTCATTTTTATTGAGCTTCTTTTCTCATCCTTCTTGAGGCTCTATTTAAACAATCACTCTGGTCACGTCATCACCGTTGACTAATCACAGCCGTTCGGGAACTCCTCAAAGGGAAGAGGAGAGACGACGAGAGGGAAGCAAACAATACGATCAGAGTCTTCAGCGCGTCGCGAGGATCCTCAATTGATTAATTCACGAATCGCATGAATATGCCAACGACGCAAACAGAGAACCCATTCGGTCTGAGGAGGATGCGGTCACGCCGACCCGTTCTGAGATGGTCCGGTTCCTACTTTTTGAGAAGCGAATGGCCGGCACCCATCATAAATGTCGAAGAAGCGCGGCTATTGACCACGATATACGATAAGACATTCGTCTTCGGGTCGTAAGTGCTGTGCGTTATGTGCACGCAGTGCTCCGTCTCGGTTTCTTGAGAAGTATTTGAAGAATTCGAGCCCACCATTCCGAAAGAAGCCGGCTGCGCGATAGCTCCAGCAAGGGAGTCGGGCCGTGTTGTAAATTCATTCAGTGTAGCAGCACACGAGATCGACATCTCATCGCCGATCGCACCGAATACGTGAGAACGTGAGTCTCTGTTGATCTTTCTCATTTGGTATCGCGGTGCGTGGGGTCGCGCATTCCAGGGCCTGACCGCCCTCGACAGACTTGGTTCCAACGCCGAACTCCGCTCCCCGTTCACACTCAGCCGAGGCTCGAATTCAGCGCTTACGTGGGCTTCGCAGCTCAGTGTTGAAGAGCGGAAGACGAGTCTCCTCTCCGATGAAACGTAACGCCGAGTCACCGAAACGCGAGGTCTGCGCATACAGGTCGATATTTCCAGCTTGTTCCGAGGTTCTGGAAGCGACCAACCGATACCGATCGCGTCGGACACGAATCGTCGCGCGAGCAAGGGAAAGCTTGAGAAACAGAAAGATATATTGCCCTGTAATAGGTATAAGTTTGTCGCACGAGCAATTTATAGCGTCCGATAGTGGCGGCTGATACGGCTCTTCAGCAGCAGATAAAGAGCAACGAAAAAAAGGTCGACGGAATCTCCGAAGAGTGATCCTTCAGCCGCGCCAAAGCTTGGCGGTCGATGTTCGGCTCGGCTAGCAGCCGGAGGACGCTCATGACAGAGCACCTATAGCGGATATTTGAGTTTCCGCGAATGAGAATAATAATAATCTCGAGAAAAAGCCATTGATAACGAAACCGATAGGCGGAAGATATCGCACCATACGTAACGTAGCCACTCGATCATCCAAAAGTCGACGCAGCGATCTCTGCGACCGCGAACAGACGGCAACATTGTGATGATCGATATCCCGCCTCATATCCGTCCGCTTTTGTCCAAACAAATTCCTCTGAATCGCGGTGGATTTCGTTTCCCATTGGCCGACTCGACGCACGGGTAATGGAGAGCGTAGTAATCGCTTCACGCTTCACATCTGATTTCGACAGATTAGGCAGACTCTTGCCGACCGACGTTGATGTTTGTCGTCTGACGCGTTCGGACATGAGATCGAAGAGCGCCGCCGAATCACTTTTCCGTGGATTCTTATGTCAGACATGCGATTATGTCCTTTTTTTATGGTTCTTAGTTTTTGGCAAGCCGTCCTCGGTAATAATCAGCGCGTCAATCAAACTCTTGAAGTCTCCGACACAGCCCCCCTTCCGTGTCTTCAGCTGTCCTTCCCCTTGATGAGTAGGTGTTGTTGTCACCTCTTCCTGTAGGGTTGAAGTTCGGCGTCTGTCCAGCCCATAGCTGCAGCTCAGCCTATACAAACGCATACATTCGTTCGTGGGGCATATCCATGGCCGAGAAAATGGCGCTTCTTCGGAAACCCAAGGAACATTCCTCACATCCGCCCTTCACAGCACCCATGACTTCAACGAGAACCTCAGTGATCATCAGATTGGGTGGCCGCGTCGCCTTCAGCGGCGACCTGCGGGTGCCCCTGTGTGTGAGGTCCCGCGCGTCGCGGAGATTGTCGACGTAAGGGCAAAGTTTTTTTCTCAACCGAGACTTCTGCGATATTCGCTTCACCGCTCGAACGGCCAGTGTCATCCACCGGATTTTCCCTGGATCTTCGAGCGAGAGTTCCTTCGCCGGGGAGTCCATCGCTCTTCCAGCTGCGCGAGATTTTCGCGCCCCGACGGATTTCCACAAGAGATTTCCAGGTCGGAAACCACGGTTCCAACTTCCCGCTGCAGGGACTGCCTGGGGAAGAGCTTACCTTGGGAATACCGGTCATCCCCTCGAGCTGAGCGGGGGAAGATGTTTAATTAGTGACGATACGAACCGTCCCGAGCCGTGTGATTGGAAGGGACGGATAGATGCTCTTTTGAAGTGGTAGTCTCTAGATGGCGCGGTCGCGAGGGATGTTTCACAGGTCAGCGTCGAACTTCGAGAAAGGCTCAGTCTCCTTTCGGGGCAGAATCGTTGGTGATCAAAAGCTACTGGCACCCTTGTGTGTTGACGGACTTTAAAAAGGAATTCTTTCGGCTTTGTTGATGTTGTCGTCGTCGTTTTCGCTGCTGATGCTGTCGTTGATCGCACCGAGGGTTCTGTGGTTCTGGTTGAGCTCAAGTCTCTCGTACTGGAGCAGGGAAACAGCTTCGGGGGCCGGGCGGACGCATCAATGAGTGGATTCTACTGGAACCGAGTCCCGGTTGTTCCGTAAAGGGGTGAAGCGTTTTCCGTTGAAGTCTCGCGAAGTCAATCTTCGGTACTTATCGCTAGCTGCATCGCCATAGTGACTGTCATAGAGCCCCTCACAGAGCGGACTTCTTGGGTGGTCCGGTGGTAGCGGCGCCACCCAAGACGGCTCGCCAGCCGAGCCGAAGGCCGGGGCAGACAACAACAAGCTTCACCCTGAGGTCCATTCGTCGTTCTCGACCACGAACCCCCGTGTCGTGTGTTGGAGCACCCAGGCCTACGGACACAATCCACGGTTATCGGTCGGACAGTCTCATCCTAAGTCGGAGCGACGCGGAAACGATTACGTAAGACTCATCGAGCCAAAGGAACGAAATTTTGAGTTTACTCAAAATCTCGAATGGTGCCATTCTTTCGAATATCCCGAATGGTCCCCGGCCGCCCGTTTGCTGACGTCCCGATCATGTTTGTCTCGACGATTTTCCCTCAATCTCCTCGGGTCCTCATTGCCCGGGAATTCATGAATCCTCTTAAGGAGTTCGCTGGTTCCTCTGAGATCGAAGTACCCGAGAGTTGTGCAATGATTCACGCTCTGTATTTTTTTTTCCTGAAAAACATCCGGGTATCCTGAGCTCTGCGGAAACTCCTAGATTTATCAGACGACTCGACTGTCACTTTTCGCTGCAATCCTGCTCTTGCCATCGCGCATCGGACGCTCTCCTAATGAGCGCTCAACGAGAACAATCACAGGAAACATCGAGCGCTCCGGTGCGCTCATTCCTGAGTGGGAGCCCGAGACAGATTTTCTAGAGTTTACCCTGCTCTGACAGGTTTAAGGCCATTTTTGGTTCGTTCTCAGCGTGAGATTTTCTCCTCTACGATGCTTAGCTTTTCGAAGAAGCGTCCCGTAAATTTTAGGCGCCTCCTCTCACTCACCCTGTTGAGAGCGCTCCCATCATAGGCACCCTGAGCGGCGGACCGAATGAAATACAATTCAAAACCGTCCCCGCAAGTCTCATCTCGGCAACTTTGACAAATCGGGATGAGCGCATTTTCTCGTCAAAAAAATGCAAGTGGTTTCCTCCGCCTACAGTACGTCATCACACCACCGCACTGTCGTTTGTCGAGGCATCTCATGAATACTCGAAACTCATAATAATGCATACGAGAGAAACGCAGAATGGGGAGCAGAGACCTTTCGGCCGACGCGAGCTACTTATGCCAACAATCTATCGATCGATGACCGGATAATTTTGTTCTGTTCGTGAGATTCGGAGAAAAATCCGAGATCGTCCGCTTCGGGCTCGAGAAACTCTTTGTCGAGCCGATGTCGGCGAGGCTCTTGAAAGGCAAAATGATGTTTTAAGAATGTTGAGCCCGAAAAGGCGGTCGGAGATCTTTCGGAATGAAGAATGAAAAATAATTTCCTCTCGCTGAAACCAATTCGAAGTCCCCGTGGGTGGCAGATTCGTGTCAGCGCCCGATATCCAATCGTAGAATGTATCGGGTGCGCTCGATCGCTTGTCATTGATCAAAAGCCTCGATAAACAGATTGAAAACTCAGTGGCTCGCTTTGTCGGATTTCTGACGGTTTCAGTCACTTTTTGCTTTTTCCTCGTCAGTGATCCGCTCGGCATCGGATAGTTTTTTTCTCGAGCAGCCCCTCTACCGAACGAAATCAGCGTCCTACAAGTTGAAGTGGTCCCCAGTCTTGAATGGGATGCATGTTTGGCTGGTCGCCTTCTTGAACAAGACCGCCTGCGAGGTTCCTGCTAAGGTGCACGCTTAAGAATTGGCTGCGTCCGTCCATTGTTTGCTCAGAGAAAAGAGACTCTAATACGTTTTTTATTGGTGGGAGTCTCGCGCGGCGAAGTTGTGCTTCGATTCGTCGCCGTGCTCTCCGCCTGCACACGCTGAATGGAAGTTTGAAAGGTTTCGACTCCCGAGTTCCTGTAATCCGTTCTCGGAAAAATTCCATCGACCTCAGCGATTGGAGGTCTCTCGACGATTATGGAACTCTTCGATGCTCTCAACTGCACGGGCGATCTCGCTTCTGAGAGCTTCGCTGTGATCCGTCGATTGGCCGAAATCGGGCGTGGGAACGTCGCTTCGGGTTTGATATCATATGATGCACGAAAGTATGATGCGTCCACTTCCTCGATGAAATCGATACCCCCCATCGAGATCGGGATCAGGAACCATGAAAAACCGTGTATAATCCCTCCGTTGCTTTGCAGAGACTACGTGACAAACTCAACATCCTCGCCGTATCGGTCATGAATCAGTGGCCAGGAGTGAAGCTACGAGTCGTCGACACTTGGGTCGAGCGGAAAGCCTTCAAGAACAACTCCTTGCATTATGAAGGTGAGATTCGCAAGCGTCCCCGCGTGCGTCCCGTACGGGACGATTGATGATTGTACCTGATTCCGCGAACCTAATGCAACGAAGTCAAGTCAGACGTCTTCATTCGAACCCCTCCCTCCAATTGACTAGAGAGAGTCCCCTAAGGGGGGTGACTGATTTTCCCGCGATGAATTCCAATGGGAGATTTTGTCGAAAATTCCAGGGCGGGCGGTTGACATCACAACAGACGATCGACAGCGGTCCAAGTACGGTATGCTTGCACGGCTCGCCGTCGAGGCAGGCTTCGATTGGGTGTTCTACGAAGACAAGAAACACATCCATGCTTCTGTCAAGCTCGGTAAGCTGCCCCTCTCATGTCGCTCCGGAAGTCTTCTGAGACCGCTCATCGAGCTCCATCCTCATTCTGGCCCCTACCCTCACGACGGGCGGGAAAAATATATTCGATGTTCTCAAGAGAAACACTCCGATTTTTCCAGATCCAAACAATGGGAGGAATACCGCCGGCTGCTTTGAGAGGAGTTCTGTGGTTCAAACCCGATCGGGAAGTAAGCCGATCTCTCAGTTGAACATCGGAGAGGAAGTTCTCACATATGATGAGGCAGAGAACCGCTTCGAGTTCTCACCGGTGTTGACGTTTTTGGATCGAGATCCTTCTCGGAAAGAAGATTTCTTCAAACTGAAAATCGAAACTGGAGAGCAGCTACTGCTTACACGGTATCATCTGATTTATCGACACGAATACGACGACTCCGCCAGTAAAACGTACGCTTCCCGCGTTCTGCCCGGAGACGTCATCTTTACCCGCGTCAACGGAAGCGTCGTGCAATCTAAAGTGGTTTCGGTTCACGTTCAGCGGTCGTATGGAGTTTACGCGCCGATGACAGCCTCAGGCAACATCGTAGTGAACAATGTTGTAGCCTCTTGCTACGCTCTAGTCAACGATCATTCACTCGCGCACACGGCATTCGCGCCTCTGCGATTATTCTACAGTTCCGTGAGCTGGGTGCAGCGAATTTTAGCATCTATACGAACAAATATCCTCTACTCGTCTGCGTCACCAAGTCCGGCCCAAGACGCGGAGAGCAGAATCTATACTAAATCGTTCCTGGGCGTCCATTGGTACGCCCGGACATTGTACACTCTGTTTCGACCTCGGCTGCAAGCCTACTTCCCTTAGGAGCTGCCTGTTTGATCAACTATGTCATTTTCTGTAAATACGCTTTACGATTACACGATTCATCTCGCACCTCGTCCGGCGGCGGGCACCCATCGATTCGGAAACGGGCGCGCCTCACCCTAGGCTCGTCGATAAGAAGATCCGGAACCATCGGAAGAGCTTTCTGATCGGATGATACCGCCTGAATGATTTGATCTAGCTGTTTATATTCAGAGAGAATCGAACCTGACTCGGAATCTAGAACATGTATTCGAGATCTACGATGTCCGCAAGAATCGCGGGAGGTAAATACAGACAGGTTCAATCCTGACTAGGAATGCTCGTATTTTGGGGCATCGATTTCGAAAATCCCCCGTTACGTGCGAGAAATTCAGCATCAGACGCGCATTGTTTCCGGCAGCACGTCGTTCATCGCATCGGCGAAGTACTTGTTAATAATCAGGAAGATGTGACGGTTTTCTCGTTTTGTAAATATCGTGAAGAGCTGATCTAGTGAAGCGATCGGGAGCCGGGAATGTACATATTCTTAGTCGGGAAAACAAATGAAATTTTAGGGGAGAAATTGAAATTAAGGAGACTCCATCGGAGGTGCACGAAGTAGGAAACTCATAGGAACCGGTTTCAATAACTTTCAAATTATTATATTCCTTATCGATCAAGTATTGAATTCTACGAGATTGTCTTCTGACAGACGCTGGGACATTAGAGAAATGTTTGTATTTATTGGAGCGGCGAGATTGTTATACGGTGAGAGCCTTGATTGCTACGCGCGGCTGGAGTCAGCCGTTGAGGCATCGAAAATACCATACGAATAAATTAACCACGGTTGTGCGATATAGGAAGCGGCTCATTCATTGCGACCAATCGGCCAGAGCACACATTTGCCGAGGCGGACTATCGGGGAACTGGGATCTTCTTTCTTCAGATGAGCCTCTTGAGGGCTGGAGAGAAAACTAACGGATGAGAATTTCTCGTATGTGCGTGAGCAATTTATTCTTCCCGAAAACGTAACTCGATTTCTCTCTCTCTCTCTAATGTCCGTCACACGGTAGTAATCCACCCATGCTGTGTGCAAACAACAATCTTCGAACAATCTTTCCGCACGATATTTACAGTAGCTCGCTGATTTGAGCATATTGGACTTATTGACATCTGGTGACCTCCTTCAGAGACGCTCTGATGGCCCAGGCTCCTATCAAGTATCGGTACCAGATCAGCACCAGATCCTTCCCCATCTCGAGCCACGTCCAGAACGGCGTTACCTTCGAGCCCTCGATTTCGGTCCAGGTCACGGCGACCTGAATGATAATAACAATTGTGATATCTAGGTACCGGAGCCTATCAGGAGAGCGCTCTGTGATGAGCCTTAAAAATGGATTCAGCTTTATCTATCGGTTCACGTACCTCACTGATGGCGAAACGGAGCTTCTGAGCAATTAGGAGCAGCTCAACATCAAAAGCCCTTATAGAGAAGAGGATGATTGTTAGAAAAACGGAATTCTGATCACAGGTAGTCCGCGAGAGGATTCTGGTGCTCGAACAAACCATCTCTCCACGTGCAGCGATGTGAATAGTACTATGGCGGCGTCCCGTGTCATCAGTTTGAAACCGCACTGGGTGTCCCGAATGCCCCGAACAGCGAACAGCCAAACCTGTTCGACGGCATAGAATGCGATTAGTTTGAGGAGATGAGCGCCCCGATCATTCAATGACTTGATTTCTTCCGGCGGATGGCGGATAAAAGGGAGCGGATTTCATCTCACTCACCAGGGTGTGGAATCCATACATAAGTATCGTCCTGAAGAATGTTCTCTCAGCTACCGACTGCTCTTCCAAATGAGCGCGGGACCCCACGACGACGGAGAAGGCGTTCTGTGGAGATTGGGGAAGGCCCCGTTGAGTGATCGATCCGCAGGAGGAATGCGAGATTCGGGGGACAAAATGGCCTTTCTCCATGAAATCGTTCAAATTTCCAGAAACGCGGAAAAGTAATGATCACGGGAATGAGCTTACCTTCACTCTAGAAGCGGCGAGTGCTTCTTCAAGTTTTTCGAGGTCTGGGAAATGTGTCGCACCATCGGCGTCCGCGAAAAGTAGGGATTCGCCCCGAGCGCTGAGCATGCCCTGAGAAGAAAATGTTCTCCAGTTTCGTTCGAGAAAGCCTCCGAATTCTCCCTTTTAGATCGGCATCGGATCTCACAAATAATTTCTCCCCGCGAAGTGAGTTCGAAGATTCGATACTTTGGGATGAGATATCTCGAGCGTTCGCATTCTTCTCACCAATCTCACTGCACCTCCTTTGCCTCTATTTCTCACCAAAGTGAGGACGCGAAACTTGTCTTGACCGTAGAGGGCAGCCCATTTCTGTGCTGTCTCTGACGTTCTGTCCTTGCTACCGTCGTCCACAACAATGATCTTGAATAAAACAGCTCGATCAGCAATCTTTTGACTTCCCAGATCCAAACCCGACTAGGGATCGATCACAGATCCCAGCTCCGCCCTCATCAGAGAATGGGCACCTATTGGTACTTATCGTCTTACCTCGTAGGTGAAGCTGGTGTCCTCTTTGCAACGTTTCTCCAAATACTGGGTACATTCCTCGAGCATTGGCGGTACTGGAAGGAGACTTTCTGAGTTTCGGATAGAGACGGTAAGGAGCGAGGAGCCAGAGACCTCGCAGCTACATGGGACCACGCGAATCAGGTCCTCTGGATGAATATTGGGTCTAAACATGCGTTGCGGTTACTCACGGCGTTCTGCTTCATTGTATGCCGGAATTATGACCGAGAGCGTTTTTTCGGGAGCGTCTGAGATCTTGGGGAATGATTTTCTCGTGAGGAGATTTTCACCACACTTGAACTGCATTTCTTCTTCATACCGAAGAATATCCGGATACCGTGAGCTGGTCGAATACAGCAACGCAGATAGCTGAGGATCGGAAGCGAACAGATGTTCGTAATGTAATCGAAATCAGCGAGTGTTGTCAGTTCGGATGGCGTTGTGTCATTAGTTTATCGAGGCAAATTCTGACTTCCCCTCATAATGCCCCTGTTTCCTCCCGCGGAATCCAACGCAAATCGGCAATCTTTAATCTGTTGCAGTGACACGTAACCAGGAGCTCGATCAGCTGATCGGCTGCAGAAATCTCTGTGCGATTCCCGCTCTAATCTCACCGTTATCACGACTAGGAGGCCCAGACAAACGAGAGCCCAGAACACATCTATGAGATCGATCATGGTTCGCGATTCGAGGCTTCCTCATAAAAGAATATTAGCTGTACACGTCTCAGCGTCGAAAGCCGCCCAGCCGGTTCGACAGACATAGAGCACCGCAGCCTTTTGCTCGCTGCTCATGCCTGCTGCTCCGGCAACATAACAAACAGGTGGGCATCTACCCGGGAGAGTGTTTATGTGAGATTCGGGTGGTCGATTCAATGTCTCTTTAAGTCGCTTCCGAGTGCCTCTCCCTCGATCTTTGCTCTCCGACAATTGCTCTCCTCTCATTACTGTGCACTCTGGCGAGCTCCCGGCATTACTCTCCTCAGAGAAAAGCCAGTGAATCGAGAATCGAAAGCAGAATCCGTCTGCTACAGACCTCTGGAGCGATGGCCGTCGTGGTGGCGGGAGCCCTGGAGCTACACGCGCAGCGCTCCTCGCCGTGCTATCCTTTATGATGCGAAGATTATTTCTACTCTAACAAAGACGCACTAAGGGACTTCGGCTTATCAGTGCTCGAGGATACTCATGCATATTTTCGGCGCTGCGCCTTCCGTAGACAATCCGGGCGGATCTCTAAGAATCGCGCCCTCAAATGCAGATCCTCCTGGGGAGCGAATCAAATTCCGCAAATACGTCCACCAGCCATGCGATTGGTACCGCGCATCGCGACCAGGCATAGGGCTCCAATCAATGAATTCTCTCGAACAGATTCCCGATGACACAGTCGTTCTGACGAATGATTACTCTCGACCGGCGATTGTCCGATAAGCGCTGGACGGACTCGCTGAGAGCCCTGCCGCGCCGTCTCGGGACCGACAGTTGAGAGAGGATCGCGGAAGTAAACAGTACAGCACATTCCAATTCGTTCACGTTTCTGCCTTAGGGCTCACTGTCGTAAACTCAGGATGCTCTTGAGCGGTTCCCGGAGAATATCTTGTGAGTGTCAGGCCGGAGCTGCTCCTCCCTTTTATTCTGATTCGACTAGCTGCCCTAACTTCACTGACGCTCCCGCTTTCTCAAAGTCCGTTCCTCTCTTCGAGAATTCGAGGAGTTCTTCACTCCGAAAACAGTCTTCGGCTCGTCGGCTGACGATGAGTCGCCCGGAGTTGGGTCCTCGAGCTGTAAGTTACCGCCACGGGGGTCGCCGAAGCAGAAGGAGCTCCGCAGATATCCACGCGGTATATGCATCTCTGGGTACCCGACAAGCTTCCTCAAATTATAGAAAACATGAGCGCTGGGAGCCTGCTCGATATAGTCCCGCAAAAGCGATCAGGGTGCCTGTGATGGCGTGGTATTATGAAGCATACCCGAAAAACGACCTGAGAGCACGTCAGGCTCGGAATCGGCGATATAAATAGTCTAAGGCTGTCTCTCATGCTTGTACCTTACGGTACACATACTAAAATTGGAACGATACAGAGAAGATTAGCATGGCCCCTGCGCAAGGATGACACGCAAAATCGTGAAGCGTTCCACATTTTTTTGTGGCGGTTTTCTCAGAACTTCTCCGCTTAGCTCATGAGAAACCGCCCACTATAGATTTGATCCGAGTATTGTATATTGAAGGTGTTTTCAGTGAACTCACGAGGAGAGCGAGCGCGTTTTCCGGTTCCCAGACCCTGACGCATGTTAATAGCGCCGGGGAAGCGAACCAAGTCGACATTTCTGCAAAAGGTAAACTTCTTGGAAATCCGCGCCTTTTAAACAAGCAATCTCAGTATTGACCCGGATGATCGCTCCGGCAGGAGTCACGCTCCGCAGAGCAGAAGCGTCCTGCAGGGTTCATCTCCCGCCGAACGTATTCGACCTCGTCAAAGAGAATCGACTTCAGGTCCAGTGCTCCAATTACCCTCATCGAACGGGGATGTCCAATACTCGATGCCCTTCTTCGTGCGTCCAGGCAACCACAAGTTCCGCTTCGACAAGTTCCGCTGACCTTTCAGAAAGGCGACGTTTTCTCCGCGATTCGGCTCGCTGGAATTCAAGCATCGAAGCTTACCCCGCATCTCATACCCCTTTGTCACCAGATATCTCTTGAGAAGACTGAGGTCAGGGTTCGAGTTCTTTCCGTGTGATGACCATTCGACGGCGCCAGCTTGGCACCGGTGTCAGCTTAGATCCTCGTAACTTGATTCATTGCAGATTGAAGTCTCGTTGGATGCAGAGAAGTCTTGCGTCCTCATAAGCTCGACTGCGGTTTGTAGTGGGAAAACAGGCGAGTCGTTCTTCGGGATCTTCCTATCGAGAGCGGAGCCGACGCATCACAGAGATTCGGGAATAAGAGTTTCTTCCGGCAGGTGTTGAGATGGAGGCATTGACTGCGTGCTCGGTTGCCGCTTTGTGTTTATACGACATGTGTAAAGCAATATCCCAAGAAATCGAGATACAGGATCTTAAACTGAATATGAAGAGCGGGGGTCGAACTAACTTCGACCGTGGAGCATCGAGCATGTAGCCTCGGCTATGACCCTGTGATGAGCAGAAAACTCCTCGCCGATGAGCAGATGAGACCAAGGAACCGTGGCGACTAGATAAGAACAAGCTCTCCCAGAAACCTTACCTGATCGGAAGAAATAAGAGTCATCTTGGGCTTCTCATAAGGTCTTTTTTATTGATCCATTTCAAGCAGTATTCTCAGTCCAATGTCGCTCGTGACCGGACTGTTGATGGGTGTCGGAGGAAAAATTAAACTGCCCCGCGCAGCGATCGTGTGCGTGTATCAGCTCCGGAGACGGTTCCCTGATCTCATTCATGGGCATCATTCCACTCGGATCGACGACGTATAGTCATGAAAAACGAAAATTCTTGTGGCACTTGAGTTACATCGATTTGCTGAACCCGATGCGAGAAGAACACGTGGCTCAGCGCCTCCCATGGTCGCTCTACAGCTGGCACGATTTCCTCGAGTTTGGAGCTCATGGAAATCTTCTGAGTGGGACTAAGCGCCGTTTCTGTCGAGCGGAGGCGAGGTCCCAGTCATCGGGAATCATACAGATGTGACACCGATTCACGACTTGAGATGCGCCGCGTTCATGAAAGGTAATGCTCCAGCCATCCATGCGTTCGCCATCGTCGGTGAGAGATCTGACGGAGGTCGAAATCCTCGTTAGGAGCAAATAATCGGTAAATCTTCGTAGTCTCTTCCCCGATCCCGTGCTAGATTTATCCCAAAAAAATATCTGGCGTGAAATCTATTTCGGACGTCTGCGTTCCCACTCTTACCGTAGTGAGCCATGGGCGCCGCTTGCGCTAGATGCGCGACCTGCGCGTAATAACTGGGGTGTAAGCCACCGGGAGATACTATCGGCCTCTGAGATAGAACCAGTGGTGATAATGTGAGCCCTGCAATTCATGAGCACCATTGAGGAGACGGTCTCGTTCACGGGTCCTCCCCTAGATGAAGAATCTCGTTTTGTGCATCCGTGTGGAAAGTTTCAGAGTCGACAGCGAAGATAGATTCCCAAGATACACACTGCCCCATAAAAAAACTTTCAGGGAGAAACGTACCGTACATAGAGTCGTCAGTGAGTTTTACGGGTTCACCAACTACGATATCTCTGTGGGTAGGTCTGTAATTCAAACTCGTGCCTCCACGTAGTCTCGGGCTGAGATGACCGTGAACTTGATATCCACCTTGGATGCCGTCCCCTTCTACGTCAGTATGTCCCTGACGATGGCCGCGATGATGATGATGACGATGATTTTGGGGGCGGCGATGATGGTTATGCCCGTGTCCCGAGGCTCCATGATACGGGGAGTCGTGACCATGCGCTGAAGCAGGTCCATGATGGTCGGAAAGGGGTAGCGAAGGTTCGTGGTGTGAAACACGAGTGCGATATCTTCGTCGACCACGGCTGCGGCAGGCAGTTTTGGGAAAATTAAATTGGGGGAGACTTTCGGCCGGGCCGGCTTCTAACCGTGAGAAATCATATGAACGGACTCGAGAATTATGATTCCTCGGTTCCGAACAATTCGCGCCACCGATTGCTTGTAGCGGAAAATTCCTCGGGGAATAGGGATAGCTGGAGATATTCATCCCTCCATCTGCTCCCGAGAAAAGGCGGCGCTCCTGATCAATGATCACTGGCCCCGAGCTAAGAAAGTAAGTTGCGAACGAGCCAACAAATGAGAGAAATAATATCTTCATCAAATTGGTAGCCCCTGAGCGGCGAAAATTCGTGATCTTGCTAGGCCGAGAACAGAAGACGAGCGGGAATTTCGTTCCGTCTTCCACGCAACGAGCCGCCCATCGGACGAGCGATGGTTGCATGGGCGACGACGATCCACTTTCAACTTGGGAGACACGGAAGTTATTAAAGAGCGAAGAAGACTCCTCCTCGACCACGCGTGAGACTGTCGTGGTAAAAGCGAGCGGCGAGGAGTTTTCCCATAGGCACGATCCGCTGCGCCTACCTCAATGTAGCGAGAGTTCGAATTGTAGGGAAAAAATAATCTCTTGTATTGTTTCTCCGCGGGCGAATCTCACCTTCGTGGTCGGTGTTCGTCATAGCCAGACGCGTAATGCTCTTTCCGCGGACCGTAACGATCTCCGTCACCATCGGAGCTGTGGTATGGTCCTCCTCCGTCACTTTGTCGCGTCCCGTGATGATCATGGTGTGGAGGACCGTTATCCTCCCCGGACCCATATGTTCGGTGAGGAGCATCGTGACCGTAATCATCTTGTCCGATTTCGTTCTGTCCATCGTAAGAATCCCGGCCGTCGTTATCCGTCGGACTGTAAGAGTTTCTGGGTCCATCGCTCCCAACATCGGACGTTGGCTCGTAGTCCTCCTGATTTTCCTGAGCGGGCTCGGGACCACGGTCGCTGTCATCTCCGTCTCCCCCACTCACGTGTTGAGGATGTCGAGGGCCCTGCAAGTTGGGACGTCCATCAGTGACCGAACGGGGACGAAGAACTTGAAATTTGTCACACGCTGATGTGGAGAATACCGGGACTTTGTAGACACGTACGTGGTACCCGGCTGAAGAAGCATGATGCGCCCCAGATAGCTCTCCCGCCAGCTGCGGCTGCTGCCGCTGAACTCCGAAAGATCCAACATACGCAGGACTCCGATACGGCGGAGTCTGTCCTCCGACGAGATGCCCGTGTGCTTCGAGAGGTCCTGAGGGATGCACTTCTGCCACGGGATCATGATGTCCGGGAGTCCCTTCTACGTACAGCGTAGGACCTTGGCAGACACAGCAAGGCACGATGATCGACACCTATGGCCGGCATGAGGATTGATCGGTATTCTACACGCGGCTCTATCTGAATAATTCGACATTGAATCATCCGTTGGCGGAATCCGCTCGGGAGTTTCGCGCACGCTAACGAAAGAAGTCAGCCGACCGTTGTGGGAACTTACCAGGAACAACGCGAACATGCTGATGACTCGACTTGATTCCGCTTTGGCGATCTTATCCTATAGAATTAGCATGGTGCTCTCATTATCTGAAAATCCGAGTCATTCCATGAGGGAAAGTGGGTCGCTTCCGAAGACTTCTTGCGTCGATACGAGTATTCCACGGAGGCGGCAGGCTAAACGAACTGGCATGCTCTTCGAATTGGAAGATTGAGGGCTTCGACAAGTCAAAGTTTTTCTCTCGAGTTCCAACGACAGTCCATGAGTCGCGATGCCCCGGACCGAAACGTGACGCAAAAGATTGACTCGCCGCTGAGCTTCGCTGTATGCTAGACTGCTTCTCGACAAGGCGTCGAAGAATCTTCATTGAAAAAAGATGAGTGAATCGCATAAAGCAAGCGGAAACATCGCGTGCCTTGCGGACGTCATCACAAATTTCGATTGTTGTGATGAAGGGTTCAATAATTTCATTCAGCGTCAATCGATGCATGTATATTCCGTTCACTTCGGACTCAATGGGATAGATTCTTGGACTCCTACAGTCAGATCGGGGTTTGAGATCACAAGCTCTCGATGGACTAAGACGCGTGGAAATGTCGGCGAATTATCTTCGGGTGTTCAGGAGCCCCGGTGCCATGTAACCAACCTGGGTTTGAAGAGGAGGAGCACTTGGTGTCACCGTTCCGTCAGTCCACGGTATCCGCCGGACTCAGACGGCGAGCGTACGGACGTAGTCCTCGAGTACACAGTTTCCACTAGAGGCTTTTCTCCTTTTCCGACGATTCGTGCAGAACACTTTCGCATCCAAGTCGGAACTCCTCGCCAGCCGCTCGCCGCGTGCCATTTAAGTTTTGCCGTGGGAAGGGGCAACGAGCAGGATTACCACCGTTTTGAGAGGAGAAAAACGCGCAAACCATCAGCTCAATGTTTTTTACTCTACTCTAAATCGTTATGTGTTTTTACAACGAGGGAGGGGAGTCAGACAGCTGTCGCTGAAGTTGACATGGGGCAGCCGATTGCAGTGCCCTGCCGATACAGAAGGAAAGCCTACTGAACTTTTCGAAGAGAGAAGTCCGACCGAAGCGGTGTCGCCATCTTAAGCCAAATCGTTGCGGTGTCTCTATGTGTTGCTTCAACGACAAGAACGAGAAGCACAAACCAACGGACGAAAAACAAACTAAAAATGCTGCGAAGCTTAAACGAATGATTTTTTGCCTAATCTCTCGGGCACGACAGACACTGCTGTTCAGACGAAGAGAACGCCTCGCACATACTGATTCGAGTCTCTCGCGGCTCCGAACCGTTCCTCGTTTGAGGGAGATTCGCTCATGGCGTCATGAGCCATGTAGCTGAGCCCCGTACAGGACGACAGGAAAGTTTCGACGTCCCTCTGACCCTGGGAGCTTTTCACGCGTCTGCTCGGCCCTCCCCCTCCTCCGTCAAAGCTCCTCATGGGGTCCCTCTCGTCCTCTTCGATAGCTTGTTCTGGAGCGACTCCCGAAGTACGTGGAGGGAGAGGCTCCACTCGACGTGAAAGATTCCTCGGAAGTCAGCACGGAGCTCCTGATCTAAAATGATGGTTTCCTCGAATCTGTCACTGGGGAATAAAGCAAGAGCTGTCTCCAATAGACCGAAGGGAATATAACGACCCGCGACTCTAAGGGCCCGAGGACCCCGCGATTCCCACGTCTCGGCCTGCCTGGCTCCGAATTTCTTCTGAAGACGTCATTCTAGATATATCTCGTCTCATTGATTAGCGACGATAAACGCCGCTCCTGTGGATCTTCCCGCTTGCAGGAGCGACTACGAGTGTCGGCTCACTTATCTTACGAGAGGCCGGTGAGGAATCGACATCGGAAATTTAGATGTACGTGGTTCTACGGCGCTTCCTAGCGTACATATCTCGTCAACTTAATTCTCAGACATTCATGACTCGCGGGCCGGCTCCAACTCGAGCTCGTGGGTTGGAGTTTCGCCGCGCATGCGCGGAGCTCAGACGGCTAGTCTCTGTTTACGGCGACCAACAGATGGCTGCAGCTGGCAATACTTGGAACTCAAGGTCCTCGGAGACTCACCGAGGTATGTCTGCGTAGGACATTGAACTATTCCCATTATCGCTCGCGGATCATCCCGGAGAATCTGCTCCGCTCTCAAAAGCGCTCCCCAGGTGAGCCGTAGCATGCCCCTATGGCTCTCCGGCGATCACCCTCGATCTGAATGACAGCCGATCGTCATCTCTGAAACTGCTGAATCTCCCGAGTCGCCTGATACGACTGTTGACGAATGGCTCTCATCGTTGGCGCGAGCACCCAGACATCGATGCAGGGATTCGGTCCGCGGCCTTTCTACAAGATTGCGCATGAAGCTGCAGAGACTCAAGAACTGTTTTTTTCCCTCCTCGCTGTTCCAGGGTATCGGTTCCACTTGGGGAACGACCGTTTTCTGACAGTATGACTGAAACACCCGACGAGCTTCGGGAAGCCTTCCGACCTTTCGACACTGGCGACGGTTGCATTCTGTCAAAAAACTTGAAGTTCGCAATGAGAGCCCTTGGTTTCGAGCCTCGGAAGGAAGAAGTGAGTGTTCCCGTCGTGTGTACCGTGGAGCATGATTTCCTGAATCTAATCCCCCCACAGAGCATTCATCGGCGGCCGAACTCCCTTACAGGTGCGCAAAATCCTCTCGGATCTCGGCAAGAACGACATGCAGCAAGACAAGGTGAGAATAGACTCAGGGAATTAATTATTCTCCCCGTTTTCTCCTTCTCGAAAGCCAAGAGAATGATCACATGTATGGGCTCTCGAAGGTGTCATTCGACGAATTCGTGTCCATCATGAGCGCAAGGGTAGGCGACGATCCGACCGACGAGACTCTGAAAGCCTTCAAGCTATTCGACGATGATAACACAGGTAATTCTCCCGCCAGCACGGCCCCGGTCTCGTACCGATCCTCCAAGCTTCTTCCAATGTCTAGCAGTCGTAAGATCACTCACCCAATAATTCTTGATTCCCTGTAGGCAAGATATCGCTTGAAAATCTGAAAAGGGTAGCTCAAGAGCTCGAGGCTGATATATCAGTTGATGAACTCCAGCAGATGATCGAAGAAGCTGACAAGGACGGTGACGGTGAAGTGAATCAGCAAGAATTCATGCGGATTATGAAACGAACTTGTCTATATTGAGAAGCACGGAGAATTCGGGAAGGAAGAGCAAGCATGCAGCCGGCCTCGGAGAGCTTAAGAGCCTTTTGCAGTTTTTCGTTCCGAGTTCCGGAGCACCGGATGTCGGTAGACTCGGACTCAGAAAATAAAGATATCAGGAGAGAGTGTACGGACTCGGAGATGTTTTTGCCGATAACATTGACCTCGGGGCGCGAGCCCCGCCCCGAACTGCATCTCTATCGGATTCAAGGAACATTACTTCTTTTTCTTCGTTGGCACATCGATGATGTTCGTCAATTTTTATTCCTCCATGTCATTGATTGAGAATTCTTCATGATAACACATGCTCTATTCTAGTTCACTACTAACAGCTCGGTTTCGGCACGGAAGCTTTCCTTCGAAACATGTCATTTTCCATCCTCGCATCTCATTCATGTATTTGCATAACAGTATCGCCGTCATCATCGATCGCGTCGACGACGAGATCAATTCCTGAATCATCGGGTTCAGCGTCAAGATCGCTGCCTAGTAACGGTTTTTTCTCGTTTCTCGTGCATAGACTAACATCGTTGATTGATTGATTGATTCGTTCGTTGATCGATGGATCATTCCGTCAAACCCAGGAAAGTAGAGAGACACTTCCGAACAAAAAGTTCGAGACCTCGAGAATCCGAGAGTATAGCTCCAAAGAGCTGAATACAATGTGGTAGAGAATGGTAAGTTGCTCTTTTCGTCTCACCCGTTGCTAGCGTGAGTGAGAAAATCGCAGAAGCCTTGAGCATACGGTTGCAATTGTTGCGTTTCATCGCTCCAGTCTCGTTCACCGACTCACGCAGTAAAAAACTCTTCTCGACGGAAGAGTTATCTTGGAACTGATGGATAATTTTCGCAAATTTTCAAGAAAAAAATACAATTCTCACATCAATGCTAAGGGCGATGCGTCGACGCGCGACGCTCTCTTCAAAGATAAAGATGGATCTATCTAACATTTTGTGTTCGTCTAGATGTATATATATGTAAATTGATTCCATACATACATATATTTTTATATATACTTCTGAATTCGATCATATTTCGGATATGCTGGAGGTAACTATAAAGTAGAAGGGACCGACATCGATGATATGTATCTCTCAGAAGAGCAACGAATAAGTCAAGAACTCATCGGATACAGTAATTATCGAGATTTTCTCGGATCACTCAGAGCTTTAGATGACTTCCGACGACGATCGTCGTCTCCGTCAATCCTCATGTTACGCTCCGAGATAAATGAGAACGGTCGCCGTGGAATCGATTGCCGTACTGAGAGCACCCCGGTCGAACTATCCGGAATGCATTATTTACTCGGGCGTCGGGGGACTCCTTCTCCTAGAAGGCAGCATGTAGAATGCGCCGACGAGCGGCACTAAAGATATGAAGGGGGCTTCCGGTGGAACTCTTTGTATGTTTGTTTGATGATGTTAAGACGACCGGCTGGATACACCGTCTCCGTCAGAATTCCAAGTCGCGAGTTTGTGTCTGGAACAGTCGAACTTTTTTCCCTTATGTTCGAGTGACATCGGACGTCATCATAATTCCAGAGCGCGTGCTATCGAGATCGGTTGTTCGCTCGACGATCGATGCTCCGGGGATCCTGATGGTCATCTGGCTTTCTCGCGTTGTTGCTGATGTTGTTGTCGCTTTTTAAGCTGATGTCGCTGTTCCGAACTATTTTGTCGTGGTCAAAAACAAGAAATGGGTGATTTTACACAGTATCAGGCGCTGTACAAAACAATGGCGGTTGCTCGGTCGGTGTGCGATTGCTTCTCAGTTTTGTTTGTCACTTTGTCTAAAAGGGTTACGAGGTTGCTGTCGTTGCTTCTCGACATGGAGATCTCGATCGAGTCCGCGATTTCTTTTACCTCAAGCCCTGGAGCTTAGGCGTTCTGCGCAGCTGATCTCGATCACGAGACGAGACCGAGGAAAGGACTTTGTTCGAAAAAAACACCGCCGTTTCAAGCACGTGATACATTTTTACATCTCACACATATTTACACCGCGATCCCTCCACGAACTCTAAATACTGTTGGGATCCTGATGAGGCATTTGGCTATTCGCAGTGTTAGCACCCGGAGAGACGCCAAGCATCGCGTGAGGGTGTTGCTTGGAGTCCGCACCGGTGGCTTGCGGGCTAGCTCCATAGTCGAGCCACGAAGGTGTCGGGCAATTCGACATCGGAGATTCCGTCATCGGTCCTCCTCCAAGGAGATGTTGAGGGGGAGGTCGCGGTTCGTCATTCTTGTCATCTTCACGTCGTTTGAGGCAAGCTGCCTTAGGGTTGAGGTTCCGTTCGCGGACTTGCTGTTCCAGAGAGGTTATAACTTCAACTGCCTGATGAAGTATACCGAGCTTGGTTTGGGCCTTGTCCGACTTCAAATGAAGCATACACATTCTACCCAGCTCTTTGAAAGCACCATTGATATCTCGCACACGAATTCTTTCGCGTGCATTATTTGCCTGCCGTCGGCCACGTTCTCTTTCTGCCTTAGTTTCAGGATCATCGTCCAGTCCGTCGTCGGAGACGGAAAACGCATCGCCCCCGGAGTTCGAGCCGGGACCCAAGGCCGAGTTTGAGTTTGTCCCTGACGCCCAGTTGACGTTCGCGACGGTGAGGGCCTTCGTCGCCACGGGCGCAGGTCTTTGCCGCTTGGCAACTTTGACATTCGCTGAACTTGGAGAAGTCGGGGTTAGGGCGGGGCTAGAGGTTTTCGAACGTTTCGCTCCAGGTTCCTCCTTAACCTCGACCTTGAGACCGGTTCCGGGATAGGCGGGCGGTTTCAATTCGATCGGGCTACTCGCTCCAGCGTAATTGGGACTCATTGGGTACTGCGGCGGGGGATGTTGGGGACTCGTCGCTTCGGCAAGATTCCTTAATACGTTCATAGCATCATCGAGGCGTTCTTCCATGATAACGCCTACGTGGTTCGGAACTAATTCGTTTCCTGTAAGCGGCACAACACGATCAGCAACGGTACATCGAGAGCACTAATAGAAGGGTCCAAGGAACGCGGTGGAATTTTTTTTTTCTCGCGTTACGGTCTCAATAATTCAAACCGATTGATATGGCCTGAGAATAATGCGCAATCAAAACTCACCTGTGGGCACGGCGCTATCAGTCGGACCGTAAGGGACGTGCATTCTCTGCTGTGGCGGCTGAGACCAGCTAGGGGGTGGGGACACGTTGGGAGCCCCGTAGTCTACATAAAGTTTATTGGGCATGTTTGTACCGCTGCCGACCTGCGCAGCCGACAGGGGCAGCGGGGAGGATTGCGCCGAAATCGGAGTCATCTGAGGTGAATGGGGCGGGTATTCATTGAAACTCGACATCGGGGGCAATCCGGAATACTGATGGGGCTGGGGCTGCTCGTGGTGCAGCGGAGGAGGTGGGGGTAGGCTCCCCCCGTAATACTTGGGCTCCCAATGGCCCTCGCTAGGACCGGGTGAGTTGTCGAAGTAGTCGACCGGCGATGTGTACTGGCCCTTGTTCAACATAGTCCCGAAGTCGGCGTAACCCTGTCAACGAGAAAACCATTAGTTGCAGATGGCGGACGGAAATTCAAGTCAGGGATCTCTCCACTCTAGCCCTTGCCGTATGTATGTATGTATGAAGTTGTGCGGAGAATAACCCCAGCACTAGAGCTGTTGGAGAATGACTGCCTGGATGACGCGGAACATCACGGCTAAGGAAGCTGCGCGAGTCCGTGACTCCAGGAGCTTGCTCCCTACGCTTCGGGAACACGTATTTCAATTTTATCGAGTCTCCACTTTTGGATGATGCTCCATTCATAGGTTTTGCAGCTCTCGTAAGTTTCCCCTCACTGGGCTGGCTTAGCTCCGCATGAAGGATAAACTAGGCAGTGGGAGTTCGGACATTTCGATGGAGACAATCATCTATTGAGCCTACAGAAAGGTGGCGAGGATTCCTCCCCAGGCTTGATCGACGCACGGAGCCTTCGTTCTTGGCTACGCTTAGAAGAGCCGTGTCGCCGTAGCGCCATCTGGCGTGGGGCACCAACCTGCAACGAGACATGGACGCGTGGAGGACGCGTGGGTTCGAGCCTTCTAGTCGAGAAGAAGGCCTCTTTCTCCCGTTCCTCGCTCAGAAAGCAGCGAACAGGTAGCAGATTCCGAAGCGAACATGGATGATTCGGTCGAGATCCGCACCGCTATGGATTTTCCTTCAAATTGCGCCTCACAACGGTCCGAATCCGGAGATCGTTGGCCCTCGGACCATGTCGCCCTCCAATCAGATGTGAAAGATATGGAATCCAATACGAATCGAGGTCCGAATCCAACGCGAAGCTCATCGAAATCTATAGAATCTATCGAACCTTCCCCGGTGACCCATAGAAAAAGAATACCGGTCCCGTATAATGAGGATATCCACGATCAAATCTCAACGGTTTTGAATATCGAGTTCCGAGATTATCACGTGGCAGACATATAACAATATAATAATGATAATAATAATAATAATAATAACTCTGGAGCGCGCACTCTCGATGTCCAGAGACATTGTTTCCGGAATTTCTGTCTATTTCGATCGTACATATATCGCTGCTTCTTTCTGTGTCTATCGGCGGAAGGTTCCCGGCTCATACGCACTAACAGCAGAGCAGTACCCCACCACCAACACCACCAATGACAACAACAACAACAACGATAGCTAGCGGCAGCAGCAGAAGTTTCGTCTTCTTTCTGTAGACGCCACCACGAAAGCCACCATCTGTTCGTGTCTGGAGGGGCCCAAATGCTCCCGACCTCGAGCGACCAGGCAGGCAGGCAAGCAAGCAAGCAAGTAGCCAACCACACGAACACCGAAGAGAGCTTCGATCTCCGCGAACCGACCAGTTGAACTGCATCCCCTCGATAGTCGTTCACAGACTCCTCTCAACTTACTCTGAAATACATTTTCATAGCAGTCACCAAAGCGATGCCTTCGGACGACGGAGACGCGTGGGCGACGCGCGTTCGTTGCGCGGGGAATGTTTCTCTTAATTATTATACGTCTCCTGAATAGTTCAGTATGATTGAATCGTTCACTTCAGATTCATCCGCGTACGTCAATCAGGTGATGTTCTTGGCCGCAGCCGTGCTCGTTCCTCGTTCCAGCTGCGAAAAATGCCGACGGAGATCCAAATAGAGACCAAACACCCGCGGAGATCAGAACGGTTCCATGGCGACCCGGAATCCATCACGTTTGAGCGACAAGGACCGAAAGAGACTCGTGAAAAAAATGAAAAGTTGTTCAACTGAACTCTTTCGTGAGAGCCTCTGCCCTCTCGCCTGCCGACACATTCAAGCGACCAGACGTATCGGACGAGACTCACAAGAAACGATTCAGAGCACGATAGTGGAGGAACGCGACCGGTCTCGAGAAGCGAGCATCTTGCACACGAGCGTCCACCGACCATAGAATCCGGCTGTAGTTTGACCAGGTTAAACAGAGAGATCCGTGAAAAACAGCCCGTGGTCCCGCGGAGATTGCGACAGAACAATGGGACAATCGGAGCCAACTTTGCTCACCTGTGTATGGAGTGAGCTCCTGCGGAGAGCTCCGAAGAAAGCAGGTGTACCACCCGAAAACCCCCGTTCCTGTACCCATGCATGCATACGTACACACATCCAACCATCCATCCATCCAAAGGTCCGTCCATCCCCTCATCAATCGGTCTTTCCGTCCGTTAGCCCGCGCGTCCATGTCGTACGCGATCGCATTGCGGTCCGACCCTGCGTCTGAGAGAACGCTGCATTGAGGCCGTTCTTCAAGTGGGATAACGAAACATTCGACTTCGTACTGACGTCCGGAATCTTCGTTGAGAAGCGAGCGAGGCGCGGCCAGAATTTCAGCCCTGATTCCAGCGATATCGGGTAGAAGGTGGTCGCGTACGAGTACGAGGGTTTTTTTTCGCAGGGATTTTTGGCTCCATTTTTTTCTAGAAAAATCGAGTGTCATGCATCGCGTTGTTCCGGGAATTGATCCTGCGCGTCGATGGAAGCCAACGCCGGAGCGAATTTCTTCGCTAGGGCGCCCACCCTAATGAAGAAAGGTATGGTTGCCACCTTCCGACCTGAACGACTGCAGTGCTGTCTGAAGGCCAGAACGCGCCGATGACGCAATAACGTCCGCACTGAAGTCAAAAGTCGCGGCACAAGCTTTCTGAGAGAGCGAATTTCGTTGTTGTGAGCGAGTTGCTGTAGTTGCATAGATAGATAGCGCAGGGATACGAAGTACAGTCGAGAGTGAGGAAGCGATGGAGGTGGATTCAACGAAAATGATGACGAACATTTTCTGTAGACGGTGGCAGCAGCAGCAGCAACGGCGCCTTCATTTGGTCGCCGATCGGAACCGTTGCCTGTTTGCCTGCCTGACTGACTGCCTGGCTCACTCACTCGTTTGCTCGCTAGCTGATCCTTCCCAAGATCGACGCCCGCTTCGTTGCTACGGTTGCTGCTGCTGCCGCTGCCACCGCCGCCGCCGCTATCCCTCCAATGAGGGCCAGGTGTTTTGTGAGACTTCGGTTTTTTTTCGGTGACTGTGTCGCCCCGTCACCGAAGAGCAGAAGTCGAGGTGAAAAATAAGAAGAAAAGTCGGGAGAGAAGAAGCCAGACTCGGTGAGAAGAAGAAGCTACTGCAGCGGTAGCAGCAACGCTGCTTGACGCGGCTCGACTAGGAATTATGAGAATTTTCAGTCTGCTCTCTCTCGGCTATTCAACAATCGATCCTTTCGGAATATTTATCTCTCAGTTTTCGAGGACCGCAGGAATATTCTGCTCTTGCATACCGTGACGATCACTCCCCATCGCCCATACCGTATTCTTCCCCCAGAGCGCCGACTTCTCACCCTCTCAGAAACACGGGAGGTTGCTCTTTCAGATTTTCAGATTATTTGCAGCGGTCAATATTTCCAACTTCGTAGGGCAGGTTTCGAATTTCGCATCGAAAAAATCACGTAGCCCAAGCAGTCGTATTGAGGACCAAATGTAGTTGTGACATGCTGTCGGGAAAAATACCAATCGAGTTCTGTATATGTAGCGATGATACGATGGAGAGGCAACACATAATAATGTCCTAATGCGCATGAGGCGTTCGCCGCCGCAAACGATTTCTGATGTTGTGGTTTCAATATCTATTGATAGATGCGGTCCGTGAAAGGCAAGCAGCCTGACACATACAGATCTCCGGGCCTTCGTTCAGTGGGACGAGTTCACGAGAAAAACCCAGCATCGGGTCGTCTCTGTGTGCTGGAGCGTTCACTTCATCGCGTTCCTCATATCGCTCGGAAACTCTCCTCTGTCGAGTGAACCAATTAGCTGCACGTGTCGCTGAGGAGTCTCTCTATTTTTGCATGCTTTCGAAACACTCGAAAGTATGCTTGAGAATCAGATACGTCCACATCCGAGTAGGACAGGTTCCAACATATCCGCAACTTACTCCCGCTCACAATAAGTGATACCGACGAGTGGCAGCAGCTGACCCCTGACTTCGAATGCTATATTCGTCGTGATCGAGAACACTGGTCGCAATATTTTCTTTTAAATGCAGTCTCGGTCGACTCTCACGCCGGAACCTCAGTCCTCAGTCTAGGAATAGACGCCCGAAACATTTATGTTCCCCACCCACGCCGGGGGAACAGAATCAAATGCGGTGAGAAATATCTGAGTCCCTCACGAATCCCGAAACTTCCAACCCGTGGGCAAATACGGGAAGGAGCTCTCCGAGAAGGCACTCCACGCCCGCATTGGGGGATACCGAAGACCTCCGTCTACGTTGAAGTTACATATGTATGCGACTGCCCGTCCCGAAGGGAAAAGTCCTCCAGGGCACGGAGTTTCGCTTCCTCCCTCGTGGCAGACAGGGCATTTTCCCATTGTCAGCACCGATTCACGATGTTGCTGCTGTAAAGTGTTTCGAATTTACGGAATATCTCCCTTAGAGCGAGAGGAATAAAGCAAACGTTTGAGCTTCATCACCACTGTGGTTCGGGATCCGGGGATAATTCTAAAGCTCAAAACACGATCGTGAAATTCGTCATATCCGTGCTCCTGGCATCCTCTGCTCAGATTATCGCTCGTTGAGCCGATACTGACTTCGGCGAGTATCGTGCAACGGAAGCACAGGCCGCCACGTCCTAGTGGTGATCGCTCGCGGAATTGTTTTGGAATGCTCTCGCCTTACATGATGTCACGATGCGAACTTCCGTCGAGTGCACTTTTTGAGTGCGCCACTTCGAGCTCATGATACGAAATGAAATTTTGGTGGGGAGGACCTATCCTTCTTCGTGTTGGCTCTCGCAGCCAGGAAGTTATTGACGGTAGAATGCATGGGATACTCACCGATTGACTGGAGCCGAGGGTTGCTGTAGAGGAGTATTCGTTGAAAAAGCCGGACAATAATTGCGTGGTGGCCATGTCGCTTGTTTGTTGAGCCAACGGAGGCAAAGATTGAATCGGCTGAAGGGGCGGAGGAGGTGGAAGATCCATTGGGCCCACTCTGTGCATTACGCGCGTCGACACGAGAGGGGCTGCCCTCGCTAAACGATGTTGTCGAACATCAGACACCAATGATCCACGAACTTCACCGTGCTCTGGCCACTGTTCGTCTGGCCGAGTCTAGATTTCAATCACGCTCAACGGGATGGTCGAACCGCGTTGTTTGAGACCGCGAGTGCCACAGAACTTCGAGCGGTTCCGGGTCGCCTCAGTCAGCGAGATGTGTGCCGCAATCAGCTGCGGATTCTGACTCGGCCAGGGAAGCGACTCCCGAGTTTCGAGCAGCACGGGATGTTCGTCGATGCGCCGTCGCACGACGACTGGCCTCGATGCTGGACGCTTGGAATCGGTGAGCAGCTGATGAGCGCTACGCACGACTATGCACCGATCGCGAGCGTGGACGAAGTCGACGGCGTTTAGGGCGAAGCACAGAGCGAGTTACGAAGCCCCAACCGGCTGCGGGATGTGCGAACTTCAGAACAGTAGCCGAGGCATCGGTGGACGTTCACGGTTTCTCCCGAATACGGGGTGATTGCAAGAACATTCACGAAACTCACTGGATCACAACGTAACGCGGTCTGAGCTCTCTTGAGAACAACGCGTCCAGTGTGCACGCGAGTCCTCGTAGGAAAGGGCCACTTGTGAGGGTCTGTCCCACAACGGATCCAACGCTGACATAGCCGCGCTCGGTGAAGGAGACTGGTTCTTTGAGAGGAGGGGATCGGCTGAGCAGTCTCTCTCTTTTCGACTATGAAAACCACGGAGGAAACTTCAGAGAATTCGGCGGGCTCATTGAGAATATCACAATCGAAACGCATATGCTCCTCATCATGAACGGTCCGCGCCGGCTCGGATGATTTTGAATCGAAACCTGAATTGAGCCGATGTTGAGTTCGGTGCAATCATCAATATTTGATCGCTCGCGAAAAATTCTGCCACCTCTCGGAAACTCAGACTCTCGGAATTGACGGAAACCGGAGATCCGACGGATATCCCAATGGAGTAGGAGAATAGGTAGTGAGACGATTCCGTTCAGGACCCAGACAGAGAGCTAGGCAGGAGAGTCAGAATTTTAGACCGAACTTTAGCCTTCTGCAAAGGGACGATGTGGGGCATTGCCGCCGTCGAGCTTCGTCGGGGGAGGGCAATCGCAAAAAATCACTTTCTCATGTAGGTAATTATCTTGTATCGAGATTCTCCTGCATTCTGGCAGATCTGTGAAGCTTCATTCATCCCTGAGAGAAGCGGGACGATATGATGAACTTCGAGAACTCCAGCGGATTCCATTCCTGTGATTTCCCCGATCCCAGACTCGGAGCGGCCGCGATCCGGGAGAGATTCTCGGCCTCTCACGGTGTTTGGAACGAAGTCTTCGAAACTTATACGAGAAGAAGGGTGCGGTCTTTCTCGTTCCGGGAAACCATCTGGACTTTGAAGACACTCCCGCTCGATTACACTGTCCTGGATGTGCGCGGTGTCTCTTTGGCCGTTTTGACCGCGCGGTGCTTCAAACAGACTTCTCGAGCGTACCTCAAGGAACCTCAGGAGCTTCTAGATTCAGCTCATTATCACCTGAAAATTGCGAAAAAGAGATCAATCATCCTCACGTCCCGCTTTAGAGGACCCCGATGAGCACCCATCGCGCGGCGAAATCCTTGATCGTCGTAAATTATAGTGTCCTTGCTTATCATCAGTCGGTCAAGATTAACAGGGTCTACCATGCGCTTAATCGTAATATTTACACCGAGTCGCTTGCTTATAGGGAGCTCGGGCCAGTTTCCCTCGCCAGGCAGATTCTGGCTGATCGGAAGCAACCCGGATTAGAGCCTTAATCTCAATAATATTGTTTTCGTTGTAATTGGTGGCGAAATGCTGATTCCCGTGGGACCCTCGTATTTCACCTACTCTCTCCGAGTATCGAACTGAGAAGAATGGAAACCACGACGTGAAGCAGCTCAAGAAGTGAAGAACAAGTGAAGAGACTCGAATCGGAACTTCACACACTGTCCGCTCCAGCATGCCTATGTGGACGATGATCATTAACGAACTGTCGTAAGGGAACAGGAGAAAGAGTATGGAAGCATCGGGCCAAAGCAGCGGATAGATCCGACCGTGACTGTTGGCCACCACTATCAAGTTGGCCGGGCGGGCGGGCGTACTGGATGGCTGGTGAGGGGTCAGTCCCGCGAGATCCTCGTCATTCGTCGCTGTAGAAAAAACACAATAGAAGGTGGTTGTAGACGCGAACGCTTCTGATTCGAGCTGCCTAACAGGTAGACCGCCTCGGTCCAGCGCTCTCAAAGCAGCCTACGGAGCTCGTTGTTTGCCAATACACCTTCCAACGGCCGATCGTCTGTATTCGCGGATTTTAGACTCCGAGGCACGAATCTGATGTTGTTCACGTCACTCGAAATCCGATGAGGAACCCGTTTTCCGGGGAGCTCATCTTCTCTCCGGGAATAGAGGCCCCAGATCCTTGAGACAGAATCTTCCCTTTCAAGAACACTCCGGGATGCCGTCGGCTTCGGCTGATTCATAGGGACGATCACATAAGAGATCGATCCCTTCGGAGATGGGCTAGTTATCGATTCCCGTTTTACCTCGGAGGAAAGGCTTGATCCCACCGGCCAAAAGTCTACCCCACCTCTCTCTATACGCCGCCGCGGCTCGAACCGAATGACTGTGACGCTTCTAGTACATATACCTCAGACAGTGAGCAGAAGGCCGCAAGGAATACTGATTTTTCCGGGATTCCGAAGGCCGAAGGCTGCCGTGGGAGCACATCCCTTCCCGACGATATATGCGGGAGATGCTCGAGATTGGTGAGCCCCGTATACCGGCGATTCTCTGTACCTTGGGCGCCTGATGGTGAGATACCCACGAAACAATGGCCGGACGTTCCTTGACTTCTGAAGGTGAAATTATCCCAAGCACCTAAAGATACGGAGCTCCGCAGGGCCTTTGTGGACTACACTCTTCATCTAACAGATGAGATTCACTCTTGACTCATGATCATCCTATGGGCAAGCTGCTCTCTATCCGATAGCCCGTGAGCCTTCGGCAAAGCACCGCGAACCACAGAGCGAGAACTAGAATCTTCGTGAAGAGGATATTGGATGCTAGCCATTGTAAATCAGACATGAGCTATCTCAGTAGCTTGCCCCAATAATTTGCCATTAGGTCTGCAGGAATCACTGCTCCCATCAATGCTCAATTCCGCTCTATTGCAATGACGCGCGTCAGAACGGTCTCATTCACGTTTGGATACATGATCCAGGGTGATCATATCTTTCTGAAAACTCGCGCAAACCAGCGAGACCGAGGACGGGATCTCTCAGATGAGGCTGCCGTCCGAGACCGGCGCGGAAAGTCCAGCGTTGGAAAGATTTTCCCTTCTGACCCAATCGAGCGCAGAGCTCTCCCATCTCATAATTGCATCTGGTATATGTATGTATCTTGGAGGAACCTGGTTGCGGAAATAGAAATTCTTCTTGAATATGTAATCGGAGCTCGGCCACGAAGCCTTCTCGCGAGATGACCGATCGAACTCAGGACAGACGAGGTGTCGACGTCGCGCCGTACCACTTGACAGTCACATCAGCTGTTGGCTGGAAGCGCTACCCGTTGGTCATGGATCGGAAGCCTTGGGCTCTCGGCCTCACTCACAACGACATCTTGATTTCTCTCGCTTTCGACCCAACCACGGCTCAAGTCGACGCAAAATCTCTGTCAACTCACACAAGAACGATGAAAGGGACTTGCAACCAATAAATTTCCGTTAGACCAATGTGTTCGAAAAGGGGAACCCCTATGATAGAAACATGGCAGGCGGAGATCTCCAGTCTCGACTCAGCGCAAACCCGGTACATGCGAAGTCATAGCTCTCTGAATCTCAGTCTGAGAGATCTAACGTCTGTGCCCGAGTTTCTAAGGCTAGTCAGGGAGTTGGCATCGGTCGGTGCTCGGAGAGTCTCCTTGGAGTCGAGTAGACTCCAACCTCATCCACAAATGATGCTCTCTGATGTGCATTCGTAGGCCGTTATCTTTGTAGCGTCCCTCAAAAGCTCACGATTCAGGCTCCGAAATTCGACGCTGTAGATGATCGCTCTCCTTGAGCGCGACCAGCGGGAATCGTGCTTTCGTCATAATGGGATTCGGATTGGTTATCCATTCAGCGGCAAGTCTCTCTCGACATGGCACTTGCAGCTGCCCGAGTTGTCGTAGCTCGGCCACCGGAACGCGAAACGTCTCCGTCTCCCGGGAAAATATCGACGTGTCTCGGTTGATTGCCAAGTCTCCTTCGATTCCGATTATGCTCCTCCTGCTGAGAGAAGCTCGTAGACCCATACAATGCCGTGCGGCTCACGCAAGCCTCGATGGAGTTTTTCCGTTCCTCACGGAGAGTCGCAGCCGGGTTCCCTGTCTTGAGCGCGTCAAGCCGGTTTCTCGTTTGCCGGGAAGAAAGGAGGGAGTTCGGAGTCGTGCCAGGTCGGCGGAAGCTCGGCAGGGCGGGCAAGGTTCCGTTGGGCCGAGCGTCCCCTCTTGGATTCTCGCGACAAGTCGAAATTCGTCTATCGCTACACGGCAAGCCATGTGTCTCTGGGACTCCGGAGTGAAGGAGAACAACGAGGAGGATACGCCCCCCTGAATCAGCTCCGATACGAGTACATGCTGATCCAGGCTCGAACCTTTGGGCCCGAAACTGGGCTGCCTAGCCTTCACTTTCTTTCATATATTCGCTTTACAGCATAGCCGCAGAAGACCCTCGACATTCTGACTTTCTTCCTTTGCCAAGCATCTCCCGCTATCCAGCGGA
This sequence comes from Galendromus occidentalis, assembly GCF_000255335.2. NCBI lineage: Eukaryota > Metazoa > Arthropoda > Arachnida > Mesostigmata > Phytoseiidae > Galendromus > Galendromus occidentalis. The sequence continues at coordinate 2,118,229 of NW_003805472.1, read as the reverse complement.
GTCGCTGACGGACGAGGGATTGGGAAGCGAATGAATAAAATATGTGTTGGACGTAATCATCTGAGTTTATTTCAGCTCTCATGATCTCAATACTTGACACATATCGAAGGAAGTCAACTGTGGCACAGGCGACGTTCTCGGGAACCTTCACGTTCGTAACTCGATAAGATTCTCGTTTCATCTAATCTCTGTATATAATCCTCTCGGTAATTAATTGTTGGGTTCGTATGCTTGTGTTTTCGTCTGTTTCTCCGCGTGTTTCATGGTGTATCGGTACCACGCGTGTCGTTTTCCGTCATGGCTGGTATGCAATCACTTGATTTTTCAGTCTTTCCGCAGCTTTCGGAGCCGATCCCGAACACAGATGATTTGATTTTAGAGTTGGATTTTATCCCTCGAAATTCCTCTCTCTTTCCTGTTTCCCTCGATTCTGTGTTCGCGGTACGTGGATTCCGCTGACGTCCTCATCGTCGGCTTATGCCGTTGGCAGAACCCTCATGCTTAACCAGCAGAATGAATCGGTTTCCTTTCCAACGTGTATCGGTCAATGGCAAGCTGGTCCTTCGCTCCCTTACGCATGAATGTCAAGTCACTGCTGAATGAGGTTCTCGTAGGAAAAATACGCAGTGACGAACTAATTGATGACTCTGCTCGGAAATTTACAGATCTACATATAGTTCATCCTAGATGCGATATGGGAGGATGACGATTCAATCCGAGTTGTTTTTCTCCAAGGTGACACTGAACATTCGATGCGGTGATGGATTCATGAGGAGGTGTAAGAAATATAATCACATCTCTACATAGAAGAACGCGAGATGAATGATGTGATTGGCAAGGATCCGAGAAGAGATGAATAATTTCGGCTCGAAGAACCATATACCACAGACCGACTGTGCGTAAGCTCGCCTTCGTTTCAATCATGTGGGAATCGATGCTGTTTCAAGGTGGAAACGGAAGTTTGATGACCCAACCTAAGTACAATAGTATTTATATACGAGAGAACTGTCTTGTAAGCCGGCTGTGAACCGGTATGGTTCTCTACAGTAATCTCCTATGTTCGGTTTCCAAGGTATCCTTCTGCACTGGAAAATCTCCCCGGAATCACGATGACAGGCGACTTGAGCAAGTGATACGTTCATAGGATAGGTAGAAGTAGTAGTATTGACGACGAGTGATCGGAACAGAAAACAACCTTCATGAGGTCATTCAGTTTCCAGGTGAGAAAAGACAGAGCAAAATCATCTTCGTCTACGTTATCACAATACAACCATAATTTGGACAAGCTTGGAAGCAGCAGTAATTCCGAAAATCCGTCGAGGGACTTGACAGACAACCCACAGGTTGAGATTGAGTTCAGTCGGAACGTGGTAAAACCAGAGGAGGCAGAACCCAAACGCTAACATTTGAGCCTCAGTTCAGGCGTGACTCAGGGTAGACGGAGCTCCTGGACAGACGAAAAGGAGGCGGAGAGGAACTTCCATCTTTGTGGGAATCAATGGAGACCCATGTTAAATTTAATACTTCATAAATAACGGAATCGAAAGCATTGACAATCGGAAATAAGCAGAAAGTACGCTTCAATGCGTGAGATGGAGAAGGCAAACGAAGAGACTTGGATATAGGTCGGAGATAGCTCCCGGAACCGATCGAGGGTTTTGAAAACGCGAAAGAAGACAATGATCAGAAGACAGGAATGAACTTAAAGAAAACTCAAAGAAATAAGGTTGGAACGGTTTTTCCGCCTTTATTTACAACATTCATATAGAAATCGTGTTCATCTTCAGTGTATCCCGTAATCTCACCTCTGAACGATATCTTTCATCTTTTTCCCCACTGTCCAAATAATTGTCAAATGACTTCCATCGCCCCATCCCGAGGTTGTACGTCCAGATAAATCTCATCTCTCATACAAGGTTCCTAATTTTTGTGTCCGTCGCACTCTCTTAGAGATTATTGAATGCCTGAAAATCTCTTGGAAATTTTGATGTTTGTCTGTGTTCCGGTGTTTCAAGATTGTTCATCATTTCGTCGGACGAGCGTATCAGATCTGCAACCTTTTTTGTCGTTTCGCCTCGATGCTGATTCAATTCTGGTAATCATTCCTCGTGTCTAGAACGACAGAGCTCTCCTCTCGATGTCATGCGGGGCTTACACCCTCAGCATCACGAGGTTGATTCTCGAGGAAATGGACATGAAGAATAATATTTTCGGAACCATATCGTCGCATGGGTTGAATAAGAGGAGTGCGGACGAGGATCTCGCGCTTGACTCATTCGACTGACGTCGCTCGGGTGATAGAGAGCGGAGCGTCCTTTTCAACAATTCGCTAGAAGAGCGCAAGAGCTATGAGAGATGAGTATTCTCTGTCTGCGGCTCCAACTCTCATTCCCGTGATCATTTCTATCGGCATTCTCTCTTTTCCTTTCTCTCTTTCACTTTAATCTTCATCATGATCGACGATTCCGTCATCAGGTTCATCGAATAATTAATTATTCAATAGTATTTACATGGGAGAAAAGGTTGTGGGTTTGCTCTCGATGAGGGCAGTATCGGCCGCTCATCTTTTCATAGTTTCATCTCGTTATGTTACAAGAAAGTACACATTAAACTATGCATGTATTCTCAATCAAATATGTCCATCTCCGTCGTCTGTCATCAATATTTTAAACTATGTCTGTATCGTCATCGTCGTCAGCATCATCAGCTGTTCTGGAGACTGTCATTGACAATTATGTTGTGGTTCTTCTCGCGTCTCCATCGGTGGACCGCTGAAAATTCTGATCTTGAATGATCAGACCAATCAATCAAGCGATCCATCTCGACAGAGAAACAATGACAACATTCATGTGTAGTGCAGCAGCGCAAGCATATCCGAGCGAGGAATACGATAGCGTCGTAAATCCGGTTGTACACGAGGGTCTTGAAAAAGAGAAACGGATTTGTTGCGATAGTTTCTCTCTTTTCATGGTACCAGACCAAAAGTACCTTGCCGAAGGCAGCGCCGAGGAGAGTTCCAGGTCTCCAAAATCATGCGAGAGTCCGGTTAACCGACGTTGCATGCGACATTGTTTCCCATCCGCATGAATTGCGCCAAAAGAGTCGAAGTTTGCTGCCACCTCCACTCACGACTCACGAGGCGACAGGATTCGAGGGACGGTCGCTAATCGATTTCGGCGAGATCGGGACTCTAACGCAACTCTCGCAATAGCGCAATTTACAACTTATCATAGTGGATGTGCGTTCCAGAAGGGTCTCCCCGGTCGGATCGACAACGAGTGTCTGTCCGAGCCTGGGGTTCTTCCCTCTTTATCGAAAATTAACTGGCCAAAATTATCTACAAGATTACGCTTGCGTCCGTTGTCGTGTTTTGTACAGCCGGAGTGTGATTTTGTCGTCGAACTATATTCAATCGATGAAGCGGCAGAGTTCGATGAAACGGATAGAATGGAATCAGTGATCGTGGTATGTCCAGGGCAATCAAGGTCAGAATGAAAGTTGATACACCGCCGCTCGTTAGTCGGAAAGTGTAATGAGGGGAAACTCTCATTGGCTGTTCAGGGTCGGTAGAGTGATATCATGGTTCGCTCGGCTGATGGATGTAAAAGCCGGGAAATGCGCATCCGATTCTCTTTCTACGTCCCCACCGAGACCTCTCCGGAACTGGGATTCGCAGTTTTGACTCCGCATGAGGGGGAAGGGAGAGGAGGAGTTTATGCAGCCGATATTGGTTTCCCTCTGATGATACTTTTACGGGCTACGTTCGAGACAAAGAAGAGTCGCCAAGCGACAGGACGCGCTTGACCCCTTGTACAGCAGAGTTCTGAGAGAAGCGCGAAGAAACAGCGAGATCACCTAACCTTCCGAGCGATAGCCCGAGGCTCCGTAGGGACTCTGTGAGGGCAACCCACGTACATACAGACATATGTTTCAGCGATCTTCGAATTGACAAACTTCCAGATTTTCTGCTGTATGAGCTAGCTAGCCAACTAGCCGACCGGGCCTTTGCACGTCGATACGTAATTCGTGGACGCCGACAGCATCAGGTACGACAATGACGTTTCCAACACCGTCTCGTCGGGATGCATCACCAGGTGGGTCGCTCGTCAGGCTTCGGAGTTCCAGCCCTGGGAATCGTCTACCAGCACTGGATGTCAACTGATGCCGCGGCACACCCGGAGAGCCCGATTTCCGCTCTGAATACTGGAAGGTCTCATCAACGATGCCTCGTTGATCTTCGAATCATGAGTACGGCCTCGTGTTTTTGAACGATTTCCCACTCCGTGGATTCGGTCGGCTCATGCTGTCACGCTCGACCTTGAATGAATTTATGAATAGCGTTCGACCTCTGCGGCAGCTCTGTCTCACAGTGGCTTCTATGTGTCAAGTCCCTCGAATGTGCTTTTGGAAGGGTGTACTGCTCCCCTATTTCTTGGATAGTTGTACTTTTTCGCCGGAGTCGGACTTCGCATCGTGATCGATGATCGACGACGACGACGAACGGTAATCAGCCATTTTTCCCCGCTCGACGACATCTGAGATAAAGGACTAATTTACAGATGAATAACAAGAGAGCGGAAACAGAAAACCTTCATGAAATCATTACAGAAGGTAAGATGGGTTTGATTGCACGCTAGTGTACACAGTGTTTCACTGGCTGTGTTTTGAGAAAAGTAGAGAGAGGGGCGTACGACGCCGCGTTTGGAGGAAACAGCGTTTGATCGATCTTTTTTCGCCAATTATACCTCAGCCTGACCTGCGCCGTCCTCGAAGCGTCATCTCATCAGCGGATATCTTGTTTCATCTAGGCCCTTGTTTCTGCGTCTGTTCGGTTGTTTGTCTTTCGTCTGTCAGCTCCTTTAAGGTGGTTTGTTTTTGTTTTTTCTTATATGAACGTGAGACCGAGAGTCAATGCAAGAACGCCTGAATCGATTTATAGAACTTTAACAACAAAACATAGTGCACGGCTTCTTGCTGCTGTACCATAATCATCACCATTATCGTGGAGTTGCGAATCGATCGAGCAGCATCTTGGCTGCTCGATCGGTTCAGCGATCATGCCTAATTCACGAGTCTGCTTGCATTCATTGAAAGTTCTTCTTATTCCTCTTCTTATAGCTCGATACCTAGCAATGATCAATTGTGGTTTCATTTCTACCTGCTTCTGGAGACCTATTCAGATAGTTTTCTATATACATAAGGGATGTTACACATAATGAGGGATGTGGACAAAGGTTTCGATTATGCCCGGCAGTTTTGTTCGATGCGGCCCCGTAACCCTCCAATGGTGAATGTCAGGAAGCGCGCTTTCGCCAGAGCACGATCCCGATGAGGGCTACGAAAACCGTAGAACGAAGCTCTTGGGTCTCTGACATATTTCTCGATTTGCGTTCCTCACTCAGATTCGTTTTCATCGTGGGCGCGTATATCACGTCATACTCCACCGGTTTTTACATTTTCGAGTGTTTTGATGTTGAAATGATGACGCAGACGCTGCTTCACTCCGAGTCTGTTTCCAGGATTGGATGAGTGTGTCTTGCTTGGTGTCTGTGCTTATGCTCCGAAGTCGCTTCGTCTGCGTCATCAAGGTGATTGTAGATGAAAAACCCTGCTTTTTCACTGTGGAGCACCTCATCCGTATGGAGTCGTTTGAAGCGGACGACATCGTATCGAATAATGGGGTGAATGATGATACATGAAATCACTCGCATTCGTCCTCGTTCGCAAGATCAATGGGACAGAACAAGATATTTCTATATTTAGAATGAACGCTCATAAGCTATTGTATGGGAAGGCTCGCTGTAGCGTATGATGAAAGTATGAGATGCTATTTATATATGAATAATGAATATGAGCATGCGGCTTCGAGTATCCGCATGAATATGCTTGTGAGTCTGTTTATGTGTGTGTGTTCATGTCTCAGTTTGTTCGCAACATAGTATCTACACATTCCTGGTTACTCGAGTAAGAAAGATCACAACTTCGATATTCAAATCACCCTTTTGTGACTTAGGCCTCCGAGGCCTTTGCAGCTTGCAGTATTGGAGCAGTCGATGTCGGTACTTGTAGCAGTGAGTCTTGAGCAATTTAGAGCAGCCCTGTTTCGCCCAGTCGAGCACTGGGTAGGCGAAGCCGATTGGGAGTCTTACACCGTCGTGATGACCACCATTAGGTGGGCCAGTTCGCTGACGCTGTGCAGCAGATCCGGCGCGGTGCGAAGTAGACTCTCGTGCGAAAACGAGCACGAAGGGAATATGTGAATCACGTGGACGGGCTGGAAAAGTAACGAGATAGTTTTTTTAGTTTCGGTGCCTTTCGCTTCAGCTAATGTTCTGATGACGTTCTGAGTGAAACCTTTAATTACCTGGCTCGTTTCGGGTTGCTGTCCCGCGTTCACAATTCCTGCGGCTTGTTTGGATGACAGATAATTGATGAAACCGTTCCGGAGATAGCTGGATTGTTCCAGGACGGCCGTCTGGTCCCTGCCACAGGGCAGAGCGAGCAGTATACAATGTTCTTCGGGTTTTTGCATCTTCTTCGAAACACCCTCGAGTTGTTGGGGCTCGAGTCGCATTCGTTGAGTGATGCGGACGGGTTGTGGTCCTCCCTCGGCTGTGATTGCGGGCAGCGTTGCCGCGGCGATGCGGGAATTCCCTGAGATGAAATGCATTTGCACAGCGGCCTGGTCGCTCTTCAGAGCCAGACATCCATGCCAGATGAGGGGGTATCGGGAGAGCCAACCGGCGTCTTGGTTGGCCTGATGTTGGTTCGGTGGACTCCTGGCGCGAACGACTTGCTGTTGAGCCAACAAGTGCACCGGAGGCGGACCGTGCAGGACCGAGTCCAGCGGACGTCCCTGATACCGTCCCGTGCGCTTCATCTGAGCTTCCTGCTGCAGCTGTTGTTGTTGTTGCTGCTGCTGCAGCAGCTGTTGTTGTTGGAGTTGCTGCTGTTGCAGCTGTTGCTGTTGGAGCTGTTGCTGCTGCTGTTGTTGCTGTTGTTGTTGCAGCTGTTGTTGTTGGAGCTGCTGCGCTTGCTGATGTTGTTGCTGTTGCAGCTGTTGTTGGTTGGCAGCGGCAGTAGCTGCCTGTTGGGCCTGGGATGCGAGATCCTTCTTCAACGCCAGAGCTCCGGCCGCGCTTGCGGGATGCGAGATATAGGCCGGTCCCGGAGAACCGACAGACATCGGATACTGATGGTTCTGATGCGCAGCTGGCGGTTGTTTCAGATCGGACTCCGTGGGCGTTTTCACGTGAGCAGCTCTGGCGTACGGGTTCCCGAGAGCTCCCGGAGAACTGTCTGCCCCCTGCATCGACAACGGTTGTCCGAGCTGTCGAATTGCGGCCGTGTGGTATCCGCTGCCAGGATGAGAAAGACGACTGAGCATATCGTGAGGCTTTCCTGATTGATGTTGTTGTTGTTGCTGCTGCTGCTGCTGCTGCTGTTGTTGTTGTTGCTCTTGTAGTTGATGAGCTTGGGCAGCTTTGCTCTTCGGCTTCGTCGGACCGGAAGGTGCCTCGTGATCTTCGTCCTTCGATTCCGCTTTCGGATCCATCGAGGATCTGAAACCACCGAGAGTGGATTGCGGAGGTCCGAAAGCGAACCGACCGAATTGGGCGGCGTACAACATCTGCTGATGGTGAACGAGCATCTCTGGCGGCAATCCGAGATGATTCGGTACCAGGAGGTTCTGTCCGCTTCGATTCGGATTGAGCATTTCCTGTGAAGGAACTCCGGCCAAAGGCGGTGTTGGCTGTCCTGAGACGTTCTGAGCACGAGCTTGAGCCGTGAGTTGAGCCGTGATGGCGTTCAAATACTCCTTGGGGAGAAGGTGTGGGTTCTGCAGTAGATGAGGGTTTTGCAGAAGTTCCGCGATACCGGCATTCGATGGCAAGCCAACTGCCGAAGGTCCCGGCTGGGGAAAATGAGAGGAGCGTTGTAGTTCGAGATAGAGGATAGTTCATTTACGACAGTACCCTTCGGTTATTCCCAACTCTGGGACAGACTGGGAAATTTACATGTGGTAGTTTGAATAATTACCTGATCGAAAGCGAAACCTGAGGGTATGGCAGTTTTCGCGGCCGTCGACTTGGGTTTCGTAGGACCCGTCGAAGGCATTTGCGCACGAGCCGTCTGCGACACTTCTCTCGGAGTGAGCGCGTTCGCGGAGGTCTGGCAGGCGGGTGGGGTCCTCGACGTGTTGCTGACCGGCATTCCGTACGGTGACAAGTGCCCAACCATCTGCTTCTGGATCTCCGGGGGAATCTGGGAGGAGAAGGCAAGGAATCAACCATAAGAGGGATTCTTCGATAAATATTTGGGGAGACCGTGAGAGTCGAATAATGGGACCCGGGGAGGAAAACTCCCTTAAGCGGGGGGTGTGACCTGCGAGAATAATAAATTCGTGAACCTACTTCCAAGCGCGGAGATCCTTGCGCGTGGGAATGATTCTGACTCTGACCCATGGCCGTCTTCGTGTCAGGCGCATGTCCGATCGCTGCAGACGACACAGGAATTCTCGAGGCGGCTTGTTGTTGAGCCGACAAATTAGCCAAGTTCGCGGGGAGTCCTCCAGGATAGATCGGGTAATGAGGCGAGGAGGGGATTTTCGAGCTTGCCGAAGAGCTGCCGGTAGAACCCCAGGGCGTTGCCTGAAGGTTCTTCGGATTGCTTGGAATCGCGTGATTTTTCTGCAGGGCCAGGAGCTCCGAGGCTTGGGAACTCGATGGAACGGATGGAGCCGTCGTCGGTTGAGCGGCCGACTGCTTCTGCTGGCGAGGTGGACTGCTCGCGGGCACACGGGGCACGTTCTGCTGTCGGGCGTCCAGAGCGGTGGCCTCCTCCGTGGCGGAGGTACCAGATGGCACCGCGGCTTCCGGCGGGAGGGCTGCCGCTGTCGTCGTCGGACTCGTCGACGATGTCGACCTTTCGGGCGATGCCCGAGAGGCCGATGTCGGTGACGATGCACCCGTATGCGCAAGGACCGGCGGCCTCGTCGGCGAGGGAACCGCCGCGGACGTGGTCGTCGCGGTGCTCGCTGCAAATGGAGCAGATGTCGTCGCAGGAGCGGTCGTCGTGCTCGTTGCGACATCGGACGACTGCTCTTTGTGAGCGGCCGTCTCGATAGCTGACGTTTTCACCTGACCGCTCAGTTCCAGTTCCTGCTTGAGCTCGACCGAGCTGACCGGAGGATTGAGTTCTTCCGTGATGGTGGACGAGCCCGCAGAATGAGTTCTTTCTCGAATCGGTGCGGGATTCTCGTCTTCGGCCTTGATGTCGAAGTTGGATGCAACCTGATCGATCTTGGTCGGTTCTTCCTGCTTGCGTCTGGCACCTGAGCGGACGGAGAAAAAAAAATCGATTAACGCTAAACCCATCGCTGCGTCGGGTTGCGCGTGAAGAATATTTTTTTCTTTTGGAATTCGAAGAAAATGTCGAGACAACACAAGGGCGCAGACTCACCTCGTCTTCCAGCTTTCGGAGTTTGCGGTGGAGGCTCTGTCGATGCTTGCTGGTCGGCTTGCGGTTCCTCTTTCTTCAACTCCTTCTCCTTGCCGTTCGTCTCCTGAGCATGACTGACAGATTCATCGAGATCTTTGCGTGCCAGCGTGACACCCCGTCTCGGTCTTCCGGATCTCGTTGTTGGCAGCGAATCGTCCACAGAGCTGGTCGTGGAACCCTCATCGACAACATCGTCGGCCGTGTTCTTTCCTGCGAGTCGGGCAGATTTGCGAGTCTTTCCGCTGCCGCCGGTCTGGCTGCTGGAGTCGTCCTGAAGGGCGGTCGCTTGAGCACTGGTGGTCGTCTTCGGCGCAGCGGTGGAAGAGGACGTCGACGTGCTCGACGTTGACGTCGTCGTCGTCGCCGCCGTCGGGACCGTCGATGTTTTCCCGGCCTCATCGATCTGCTCTGAAGTTTTGATGACCTCGGCGCGATCGAGACCGTCCTTGTGCAAGCGGATCGTCAGAGAGATCTTGCCGTGTTGAGACGGCTCGGCCACGTATTCCTTGTCGTCGCTCGAGCGTCTCTCGCCCACGGCGACCGCATCCTTCGAGTCCGAGGCATCCGCAGGCGTGACGTTCTCGGTTTCGGCGGGCGGCTTGTCGGCGTCGCCGGACCTCTCGACAGATTCGTGCGGATTAGAGCCCGAGCTGGGCGGTACCGCCGACGAGAACGGATCTTCGTCGTCGGAATCTTTAAATTCGTAAACGTCGAACGAGGTCGTCGCCGGTCGTGCGGAGCGTGCGTTCGCGTCTCGGTTGAAGCATGGCTTGTCGGCCGACGTCCGTAGCGACGCTGCCGACGGCTGGTCGTCGCCACTGTGGAGCTCGTCGCCCTGGACTGTCGCCGTCGCCGCCGCTTGTTGGCTTCCAGCAGACTGCTGAGCTTGCTGCTTCTTCTTGCCGCGGGCCGCACGTACGGGGCGTGCTTTAGGTACAGGTCGCTGCTCTGGGTCGGTTTCGGACTCGTGTGCCGTATGCTTGGCGTCGATCGAGTCGGCTGTCTGCGGTTGGGCTTGCTGCTGATGATGGTGATGATGAGGAGTGTGATGATGGAGAGGATGCTGCGCGGATGGATGTTCCTGTTGCTTCTGAGACTGCAGCTGGGGCGGGCCAACAGCTGCCGTCTCGGGAGTCTGTTCGGCGGCTGATTTGATGTCGCTTGCCGACTCCGACTGATTGCTCGCGGCACCGTCGTCCGACCGTAGGCCGCGGCGGAGCTTCTCCACGGAAGTGGCTCGACCCCCTCTACGTTTGGGTTCAATCGAGAGCTGCTGCTGCTGCTGCTGTAGGGTCGAAGCCGCCACCTCGTGGGTCTGGCTTTGAGTCTGACGTCCGCCGCTGCGGCCTCGTCCACCCCGACCGCCGCGTTTTCCCTTTCGGCCGCCTCGTTGCTGAGGACCTGAGGGCTTCTTGTGACCTCCGGATCTCAGCTCGTGGTCGAGATCGTCCTGATCCTCAGGGTGTTCGTCGACTTCGGTGTTCTCACACTCCGAGGGCTCGCCGGCACTGCCGGCCGCTCCGGCCGCCGCTTCGCGCGCGGCGGACGACGCAGCCTCGTCCGGGAGGCCGTCTGCGGCGGCCACTGTCGAATCCGTTTTGTTGTGCTGAGAAACGGGTGACGAGAGGTTCTCGATGATTTCCAGAATGGGCGTCGAGTGCGACTCGGGGAAATCGTCGTCTTTACTCGAGCTGTCGTTCGTGTCTTCTTTCGATCGCTCCTCGGCCGCGGCAGGTTCGTCCTTGGCAAGGCTCGAGACTTCGTGTTGCGGTGTTGTGGCCGGCGACGTCGAATTCGACGGCTTGTCGTCCTCGTCGTCGTCGTCGACATCGTCGTCATCGTCTTCGTCCTCGTCGTCTTCTCCGTCACCGTGGACGGGACTCTCGACGATTTCCAGCCTTCCCGAGTCTGACTTGTCGGGCGAAGGAGTTTTCACTGAAGAGCCGACCGTTTCAAGCGCATGCTGCTGCTGCGAAGGATGGTGGCCCATGTGGCTCTGCAACGGACTTGGCGTTTCGGTCGCGGCTGCGAACGTGGGCGCCACAGCTGTTGATTGCTGCTGCTGCTGCTGCTGCCTGTGAGAGGACAGATGCTGATCGGGAGTAGTTGGCGCGGCGCTCGTGGTCTTCGACTCGGCCTGCAACGCATCGAAAAGATCTTCTGCCTGACTGTGGCTCGCGGGATTCGACGACAGCGCGAGGGCTGACGTCGCGATCGTCGGTGCGGGGCTCGCCGAGAACCCGTCCTTGCAGGGCCCGAGCTTGTTGGTGAGCGTGACGTTGCTGTTTCCAGCAGCACCGGTCGACGTCACGCCTCTGACGCCACCTGCTGTCGACGTGGCGGTGGCAATGGCCGAATGGTGCTGCTGAGAGCCATGCGGACCGTGATGTGCTCCGGCGCGACCGTGGGCGTCCGCCTCGCGGGACGCAACGCGTGCCGAAGGCTCCGCGCACGGGGTGACGCGACTCGCAGGCACATCATGGTGGGAATTGCTTTCCGTATGGGGCGCCGAGGCTGTGCGCGGCGACGCCGAACGTCGACGCAGGATTTCGGCGGCGGTGCTGTTCTGTTGTTTGGACGGATGCGTTTGTTGTTGCTGCTGCTGTTGGTGTTGTTGTTGTTGGCTGGTCTGCCTAGTGAAGGTATCATGGAAAACTCGGGCGAGTTTCTCATCGGACCTCTCGACTGTCGGCGGACTCGCCTCCGGCTGAGCCGCGCTGTCCTGTTCGGTGACGATTCGCAGCGAGTCGGAACTCTCTTCGTCGTTCATTTCGTAGGACAGCGGGACGTGGGCAACAACTCTAGGCGAATGCTTGGTAGCCACGACGGAATCCTCAGCGGGCTGTTGCTGCTCTACAATGAAGTCGTCGTCCACGTGGACGACGGGTGGGTGATCCTTGTCGATGTCGCCTTCATCACCCATTTCCTGGAGTAGAGCGGAAACAGCGAGGTCGTCTTCCATCTTGCGCTCCGAGTCCAGCTCGTAAACGCCGCCGCCGCCGCTGCCGCCGTCCTTGTCGTGCGCCAGGGGCGGCGAATCGTTCTTGTTGTTGTCTTTGTCGAACGCGACACCGTCCTCCTGCCAGGCGTCGCGGGTCGAGGACATTTCCTCCTCCAGGCGCCGGGTCTCCTTGGCGGCCTCCTCTTCGAAATGGCGCTCCTCGATCGGCTTGCTGTCGTCTCGCTTGTTGAGATCCGTCGACTCGAACGTATTGCTCGTCTCCTCGGACGCGGCGGCCATCAGCTCTTCCAGACGACGCGCCTGCTCAACAATGTCCTCGTCGACGCGGTTGTCGTCCGACATTTTGCTATTGTTGTCATCGATGTCGTCCTCCAACGCGTTGACCGTCTTGCTGCTCGCACTACTGCTACTGCTCCCGCAAGCCACGCTGTTCGAGAGCAGCTGCTGGACTTGCGGTGTCCGTAGCTGCGACAGCTGCTGCTCCTGTTGAGAGTGCTGTTTCTGCGGCGGCTGCTGTTGGGGCTGCGGCTGCTGCGGCTGGTGATGCCGAGCGTCACGATCCCGTTTGATCGAATCCCTTGCCAAGTCTCGGCTGTCCTTCTCCGCAGCTCGGGAATCCTTCAGGACGTCCTTCGTGTTGAAAATCGAGTCCTTCAGAGGGTCCCGTTCCACTTCTGTCTGTGAGTGCTGAAGGGACTTCTCCGAGCTGCTCTGCTGCTGCTGCTGCAGCTGGGACGGCTGCTGTTGGGAGCGATGTTTCTTGTCCTTGCGGTGATGGTGATGGTGATGATGATGGTGGTGGTGTCGGCTCTCGCGGTCCTTCTTACGTCGGGCGTCCTTGTCCTGAGCTTTGTTGTCCTTGTCCTGGGCGGACACCACTTCCATCTTCGAGCCAGAACGATCACCACCTGCAGCGCTGCCGCTCAGCTTGAGCGTTTCGCTCAGGTCGTTGTTGTTCTTCAACATCGCGTCGCTCAAGGCCGACAGGAGCGGCGACTCGCTCCGCTGCCGGTCGAGCTTGTCGGTCGCGTACGCCGAGTTGCAGGTGACCGCGTCGTGGCTGTCACCGAACACGCCGCCACCTTCACCGCCGAGACGGTTGTGCAGCTGGCGGATTGGCGACGCTTCCTTGGCCGCGGGCGGCGGCGGCGGGGACTTAGCCGCCAGTTGGAACTCGTTCTGGAGCATCAGCTCGTGGTCGGACATTTCGCTCTCGTACTCGACCCGGGCGGGGGCGCGAGGATTGATGTAATCGTCCTCGGATTGTTCGATGTCCGATTTGTCCGCGTCCGTATCCTCGGCGCTCCTGTCCCGATCGGCAGCCGACGACTTGATCGACTCGCCCTTCGCCTCCTGCTGCTTGGCGGACTGTTGTTGGAACGATTGTTGTTGCTGAGACGGTTGTTGTTGGCGCGCCACGATCGGAGCCGCCTTGGACGCCTTCAAGGACTCTGCCAGGAGATCCTTAAGGGCCCAACTTTTCTTCGCCGGTTGTATACCTTCCTGAGGGCCCGTGGCGGCCGCCGGTGCGGCGACGCTTTCGCTCGCTTGCGCAACAACGCTCTCTTCGGCGGCGATCTTTCCGCTCGGCTCGTCCTTCTTCGAGGAGATCTCCTTCGGCTTGCTGACCGTCCTTCTGTCTTTTGCCTGTTTGCTCTGTGGATTCGTGAATGTGCTTAGTATCGTGCTTCGAACGCTACTGGAGGAATTCTCGTCGCGAGGAAACGTCGCACTCACCTTCTTCAACCTCCTCCGCTTGTTGTTGGTTCGCGGGGTCGGCGCTCGATCCTCCTTGACGATCGGCTCGGGTTCTTTGCCCTCCTTGCTGCTCTTTGATTTGATCGTCGAGTCCTGCTGCTGCTGCTGCTTCGAGCCTCGCTCAACATCGATGTCGGCTTTGTTGGTGTTGTTGTTGTTGTTGAGGAGAACGGAGACGTCCTTGTCTTTCGACTTGGATTTCGAGAGCTCCTTCGATTTCTTGATGATACGCTCATCGTCGTCCGACGTGTCGACGTCGGCGTGCGCCTGGGACGTCGGCTGAGACTGCTTGTTCTTCCGGTTCGAGGATTGTTGTTGACTCCGGCCGGACTTGGTCTTGCTCGAATCGTGGTTGTTCGGAATGCTCCGGCTCGAAGACGACGAGGTGACCTTCTTGCGCTTCTTGGCCACCACCGGCTTGTCGATTTCGTCCGCATGGTCCGAATCGGTGGAGTAGAACTCGGAGTATTCGAGTTTCTTGCTGGTGGCCGGTTTCTTGGGCACCTGGAACTGGCTCGACACGTGCGGCTTCATTTCAGCGTCGCTGCTCTCGTCGGACGCCGAAACGATGGCGTTCGATCGAGAGGAACTCTTCGATGTCGCGTTCGTGTGCTGCGGGAGACGAGACTTGCTCGGAAGTCCCGATGTAGGCTTCGTCGATGCCGCCGGAGTCGACGTCGAGCTCCTGGGCATCGAGAGGGCCTCACCGTCCGACGAGCTCTCGATGACGGTCTTCCTCTTCTTGGCCGTCGGACCGCTGATCTTGCGTCCCTTGCGGGCGGGTTTGGTCTCGTGCTCCGAATCGGACATCTCCGACGGTTGGAATTCCTCGCTCGCCTCGGAGTCGAGTGTCTTCTTGCGCGCGCGCGACTGCTTCAGTTTGCTGAATTTGTCGCCTTTGCATTCGTCGTGCACCACTTGTTGATGTTGGTTCTTGCACGACCTCTGTTTGACTTTGTCGTACATCGACAGATACATGGGCACGCCATCGACCAAACCGAGTTCTTCCATCGGTATGCCGGCCGCTGCCGCCGCGTCGGCCACCTCCTTGGCGATGGCTCGCTGTTGAGCCTTGTCCTCCTTGTTGTTGTTATTATTATTGTTGTTGTTATTATTATTGTTTATGCTGACACTGTTGGCGTTGTCGTTGTTGCCGCCGCTGTTGTTATTCGACGGGTTGGAAGCGGAAGAGTCACGCTCGCGGCTCTTGTTGTCCGCTCGACTCGACCTACTGCTGTTACCGCTGCTGCTCTTCTCCTTGGAATCCTTCGTTTCGGAACTCTTGCTGTTCCTGCTGGTCGTGCTTTCCCGTTTCTTGTACTTATCGGTTTTCTCCTTTTTACTGTCGCTACTGCGATCTTTGCTGATGGCGTTCTGGGACGACGAAGACGAAACTTTCCTTTCGTCCTTGT
Organism: Galendromus occidentalis; assembly: GCF_000255335.2. Taxonomy (NCBI): domain Eukaryota; kingdom Metazoa; phylum Arthropoda; class Arachnida; order Mesostigmata; family Phytoseiidae; genus Galendromus; species Galendromus occidentalis. Next base: position 2,102,596 of record NW_003805472.1, on the reverse strand, counting down.
TCTTGCTCGAATCCTTGTTCTTGCTAGAGGATTCGTTCTTACTGCTCGTATTCGCTGAATTGCTGCTGTTGGTGTTGCTGCAATTCGTGCTCGCGTTGGTATTGCCACCGCTGCTGTTGTTGTTGTTGCTCGTGCTATTGCTGGTTGAGTTGTTGTTGTCTTTACTGCTCGTATTCGTACTGCTACTGCTGTTGTTATTGTTGTTGTTGTTGGAACTGCTTGAGTGGTGATCTTTCTTACTGACATTTTCTTTCTTACTGCTGTTACTGCTATTATTGTTGTTGTTGTTGTGCGCTTCCTCAGACAGTAACTGTTGTTGTTGTTGTTGTTGAGATGATGAGATGTGGTTGTTTGTTGATGATGAGGAAGATGACGATGAAGAGGATGATGAATGTTTACTAGAGTGCTCCTTATCCCTAGCGTCCTTGCTCGACTTGCTGCTTCTGTCTTTCGACCGCGATTCCTCTCTGCGACTGCTTCGTGGCTCGCCTTCGGTTGAACCAGATTTGCTCGATGAAGAAGTGAACTTCGCTCGTTTGCTCTCCGGTTCAAGTCGCTCTCCAGCGGATCTTGTGGATTTGCTCGACTGTTCCGACTCATTGCTGTCGAGCGATGATACGCGACGCTTGGTGACTTGTTGAACGGAGCTGCTGCCGGTGCTGCCATTGTTGTTGTTGTTGCTACTACTGCCGCCAGCTACGCCGGTGCCGACCGATTCTCCTGCACCGGTCGTCGGCTCGTCGGCGGCCGTCGTCACCGCAGAGGACACCTCCTTGCGACTAGAGGCTTTGGGACTTCTGGCTTTACTGCTCTGAGCAGATTGTTGCTGCTGATCAGATGAATTTTTCTGCTTCTGCGAGACTCTCGGATCGTCTTTTTCCTTCTTGATTGAGCTTGCGGATTTCGAAGAAGTTTCCTCTTGGCGACGATTCGACGACGACAACGACGAGGTCACGGCTGACTCGCTCGTCGCGGTGTCACGGCGTTCTTTCTTGATCGACTGTTGCTGAAGCCTTCCGGCAACACCTGTGGTCTGCTGTTGCTGAGTAGGCTTGTGACACGGATTAGTGGTGCCCTTCGAGTTGGTCAGAGTCGCCGTGCTGCTGCTGCTGCTGTTGCCGTTGTTGTTCCCGCCCGTCGGAGTTATGGTCGGCATGGCGGTTTGTTGTGCGGCAGTGGCTGCAGCCGTCGCAGCTGCCTCTCCGACAGCCGCCACAGATGCTGCAGGTGGCGAGAGAGATCGTTCTTTTTTGATTGAGTCCAATTTCAGAGCCACTGGAGCTCCCGGCGAGCTGACCGGCGGATTGACGACCTGATTGGCTGAACTCGAACCGAACGGAAATCGAGGCTGGCCTTGCTGTGCTCCCATAATGGGCAAATTCGGCATCGAGAATTCTTTGGCAGCCGCTTTCGTGCGAAACGGTAGAGCCGGCTTCTGTTGCGACTGCATCAACTGCGAAGTCGACGAGGTGAAACCAGAGCCTATGGAGTTGACTGTCGCTCCCGTCGGCGGCTCCACCTTGAAGCCCGAGAGCTGCGGTGTGATCGGCGTCACGGGAGATAGAGCGACGGCGGCCGCCGTCGTCGTGAGGCTCGCAGTTGCAGAGTTGCCGCCCCCCAAGCTGGGAGGGAGTTCGGACGCTTCCCTCTTTATGAGACCGGCGGCGGCCGCTACTGCCGCCCCCGCCGGAGACAGCAAGTTAGCCTCCGAGCCCGACTCGATGGTGTTCGGCTCGTACTTCTCGTTGATGTGTTCCAGTCGCTTGGAATCCTGGTCGAGGATCGACTGCTTGGCCAACAACGACTTCGTGATTTCCGACGGTTCGGTCTTGTGGATCAGGTCGGACGCCGTCGGCGCTAGCGCGGGAGTACGCGATCGCTTCTTAATATTGTACTTCTGGTAGTCTATAACAATAGGAGGTGTTGACGGGTTGACGTCCGCTCCGGATAACGATCGCTGCAGAGCAGCACCTCCCAAACCGGGGGTCGACACCGAACCTCCACCAGAAGGAGCTGAACAAGAAGACGTCGAAGCGGGCCACTTGTCGTCGAGGGCCCTGATGCGTTCCTCGATTGAGGGCCTATTGCCGCCGCCGCTGCCGCCACCGCCGCCGCCACCGCCGCCGCCGCCGCCGCTACTGGTGCCGCCGGTCACGCTGTTGGCTTCGCTGCCGCTCGTGCAGCTGCTGCTGGCGTTGCCGCCACCGACCGCGTTGCAGCTGCTAGCCACCGTGGGCGACGCACATTCCGCGTCCGCAGCGATCGCCGACGTAGCAGCAGCGGCAGCTGCCGCCGCTACAGGTGTTGAGGCGGCAGCTGCTGCCGCGCACGACCCGGCCGCCGCATGATCCGCCTGGATGCCGCCCCCGACGCTGAGAAGACCCTGCGGCGTGGCTGGCGTCGTTGCGCTGAATGACGTTGCGCCGCTGCCGCCACCTGCTCCAGAACTGCCGCTGGCCGAGGTGCTCGAGCCCACAAGGTTGCCGCTGCTGCCGCTACTCGTGGATTTCGTCGTCAAGGCGTTTTGGGATGAGGAGTTTTCCTGCTGTGGATGTGTGCTGGGATGGTGCTGGAGAGGAGCGTGGGAAGGAGCGCTTCCCGTCGATGAGAGGGGATTCTGTTTGTCATGAGATGAATGATGGAAATGATTGATGGCCGTCGAACTCGACGTCGACATCGGTGAAGGAGATCGTGAGAAAGAGAACGCAAACTTTGGCAGCGGCAAAACCATCACAGGACGTTTGGCTACTTCGTAGTCCTCATCTTCGCTTCGTTTCTGCTGCTGCTGCTGCTGGGATTTACTGCCAGGATTATTGCTGCTGCCGCTACTGCTGCCGCTGCTGCTACCGCCGCTGGTTCCGGTTGTTCCTCGGGTATAGCTATCCCAAAGCTTCGCCTGGCGGGGATCTCGGCGCACCGAGTCGGAGGACGTCGCCGTCGACGACGTCACGTGATTACCGCCCGATCCTCCTGAAACGGATCGGACTCCGTTTTCGAGACCTTCTTTGAGCGATGACGTCGTTGTTGTCGTCGACGAATGTTGCGTTCGTTTGCCGCCGCTGCCGCCGCTACAGATCGCAAAGCATGGGATTTCTTTGGTAATTTGATGAGGTCGCTTCGATCCCCCGCTGGACGAGGAGCGGCCTCCGGAAGACGTCATCATTGCTCCGATCGGACATCCGCTCAACGATGAGCTCGACGTCTGGTTTCCACCAACGCCACCGCCGCTACTTGCGAGGTGGTGCGAATGAGAATGGTGCGAATGGTGAGAATGGTGATGCAGACGCTTGCTCCGGTGGCCGTGACTGTTGTGGCTTTGGGACGAGGTCGAGAAACTTCGGAAATCGGTGGCGGTCGTGCTGCCCGAGTCGCTATCGCTCGAGCTCAGTATCGAATCGTGTTTGATGTTGACGTATTTTACGGCCACTCGACTTCGGTGCTGGTCGACGTCCACGGCGTTCGCCGATTCTTCGACAACCATCAAGCGGCGCTTTCGCTCCTGTTGGCTCGGAGATGCTGTGCCGCCGCCACCGCCATCCCCACCACCTTGTACGTTTGAGGTGCACGTGTACGCAGGATCGCTGCGACGTCGTTGACTTTCGGATATTAGTTTGTTGCTGGCATGGCAGTCGTTTGACGACTGTTGCTGTCCAGACGCGTTGGCTAAGATCGACAACGATGAAGACGATGAAGAGGATAAACTCGCGGCCGCTGTCGCTGCCGACGCGATGCCCGTCGCCGCAACGGACGACGCGGAAGTGAGCGCCGACGATATACAGATAGTGTCCCTGAGGTCGCTCTCCACGGGACTGCTCATCCGGGAGGAGCCTCCGCTCGTTCTCCGGTGTCGCTTGTTTCGTTTGGTCGAGTTGACGGCGATCAACGGCGGCGGACTCCGACTGAGGTGTCGCAGAGTTGGCGAGGCTCCGCTATGATGACTGTCCTCGTGATCGCTCATCGAGTTCCGGAGGACCTTCTTCCTCCACTCGTCATCGTACACCGAAAGTTCGTCCATGGAGTCGTCTTTCTCCGAGAATCGGTGGTTGTTCGTCGAGTTGCTGTTCAGACGACGGGGCTCGACAACGATCTCGTCGTGGTAGGCGTCGTTGTTGTAGCGCGGCGTGCTCGAGCTGAAGCTCGAACGCGCGTTCCGGTTCGACGTCGCACCGACTGTCGTCGAACTGCTACTCCGAGCCGTAGATGAACGGAAACTGGTGCTGCTGCTGGTTCTTGACCTGCTGGGACCACTGTCATAACGTATGTATCGAGACTGCTCGAACTGCTCGGTGCGTAAATTGCTACGCTCGCGATCGTAATCCGGGGGCAAGACGGCCGCCGCCCGACCTCCGCGACTTATCCACGGCCGGTCTCCTTGTGCGATCTGGCCGGAGTTTTCGATTCGCTCGAAAAACGTTGACTGACATTCCCTTGAGGCAAAATCCACTTGGAGTCGCTTTCCGTTCAACGCTCGACCTCGCATTTCAGACACAGCGTGCTGAGCGCAATCCAACGAGTCAAAGTACACGAGGGCGTGCCCCCTTTCCCGGTCTATCACAGTGTAGGTCACAGTTCCGTAGCGGGAGAACTGGCGGGTCAGAAACTTTTCGTTGACCGTGTCGGCGATGCCGTCCAGCCAGACACACATGGTGGGCATCGACTTGCCGAATCCCAATTTGATTCGATTGGCGCCGAGGTTCTCTCCGTCGAGTTTCCTCATTGCCTTGACGACTGACGCAATGTCCGAGTACTGAATGAAAGCGTATGAACTTAACGACGCCTGCTTCTTGATATCGATCTCGATGATCTCGCCGAAGCTCTCGAAGTGTTTCCGCAACTCGGACGTTGTTATGTCTTTTTCCAGATTTCCGATAAATAACGTGCGGGTTGCTTTCGGGTTGTATTCGTCGAGCTCGGCTTCCAGCGGTCGAAATTCATTGTCCTCGCCGTCAAGTCCTTCGTGCGCCTTGACCTCGATTTTGCAGCCGAAGAAAAGCTTGTCTTTGGATACTTCGAGGGCCTTCTCAACGTCTTCAGGTTTCTTGAAGCATACTACCGCGTAACGATCTGTGCCCTGGCCTATAACTTTCACTACTGTGACTTTGCCATGCTTTTTGTACTCGTGAAACAAACCATCCTTCAAACTCGTATCGGTCGAACGGACAGGTAGATTTCGTACGCAGATCCCGAGCGGTCTCTTGTCGTTCGTGACAATCGGGTCGCGCTCGCGTTGCGATAACTCGGGCATCGCTTCGCTGCTAAGGTGGTTGAGATTAAGGGACGAGACCGAATGGCCTGACGTTCCGGAGATCGCTCGTAGTCCCGACGCATGACTTCCATACGACGTCCTGAAATTCAAAATGGCCCATTAGTTCGAGTACGAGCTCCGGCTCTCGAGCGACGATTATTTTCGCTTCGTTCCTCTGCCGATAGGTAATAATAACAGGCAGAAAGGCCCGGGAGTAGTCTCTCTCCCTCTCTGTCTCGAGCTCACCGGATGACCACCACACTCGATCGTTCGTAGTTCGGCCAATGGACAGAAGGCACTCCCGAGCATATCGTCACGAGCTCCTCGCCGTTAAAACATGAACAGGTATAATAATTCCTCTGCCAAGCGCCACGAGTCGTAAGGAGCGCCGAGAACGGGAGCGTGCACTCATCACAACACCCGGGGACCCAATGAAAACCTTTCCATTAGATTACCCGATTCCATAAGCCCCGCCGGCAACGGCACGGACGTTCGTCGCTCGGGCAAAAATAGCGGAGGTAATTGCATAACTCACTCAGCCTCCGGCGTGTTTTTCACTCGTGTCTATGCCTTGGCAGAGGGTATCGATCGATCGATGCTGATGATCAATGAATACGATACCGATTCATTTACGGAACGATAGGTCAAACTCGGCATGCCCACAGACTCTTTGAGATAGGAATCGAGTTTCATTGCGCTCCATAGAGGGAAATCCATTCGAAACTATCAAGGCGTACGGCCATCGCTTTTGATCTCGGCCGTTTCCGGGAGAGACACTCGATACCTTCGTTCGAGGGCGAATGGATGGGTTTTTCGGATGAGCTCTCCATGCACCGACCATCGAGAGAACTATACGAGAAGCATCTCCGAGACTGACGACAGTGACCGAACATTCGTTCTCTCTCCGGATAGATCGATAGATAGAAAATGGATATGGATTAATGATAATGAACTAAAGTCATTTTGTACTCACGTCGGGGATTGGGATTTTTGGGAAGGTGATATCGACCGATGGCTCGGTTCACTCGAGCTATCGCGTCCCCTGACAGAACCCGTTGAACTTGGCGAACTGGATTCCGATCCAGAATGGTGTTGCTGCAGATGCTGCAAGTGTTGTATCTGTTGTTGTTGTTGCTGCAACTGCAACAGCTGTTGGTGCTGGTGATGGTGATGATGGTGTCTGCTTCGACGCGAAGGTCTTTCTGTCCGACCTCTACGGGTCGCGATGCCGCCGTGGCCGATGTTGTTGTTGGTGTTGTTCTGGAGGGTGGTCGTAGTGGGGGTCGTCACGGAAGCGGGGGATCCTCTCTTATTGTCTTCGTCGCAGACGCCTCGCTTCAAGTTCGAGTGTCCTCTAGAACGAAACGACGAGTTCGTGTCGTCCTCATTGTATACTCCTGATCCTTGTGAGGCTCTTCGCGTTAGATCTCCCTCTAGGAGACTGCTACTGCTGCTTATCGATACTAACGCCGAAGTCCGAGCATCTGCCGAGTCGGCCGCGCCGCAGCCAGCCGTCCGACTAGGAGACAAACTAGTTACAGTTGCCGCCGCTGTTGTTGTCGTCGTAGCAGCCGTCGCCGCCACCGGCGTCGACAGCAACATTGAGCCAGCTGATGCAGATGTTGACGATGTCGTCGACGAGAGCTGCGTTTGCCGTATCCGACAACCCGAATCGCTTTTCGGCGTTCCTCCCGATGCAGCCGAAAACGGGCTTTGAGATCCACAGTTTGCTGTGTTCTGGCTTGTGCTTCGATTGTGCGTCGAGCTGCTGTTGCTGCTGTTGTTCCCCCCACCACCACCACCTGCACTACCACCTCCGCCATCTGCGCACGCGTTTTGGACATTGCTGCTGCTGCTACTGCCGCTGGTGGCGATCGCTGACGTTGATCCAGTAGCCGGCGGTTCATAATAGTCGGTCTTGAGCACCCAATCCTCCAAGTTGTTCTCTGCATTGTGCGCTTTGGCTGCAGATCGGATGTCATTAAACGATACCGTACAAGTACCATGGCCGTTCTCGTCGAGAAGTTCGAGAAGCTTCACGTTTTGCACTTTGCCATACCTGCAAGGGAGAGGGAAATTCATGATGAGACTCATCGAAGGCATGACGACGTTTGCTATGAGGCTTTGCGTCACGAGCGCGTCACCGCTCGAGGTTTCCATCGATGGGCTTCCATATATTATGCCTAGTACATGTGGATCGATAGAAAGCAGCACCCAACGTTACGCTGCACTCGGTTCTCTCTCCTCCGTACGAGAATTACTGCTGCTCGGGACGTTGTTCCGAGTAGACTTGACCGTTGATGATCCATTCCCCCCCCCCTTGATGTTACCCTCGGATACATATATTTATTCTCCGTGTCTGTTGTAGATCCCCCTCCGCCTTGGTGCGGATGTCAACGGTTCTCGTCAACGATGAGCGATTCGTTCCCAAGCTAAGTAAGGAATATGAGCTCGAAAATGTAGTGGAGCCATTATCGAAAAGTCCGTTGCTCACGTACATAAAATCAGAATCGCGAAATTGCGAATTCGTCTACCTAGAAGACCAATGAATGAATGTTTACGGAAAAAAACTTCGGGAGAATGCTCGATGCGGCTCCAAACTCCTGCGAGCGCTGTCCTGCATCGGGACACTAATGATTCCATCGGTCATCCGGCGGGATGGTGAGTTCGACGCAAGAACCGTCGGCGGAAGTCCCCTAATTCCAGATCCTCAGAGGGCGCCTCAGCAACGATACCTCGGTGTCGAGTCGAATACTGAGGTCACTGAACGAGGCATCCTCCGCATACATGGCTCGAGTTTTGAGGAAGGGACGAGGCAGCGGAGAAAATGTGGGCGACAAATGGGCCTCGACCTATGGGCCAGCAAACAAGGTTCGGGACGAATGACACAATCGAGAGAACATTCACCATTGTTCCGCGCGAGATAATGTCAAATCCTGCGCAATCTCGTGGTCTTTAGACGACGGACCTATCTTTTCGGTGGACGGAATTCGCGATTGACGGACAAGCTCTCTCACGGTCTGGAGTCCTTTTATCAAGGATGTTTCATGCTTATGCGTGCCAAGGTAAGGGCACGCTGAGCGCTCCACGATCGGATCAACAGATTTATCATCGCGTAGGAACGATTGGACGAAGGAGATTTCAGTCTAATCGAAGGAAACTTCCGAATCCGTCTAGTCGGAACACTATCCCGACAAAAGTCCTCAACTGCTCTCGTGGAGCAATGAATATCCACAGATAGACAGCAAGAGGAACAAGACAGGCCCGTGAGGAGCGGCCCGGCTCCGCGACCGGAGGCTCAATTTTCAAGGGAGCGTCTCGATCATGAGCCGATACCATGAGGCGTCCCGGCATCGATACTCGGCAGCTAGGAGCTCGCGATCGAATTGGATGCCGATCATCTCCGGGAGGGACCTTAGTGGTATGATCCCTCCAACTCGATAGCTCTCGACTCACGAGCGCGTTGTTCGGTGGCGCTACCAATTTTGTCGCTGCTGCGTTCCATAATGTTTTCGTCGGAGCATAACCGCGGCTACAGTCGTTGTTGATGTAGCGCAGGTTTCCGGTGTCAGTGCCGCAGGCCTGTCTCCATATTATTTCCTCTCTGATCATCATATTGCCTCGTGGTGGACGAATTCTATCAACGATGATGGCAGCAGAGGACGATCGCTTCGGTCCTGGTTCTTATTCAGCCCGAGCGGGACCATCTAACCGTCGTCGGAGGATCCTGCATCCCGGACGGGCATTCTCGAATCAGACTCCCACATCGAGGAATGACCCGCGAAAAAAATGCTCGATTGTCCACGTCTCGAGCGATTGGTCTTCGCGATTGGCCCATTGGACGTGAGTGTTCATGATGCTCGAGAAATTCAGCAACAACTCATGAGTATGGACCGAATGGGAGCCGCTTCGACCGGAGAGCCTCCGTCGCGTATTTCTGCGTCTAGAGTTTAGTTGGGGCGGGAGCTGTTTTATTTGCAGTAGGAGGAATCGTCGCTGTCTCACTCAGTCGACGGAAGGAAAAACCTTCGGAAGGAGCGAAGTCGCGGCTGAGTCTGTTGAGAGGAAAAGGCTTTTTCCTTCCCTTGCTTGTGATGGTAGTTGCGTTGGTACTGCGGCGTTAGTCCCCTTTCTCCATGTGAGTGAGTCTGTCTCTGTGTGAGCTGGCTGGCAGCAACGTTCTCCTTCGAAAATAGATCGTCCAACCATCCGAGCAGGAGGAGCGACCGAGTGAGCGAGCGAGCGGGCGAGCGAATGAACGAACGAACAAACCAACGAAGCAAGCCAACCAACTCCTGTGCGTTCGTCCCTCTTGGCGCAGTCGTTGGTATCGACCGGGCGGCAATTTAGCGCAAGGGAGGGTCTGCTGCTGCCGCCGCCGCCGCACCACCACCACCGCCGTCACGACTACCACCACCGCCGGCAGCAGCAGCAGCGGCACTCGTCGTCCCTTGTCGATCCCCAGGCCCACCCGTCGGTCGGCCTGCATTCCCGACGTCCTGAAGCCGGTTTCCTCTCTCTCGCCGCCGCCGCCACCTCCGATGTTTCCCGATTCCGATGGCTCGAGCGTGCGGCGGCCTGGCGGCCAGGACCAGCCCCTCGAGCGGGCCGTTCGCAGAATCTTTTCATGTTTTAGCGTCGACCCTCACCAGGGTCCTGGCTCTCATTGGCCGCCGCCGTCTACTGCAGAAGGGGCAAGCTCCGCATTGGCTGTCGTCCTGGAAAGGGTCCGAGGAGCGGGAGGAGGACCGTCAGCGAGGCAAGTCCGTGGCAAGACCTGCCGCGGAAGATAACCCCCGTCCGGGGAAAGGAATCGCCCCGCTCCCCGAAAACAGCCATTCTCCTCTTTCCACAGCCCATCCCGCAGTCCCTTTGACTGCCTTCGGTGTTCGTCCCTCCGACGTCCCCTACCTCCTCCGGTCGTCCCTCCGACGACGTCCCTTTTAGTATGAAGCCAACGGAGAAGGGCAACCTTTTTCCCGCGTTGCTATATTCTCGCTGCCGCGTCCTTTGTCCCAGTGACGGCGGGAGCTCTTTCACATCCTTCTGCGTTCTCTATCTGCTTTCCCCCTCCCTTTCCCCGGCAACAACCCCCCTCCCGGCGCTCTACCACCGTCTTCGCCGGCAGGCCGACTGACTGACTGAAAGCCCTGCGCGTGTGTATAGAGTCCTGTGCAGAGCCTGCGTTACGTATCCCGATCCGACCCGGCACCCTTCTTCTACAGACTGAAAATATTGTCCTCACGTGATGAAACATCAATGATGTATCTTTTCTCCCTCGCTCCGAGCGTGAGGGTCCCTGTGGGTTTGCCTGTGTGTCTCTTTTTTTTTCCGTCACTCCTCTCCTCCCTCCTCGCTTCTAGATGGGACGGCGGCGGCGCCGGCTTTAACTAGAATACTGTTTCAGAAAACATCGACGCTATGGCCGCGACGGACCGGCGAGACAGCCAGCGAACGGAGAAAAGGACGGGTGGACCATCGCTCGGCCGAGTAGTCGTTTGCACAATTCGACACAGAGAAGCTCCGCGACGATGTTGACCGAGAGATGCGAAGGCAATAGCGACTCGTCTTACTCGTCTGGCGATCGGAGAAACGACGTCGCCGTTCGATTCAATAGACGACGGGTCGAATGACGTCCTGGAAAAGCGGATGCACAGCACGCGCGCGTTCAGAGACGCAGACCGCCGCGACGACTCCCATTGTGATTCGTCGACTGACGCGACAACGATGACGATATGTTCGCTCTGTTTAATCTCGACTCGGCCGTCTACCGTGTTTGTTCATTGTCGAGCGTCGACATTATTTATAACACCTCGCAAAGCACAGTCGTATGGCTCGATACTGGTTGACGGAACGAAGCCGGTACGTCTTCTAGCTGACGCCCACGTCTCGTTGCCTGGATAAATTTCGATTCCCTCCGAGGAGCTCGTCAGTCGATGAGTCGCCCTGACGTTCTCACTCCACCTTCCGGATCATGGGAGCGCTCACTTGGTACTTCGGATTAACAGATCGATCCGAACCCACAAGTATATACCATCACGGAAGACGAGACACGAGAGCCAAGCGTCTGGTTTTAGATATTCGGATACGTCGGTAAGCCACACGGAATATCCGAGCGAGTCGATGTTTACCTGGACCCTCTCTAAATCCCAACCCGACGATTGGGAGTGACTCGGGAAAACTCGCGATGATCAATGAATGCTATCCCCGAGGATCGGATCGCCTCCTCAGTCTCATCGGCTCATTCGTCTTGGCTCTTCTTCGTTCTATACTTCAATCAGAGGCAAATCATCGAGGCGGGCGAATCAAGCCTCTCATTGATGCCCTCCACGAATCCCTCGGCGAGGGATCCGCCGACGGCCGATCTGACTGGGCTTAATTCAATCGCGTATTGATAAGTCCTCGACTCATAAAGCTCACGAGGTATGCAATCGAGATGCTGATCAAATGCGCAATCGATCGACATCGAGGACAGTAGGGACTGCGGGATAGAACACCCCCGCCCCTCCTCGTTCCATCGGACGCCGAAATATCTCGGAACGTGCCCGATGTGAATTCGAAATTCTCTCTACGCACGCAGTCGGGGCGAGTCGTGTTCGGTGGGGGCTCTGATGTTCGCCGGCTGCAAAATCGGCGGATATCGATTGGACTCAGCCGTCGTCGGAACCAGGGCCCGATTCAAGGTTGAGGGGACGAACTTCAGGGTAAACCCAATCGGCAGTCGTTCACGCAAACTTCGGTCGGGCGACTGTTCAAACACGGCTCGCTTTCCATTAGTGACAGCCACGACAGTCGGACAGCACTCGGTCAATCAGAGCCTTCCATAGCCCTCGGAATCGGAAATTCTTCGAGACTCTATTTTGTCTCAGATTCATCGGCCGTAGCGCGAGCACGTTCAATGGAAACGGGAGAACGCTGACGCCGTTTTTTCCGAGAGGCCACGTTCTCCCCAACGGGCAAGACAAATGATAACATTGAAGTGGCTCAACTGCTGCCGATGACGCGGCGAGCCGCCGCCGCCGCCGTCGAAAGTTCAACGACCAAGGTCATCTTTGCCCATATTGCGATCCTGGACATAAACTTCCTGGACGACGCATAAAAATATCGCGGACCCTGATTCCAGCAGACTCTCAGCGCGGTCACAAAGTTTCCAATCCGTATGAGGAAACGCTGAATCTTTCGATTTCGGTTTCGAGGTAACTTTCGGAATTATTTTCCTGGATAGGGAAGATATACCATCATCGATGCTCGGGTCAGTTGCCGTCGTCAACCCCTCCGGGGTTCCGATACGGAGCCGCGGAAAACTCATATATCGATCGTAAGTCGTTCGCAAGCACATCCATCGCATGCATGCTCCACAGAATAGATCCAAGAGCTGCTCAGTCGGATCCGGCGCGAAATCCGCGACGCCGCGCCTATGTCAGTTGGTATCCGCCTTCGATCCATGTATGTATGATGATGGAGGCCATTAGAATTTATGATGACGTCGAGCTTGAACCACGAAACCATAGCACGCTGCATGTGTGGGTCTGGAAGCGACTCGTACACAGATCGAGCCGCTACGGCCGGGTGGAACTACGGGTTGGTGCGACGTCGATGTTCGGACTCCACGGTCCGCCTATCTGACTGACAAATTTCGGGCTTGATGCCCGAATGCCTAATCAGACTGCGATATTTTCAGCTTCGGCTAGGAGCTTTCTCGTAGAATGCACCGCGAGCGCTGGACGTTCCGGTTGGAGGACTCTGTCTCTCTCAAACGAAGATTCGGGAAAATGGCGCCGGCGCTCGGGGAAGTTGAGCTCGCATTGGAAAACTCGAGACGATGAATTTCGATGATTCCAATGCATCTCGGAGCGTTTCAACTCCAGGTCATGGTACAGAAAGGTACGGACACGATTCAGAACATCATTGCGGAGTCAGAGGTACGTTCCGTTTTTCGGGGAAAACACCCTTGGCAGCAAGAGTGACCCTGGGTGAGCCGATAATAATTGTCGGAGGGACGTCCGGTCGTAGAAGGTACCCTTGCTGTTTCCGAGTCCGCGAGTCGCCACGACCCCCAACTAGCAGGGAGATACCAGGGTCCCACGGTTCCGTAGCAGTTGGGGTTGGAAACTTTCTGGAGCACCTTGCAGCTTTCCTCGTTCGCGATATGAGGCTGTGCGATAACAGCAACGGTCTACGATCGAGCGGGCTCTTATCAATTTGGCTAGATCGATCGACACGATGATGCATAGTTAGCTCACACAGCAATTGAGCAGCCCTTCTGTTCTGGCTCATCGACGGGCCGGTTAGTCCGAAATGTTGAAAGTTATTCAAATTCGCTAATCTAGAACTGGTTCAACTTGATTCGATCGCGAGAGATGGAACCGAGACATTTTCCTCTCCGTCTGAAGCGTCGATCACTACGCTGCGGCTCGGGAGAACCAGTTTGTCGAGGGAAACGTCCGTCGACAAGACCGCAGACCGGTCTCCTGTTCTCGGGGCCGAGATAATAAAAGAGAGAAAACATCACAAGCGCTTGCCATAGCGACACCAGTCGGCGTGATCGTCGAGCATCGGCACGCACACCTTGTCGAAATAATACGTGATCTACGAAGTTCGCGATAAAATCGCGATGCTCCAGCCCGCATTCGGCCTCATCGTGACAATGTCAGCAGAGCAGAGGGCGGTATTTTCAATCGCGGATTCTCAGAGGTCGTCGTGGATTCTGAATGACGAGCTCGTAGAATCCTCAGCTCTGGAGCTTGGAGCCTTTCGTATGGAGCACTGCATTCGGGCCTCGATCATCAGAAAAGATCTCTGTCTCACTCGGAGCGAGTTCTGCGCTAAATGTCACCTCCGTCGTTCGCGTACGTATCGGTGGTTGCCATTGTTGGCACAGCGATCGACGAAGTTCCTTCCGTCACGATCATCACGAAGATGCTGATGATGATCGTCGTCGTCTCCATCATCATCATCATCATCAGCTGAGTGCTGGGTTACACGGACGGTAGTCAGTCTTGCTGAACAAGACGGGAACGATCAGCTTCGTTGAAGTTGGCCACTCGCAAATAAACGGGAGACCGGGGGGAGGAAAGCCGAAATTACAATCGGGCGACTAAACTGTACGACGATGACAATCCATTCATGCGTCTGGTGCCGAGGCACCAAGGCAGCGTCGGATCAAGGTTTTGACGAGCGTCACGAACCCACGAGACCGATTTGTTGTTTCAACAAAGGCTCGCAGAGAGGAGGAGAGAACAAATTTGTCAAAAACGGTTGTCGCTGCGATTGATGGACCATGTAGTACAATCGATGGTCTTTCGTCGACGTCGCCTGTCCCTCCGTGAGTCGCTCGCGACTCGCCAAGCAGACCGACTCGTTTCCTCCCTCAACGACGGCACCAGACAGAGCGACGGCGCACCGACCGATCGTCTGTCTGACTGACTGACTGACTGGCTGACTGGTTGACCGACCGAGGGATGGACGGACAACCCGCAGAAAATGCAAGACGCAGAAAAAGAGCATCGCTGGTCAGTCAGCCAAGCAGCGGCAACAAAAAAGAAAGAGCCGCTTGCTAGGCTTGGTCGGTCGGTCGGTCGTTCGCTTGCTTCGCTCGCCCGTTTGTTGTTATGCTGCTGCTGCAGCAGCAGCAGAAGTGGTTTCGGCACTTTCGGCAGCGGAGGTCGACGCACCAGCATCGACAGCAACAACGACGGCCGCTGCTGCTGCCGCCGAGCAGAAGACGAACCAGCAGAAGCAGAAATCGAGCGACGACGCGTCTGAACGTCGGACGAAGAAGGCGAAGGAAGTCTGCGCCACGCACAGAAAACCCAGCTGCTGACGCAGCAGACGAAGGAATAGAAGAACATCCTTTGCAACTTCGCTCATGACGGTCATGATGATGATGATGGTGATGAGGATGGAGGAATAGAATAGGATGGGAGAAGGGCCACGATGGACAAACAGCGCTAAGAGCATGACCAATGCGCAGGAAGAATAATAAAACTCGGCTTCAGTGCTTCTGAAATGCATGCAGAAGACGAGAAATTCGCGTCGGCGGACTCTGCTCGACTCCGCGGAAAGCGGCGGCGCTGACGACGACATAGTTCCTACGGTTTCGCTCAGATGTCGTCCACGATTTAGCTGGGTCTCACGTCCTGGCACGCATCCACTCCTTCTGCTCGATTCAGGCCGCTCAAAGTCATGAGTCATGAGGTTTGCGCCTTCGCAGCCGAGCCTATGGGGTTCTCTCGGAGCGTCCCGAGATCGCAAGTATACACAAATATACAAAAAGTACAATTATTGTGCACAAGCATTTGTAAAATATATTTGATGTGGGCTCGACCGGTAGTTGGGACAGGGCAGAGGGATTTCGGCGGCTCTTGTGAGAACGTCACAAACGCCACCCGAAGTGACGTCCGACGACAAATAGGAGGAGACTCACTTCTCGCATCTGTCAGAGATGGGATCTAATTTTCTCTCCGAGGTTCGACAGCGTCAAGCTCGTTAGCGTGCTAAATGACTTCCACGACAGGTACGAGGGTCTCCTTTGGTCAAGTTTCACGGAATCGCCGACCAACTTCCACGGAAGGAGAACACATGCGCCTGCGTCGGGTCCGCCGTTTCTCATCGCGAGCTCGTTTTTCTCACAGAGAAGCCGCGAGCGCGCGTCATAGGTGCCGTTCTGCTTAGTCACAATTTGTTCCGTCTTTGTTTCTCTTTTTTTCTGCTTGTTGTTGTTTTTGTCTAGCGCGGCCGAACGTGGTAATGATTCGGGATACTGGTTCACCGGTCGCTAGCTCAGCTCGCTAGCTGGTCAACTGGCTGGCGGTTCAACTCGGCAAGCCAGTAACTGACCGCCCGGCCGGCCGGCTCGGAGAGAACATAATTACAAGCCGGTCGGTTTGCTTGCTTGCTTGCTCGCTCGTCCGCTTGCTCGCTGGCTCGCTGGCTGGCTATTCAGCCTACACAAGAGCATTACTAGCGGGCGAAGACGAGATGAGAAGCGTAATCACCAGAACGAAGCTAGCCAGAACATCATCAACGGCATCAGGAAAGGTTTCACGTGATTACGGATCCCAACAATCTAGAGGTCTCCCTGCGATGCAAGAGCTGCCTCAGTCGTTGATCAAGAGCTTCTCGTTGTTGTCCTTGGTGATCTCCTTCTCTAAGGTTCGGACTATTGTTCTCATCGCCGCTCTCTCCGGAGATCATCTCCTCCGCTAGCCTCTGTTTACCGTTGTTTGCGCTACCGTAGCAGGATTTTCGAGCACAAGGCTCGGATACGCGCTTTCCTCGGTCCCGGATTCAAAACGTGAACACGCGAATCGAGACAAGCCTCCTTCATCGATGAAGCTAGCAGGAATTTACGGATAACCTATGAATACCATGAACCATGAGAAATAATTCATGGAAACCGAGGTCATTGGCAAGCTCGATACGGTAAGTACGTCAACGACGGACAGCCGAAAATCCTGGCTTTTCATCATCGACTTGGCCACCGTCGCTGCTGACCGCTGCTATTATGTTACTCAGCTGGCAGCTGGGGGACGCCGAAGTCATTCCTTGACTCTTTATGGACAAAACTGCTGCTCTGCTTTGCCACTACGGTCACTAGATCGCCGTGCTGTCGACAACAACAAGCACATCGTTACTGCTGATGCTGCCGAAACAAGAGCAAGGAATAACAGCCGGAGCAGAAGCAGCAGCACCAACAACAACAATAATACTCAATTCGTTATCAACGACCACGTCTTCTGCGTCAGCAACAACATTTGCATCCGCAAACAACAAGACACAAAAGGCACGAACGACGGCGGCGGAAACAACAACAACGACGGAAACTAAAACAACAACAACGGCCATAACATTGCAATCGCTCACGACAATGAAACCAGTCTGGAGTTTCGTTCTGCGTCTCCCGCGAATGCTCCCGTCCCAAGACAAGGGAATGTGCCCCGTGAAACTCCGCCAAGCTTTTTGACCCCGATGGAATCTGCAGAGTCCCCTCTCTCCGACTTCTCAGGGGTCGAAGTGAGATGAAGCGGAAATGTTCCGAGTTTCGAGCTTGTTCTAGGAACTGACCCGGCTCAATGGGGCAGCTGTTCTCTGCGATCTCAGTCCTGGGCACTTTCCACAGAAAATTTCCGCGGAAAATATTCCATGGGATTCACATTCCCATCGGACGAAGCTACTCGAGGGCAACCTCCATCGGATGAACGATGTATCTTCCCTGGCTCGCTGAAAGCTCTGGAGACACTTCCAGAGAAGAATCAAAGACAGTTCTGAGTCAATACATATCTTCAATGTTTCTCCAGTCTTCAAGGTTTCGCTAATGCAAACAACCCCTCGCACCGGCTCAAAAGGGACGACAGTTGTCGCACCCTGAGAAAACACAAAAACAGAGAAAAAAGCATGATTCTCCGTGTTCGCGGCACAGGAGATTCGCGATCGCGGACCGACGTCCATCTCGCTCGAGGCTGGTATCCGCAGCCGCTGTTGAATATTCTCCGGTCACGTACTCGGACCGAATGAGCCTCATCCAAGCACAATTGAGCCATTGCTCGTACACCGAGCTCGATCTGATCAAGGAGCCGATCTCAGTCAGAATCCATTCTTGACTCCGATCTCCTACCGCTTCCCGGGAGACGGAATCGAAGCCTTGGAAAGAGCGGGTTCCAAATACCCGGAAAGAGCTGAAAGCCATTGGCCGACTGGACTACACCCTTGATTGAAGTTTCGGGGGAATAGACCCTGCTATCAAATCCTCTTTCGCGTCGGAACTCTCCCTTCGGGAACTACGCCCGAGTCGAATTATCCTCATCGCCAATGGATGGTCCGAGAACTTTCGATTGAAGCTCTGAATGTTTTCCGAGGAGTAGTCGAATGGAGTTATTCCTTCCGTTCTTCTCGCTCTGAGCTCGGATGATTGCGGGTTCGTCCGCATGCTACGATCCTCGAATGGCCTTCATCGCCTTCCCAGAATGACAATACCCTCCCGTTCGCTAAAGTAATCGCCGCAAAGCTCCGAGGAATGAGGTACATGGACACTTAAACTTGCCGACGTCAATATTCCGTACATAGCAGGACCGCGTAAATTACTGGTTGCATGGCGTACTCCAATCGAGATCGAGTTCGTACAGGAATTTGGATCTCTTACCTGAAAACGAAATGAGATCATTAGAAAATTTAGCTCCAGAACGACCTTTGGCAGAGTTTGTCCACGAACGCCGGCTCTACGCTGAGAGGAGTTCTACTTCCGATAGACAGATAGATAGATAGATCTATCAATCCCTTTATCAGGCCCCGACCGATCGACGAATCTTTCAACGAATTCTCGGTTGTATCAGCTGACATCTGTTCTCAATGGGTGTTCCTATGTGAGTGCGATTCAATCCTGGGAATCCATGAGTTCTACTGTATTTTATTGCTTAGAGCATGCGTAGTTAGCAACAATCAGATTCGTGAGCTGTTCCCGGGAAACATAAGAGCGAAGAGAGAAGGTCTCTTATTACTGGTAAGGAGTAATTAGTACGAGGTGGAGACTTTCGCATAAGTCTCACTACGTCTTCAGAGAGCGAAGAATCTGATAACGATGGAGCTCACAGCCAGTCCCTCTCGAAGCGCGACCAGAGCATCCCTCGACGATATTCAGCCGAGAATTGATACTTCTATACATGGGGCTCAAACGAGATTGATAGTCGGAATGTCTGTCGAGACTCTCTCTAAACCCTATAATTCCTATCGTTCGAAACTGTCCCCAGACCGTATCGGAGATGACTCCTATCGGAGTCCTTTGCCTCACTCAGGGAACCTTCCTACTCTACTCAGTGCAGTTTGCTTCCTGGCCTACCGAGTCGCAAATGCGTCTTCACGTAGTCAAACAGTAATAAGTTATCATTCGAGAAGGTTCAGGTCGGCCCCCTTCCTCATTACAGGACCCTATTCCAATGTCCCTAGCCAGATTCCGAGCCTCGACGAAGCACTACGCGGCTATTGATCACGAAAACAAGCGATCGATGTAACGCATTGACATGGGAACGAGCCATAGCAGTAGGCCTCGAAAACACCTGTCCCGGAACGTCGACGTCGGCAGAAAAGCGAATGTCCATAAGATCCGCTGAGAGCGACTGTCATTTAGGATCCCGCTCTTTCAAGGGACATTACCATCGTGGCTAGCTGTGTCTTCGGAACCTCTGTCAAATGTCGACTTGCGTCTCAGGAGGTTCTATTGCAGAGCGCCGTGAGCTGTGACCTTGAGAACCGTTCTAGACCTCCGTCGAGCTGAATTCGATGCAAGTTAAGCAGTAAGAAACAGTGTTGATGTTCAAAAAAATACGTCTCGGATATCTCTGACTTCGCGAAGGTCCAACGTGGAAAAGAAACATCAGGGTCGAATGCATCAGTCGGCGACAAGACGCTACTCAGCGGAAATCGAACAAGAGACTGATCCGATTGAGGACCAGCTGGCCGATTGTGCAACCAGCAGCTCCGGAGGCTTTTTTGCTCTGCTCGACAATTTCGACAGACGACTGACCAACACGGTCGGCGGCGGGACCACACACAGCCCCGAGGTTACCCTTAATTGTACTCATTCGAGATCATCAAACAAACAACCAGCGAGGGCCGCTCACTCGTACACATCGAGTTTGTGACACAATGTGCACTTTAGTTAGCCATGTAAGAGTGTCCGAGCGCGATACGCATACATATCATCAGCGAGTTGTAGGCGTTAGCGATCGTGATGACTCTCGCCGAGTTCGTTCCAGCGAGGGACTCGGCGGCGGGCCGGCCGGTCGGTCGGTCGACTGGCAGGCTGGCTCGAACGAACTCCACCCTGACTCCTCCCGCGTATATTGCTCAATTCTCCAACGTCGTGCAGCATCGTTAAGACAGCTGGGAGGACATATTTTAGTTGCTGAATAAAGTCGCTCCACCAGCTAGTCGAGCACTCGGGCTTCCTTACTACACTTGACCAGGGTTCGAGGCTGTTCTCAGGTGGTAGGATCCCGTTTGACCAGGATCGACTGACCAACTAGTAGATCCCCATTGGGTTCCCGTTCCCGCGACAACTTGTTAGCTGAGACCTTGTGAAGGTAATATTTCCCACAGAGACAGTGACAAGGTCGCGGAGGACGCACGGGGGGTTCCCGGGTGCACTACTTGGGGTATACAGGACGCCTCGAAGGAGCTTCAGCTTCAAAAAGCTCCTGACGGGGCATCTCTCTCCATGTTCTGCCTGTTTGGCTGCCTCTCCTGACGGACCGGACAAGCTCTTGGTGACAACATCATCCCCGTCAAAGTCGTTCTCAAGTTCGCCATCATGCCTCAATCAGAGAACTCATCAGGCAGACGAGGGAAACGAGGGAGAGAATTTTTCGCTAACTTTGAGGTCCTGAAATCTCGTGTTCCACGCAGCCGCTTCTAAGCAGAGAATCTTACTGGATACTGTCGACGAAGCTGATTCCGACGACCCAGAAACGCTTCGAAGATTGTCAACAGCAGCGGCGCCACATCACCTCGATATCTCGCTCTGTGATGAAAGAACGGAGGGGAAACTTCGTAAATCTTCCAATACGGTCGAGCGTCGGTCCGTTGCATGGCCCGATTTTCGAAGACCGACCGACTGGACGGAGCGCAAGCGTCTCGGAGCTCTTCGCTCACCATAACAAGCGGGCGGACGGACGAGCGAGAGAGAAGATCGAGGATCAGAGGAGCGGAACACTTAATGTAATTAGGCACGTCAGTCCCTCACATCCAAGAACTCACAACCGACTTTGATGTTCCGAAGGTTTGCTCCTCGCGAGAAAGGTCAACAGATAGAGCGACAGCCGAAGCGAGCACTGTCCTCAAGAATATCCTGATCATAATTCATAGGATAGTTGATCTACGATACTGGGACTATAGTTCTCCTCATAGAACGAGCTCCCCACGGCCCGAGGATCATAGGGAGTTGTCTTTCGCAAGCTGATATGCACGGAAAGGTTTCCATTGCTCTCGAACATCCATCATCACTTCGATATCCAGCTCCGTATGCGGTTCGATGTTCCGTCACCGAGGGGGATTTATCTCGAGATAGGTTTTCGCGGAGGAATCGCTAGCCTCAGCGCCCTCTAACTCCGTGGAATCTGGAGAACTTTTCCTTTCTGCCCCACGTGCGGAGTCAGTCCAGCTCCTCGACGTGTTTCCTGTTTACGAAATTTTGCATCCGAGCTCCGTTCGCTCTTCTCCGAGCGCATCAGCCGTGGCATTCCCTCGAAAGACGAAGCTTTGGAGCTGGCTGATGGCACTCCTCTCTAGGCTGAGGTAACAAGTAATCTGCATTTCTGCCTGTCCTCGGTCCCACCGACGTGGTGCTCTTTCTATGCGAGAAGCCTGGATCAAGAGGCGTCGGATCGCTTATCGCTTCACGCGAACTAAGGAAGATAAGGAAGGGATACAGGAACTCGAAAGGCGGTACGGAGAGATCGAACTACGGCAGGCGAGAGCGCCGAGGATTCAACGGCGCATCTCGCAACGGAGGGAACGTGGTTTGTCCCATTTGCCGAACTTATTCGAATGCCTCCCCGCTGGAGAGACAGGGCAGAGACTTCCGAAACCCTTTCCAAAGGCTGTCATCCATTGCGGACCCGACCTCCTCTTCCCTCCCCGCTTTCTCCCGGGGGAGGCAATGGGGGATGCCGGGGACGAGCGCAGGAGGAATAAAAATAAGCGTATGATTCCAGGTGTTTGGAGTATTCTTAGGTATTTGGGAAAGGTCTCTCGGCTTAGATGTTCGTACGTGGTTTAATGGACGCAGCGGGCTGCAGTCGGCGTTTTTTCTCTGCTTGTGAGGATTTAGTGGGAACCACCATATGGACCATATGGAAGGGAGTTGAGGGCGAAGGAGGAGGGTCGCTCTCCTGCGCAGAAGTTCTTCCCGACGCAGGGTTTCATGGTTGGGGTGCAACATCCTCCAACTCTCCAACCGAGACGCAAGACTGGCGCAGTCTCCGAATGCGTGATCTGCCGTCTTTGATCTTCTTCCCCGTATTTCTCGGGAAGCCTTCGTTCTCCTCCTTCCGCCGCCGGGACGACGGGGGACGGAATCAGGTCGCTAGCCGACTCGGAGTCGGAGCTCAAGAGTTCTCTGAAGGCTGCTGATTCCCCCGCTCTATGTCGATAGAGCCATGAGCGGCGCCACGGAGGATCTCGAGACTAAAAACACCGGGCAGAGAAGGAAGCGTTTTTGTTAGTCTCTCAAGAAGCTGCTTCCCTCTGTTTCTGCGATTTTCCTTCGGAAGGGCAATCAGAACAAAAGAAGGAATACAGAAAGGGGAACAATGATCTTTCTCGAAAGACCACCACCACCGCCGCGGTGGATAACAACGACCTCCGCAGCAGCATTGAATCGACTAGGAAACTGACGATGAGCAGCGTTTCCGAAAGGCATATCTCGCTCTCTCGGCGTTCTGGATGGAATGAACGAGTGCGAAGTCTCCCAAGCAGAATATGCGGAATGGAATCACCAGGAGAATTCCATTCGGTTCGTCCCGCGCCCGAACTTCGTATCCAGGGCTCTGGGATTGATTTCTGTGAGTTCCCCTCGGCGGGGGATGGTAGTTTTCCTCTGAGGACAGTGGCGGAGCTGCCAAAGAGCTTACGAGGGGCTTCAGCTCGAGGTTCATCCGGGAAGAGCAGACTCTGACTAGGGACAATGAGGAGTGAGCAAACAAAAGAATAGATATCACGGAACCTCAAGATGTATTTGCAGTAGCAACGCTCTACAACAAAGCGACAATCAGCCACTTGATAAGTGAGCGATATTGTAGTATCACGTTACATCGCTGGGTCGGTCGGTCTCTCCGTCAGTCAGTCAGTCTGCCGGTTGTTCGGTCAGTCCGGCGCTTCCAGTGACATCCAGTGATTCTCATCCTGTGACATAGTCGAGTATCGGCAGCCAGTCCGAGAGCTCATGGCAAGTAAAATGCTTTGGTGATGTCGACGATGCCTCTGTCGTTCCTTTCTGCAGCTACCGGCTTGCTTGCTCGCTTGCTTGTTCGTTCGTTCATTCGTTCGCCTGCTCGCTTGCTTGCTCGGCGAAGAGGCGATACCGACCGAGTTCGTCCCCTTTTTTCGTTCTTCTCTGTGCGGCTGCTGCTGCCGCTGCTCCCGCGCGGCCGATACGGAGCGTCCGTGGTGTTCGTCCCCCCGCTCTGCGAGTGGTATCGCCTGCCAGCCAGCTCAGCTCGTTCGCCATGTTCGTTCGCTGGCTGGATGGTAGGTTGAGCCAGCCAGCCAGCACGCCAGCCTCCATACTCACAGACAACACTCACACAGAACTCGGCTGATGGTGCGTTCGCTCGCTCGCTAGCTTGCCCGCCGCTGCGTTGGTTGTGATGGCGGTGTGAGAAGCTGCTCCGCCGTCATCGTCGTTCCTGCTGCTGCTGCTGCTGCCACCAAAGCGCTCTCGTCGTTGTCGTCGTCATCATCATCCTTCTCGTCGTCGTCGTTGCTAGCCTACTTGGCTCGTCCGCCCGCCCGCCTGCCTGCCCGCCAACAACTCATAGAAGCTCGAATGAAAGAACGACCGAGCGAATATCCGACCAGTCTGGCAAGCAGCGAGTCGCTTCCTTCCTTTCTCTACCTACAGGCAACCACCCGAGCAACTAAAGTAGCCAGCAGGCACACTCGTCCGCTTGCTTTGAAGCCTGCCGGCCGTCAAGCTTCCAACTTTTCAGGAAATCGTCGTTTGCCGCGAAAGACGAAGTAAACACCATGGATCCAACTACCTACTATTCCGCGAGCGGCGATGAGGTTCGAATTCCGCCGGATGGTCCCATTCAAACCATCGCATACGTATCTGTCTTGGACGGGGATGCACAATTCGGACTGGAGTTCTCTCAGGAACAATATCCCTACGGATCCTGCGGACCGACGGAACGGCGTTCTACGTGATTGCGGCATTCGACATTTGCTAGGCGTCGAACTTGGCGACAATGTAACAGCCTTGGTCTTCCCTGATATCCGGGTTCGTCTCCCGGCTCTTGAGGATCTCCCATCTCAAAAGACACAGGATTACTGGGCGATAATCCTCTACACGTCCTCGGTTTTATTCCGCCGTTGATAAACGGTGAGGATACTGTTTTCAGCGGTACAGGATCACTCAGCCATCAGCTCGATTTCATTCATGTATACGAAGGCCCGGGACGCGGCTCCGGTCGTAGGGGGTTGGAAATGGAATTCGCACATCTCTGATTGTCGTCCTCCGAATCCCTTCTCCAGCAAGATGCGTCGCGTTCGAAATGAATCTTACGGTCGTCCATCAGTTTTTAGCTTTTTCGATGGCGAGCAGCTGAGCGATCGCGATCTATTCCGCAGTCGGTGCACAAGAGATTCCCTTCCAGATAAACGCCGCATGAGGATGTAGCGAGCAGGAGATTCCTAGAGCAGCAGCGAGGGTCGGTGGGGAGTCGTCCTGAGTGAAGCCACCACCGTTCCTTCCCACTGGTTCGCGGGGAATGGGATTCCTTGACGGAACTCCTCCAGCCTCTCGATTAATCAATGTCCCTTGGAAGGGACCATTGGTTCATCGCCGTTGCGTTTCGCAGCGTAAGCAGCATCACGTGGAAATTGCACGGAGAGAGGGGCAGCGTCGTGCTGGATAGAGATGACGTCTCCCGAATTGAGTCTATTCAGTACCTATTTCTG
This sequence comes from Galendromus occidentalis, assembly GCF_000255335.2. Lineage (NCBI taxonomy): Eukaryota > Metazoa > Arthropoda > Arachnida > Mesostigmata > Phytoseiidae > Galendromus > Galendromus occidentalis. The sequence continues at coordinate 2,077,680 of NW_003805472.1, read as the reverse complement.
TTGGCTTCCCTCCGAAAACTTTTCTGCATTCGAAGTCACCGCTGCGAACTACCCTTCGAATCTGCCATGTTGGCGATTTCACTTCACCGCACCGCCCCAAAGTATTCCGCATAACTCGGGTTCCTCCGAGACCGGCGAGGGAGTGTTCTGGCGGACATCGAAACACCGAGCCGGAATCTTCGCTAAAAGCGAGGCAATGAGCATCCTCCAGCCATGAATTCTGATAATCGTCACGATTGAGCCCTCGGCGACTAGGCGAATCGTGAGTATGATTGGGAGAGCTGATCGTCGGGCGTTTCGTCTCTAATGATCGGAATGACCCTCCCGAATGTTCACTTAACCAAAATAGATCGCTCCTCCTTTCTCCATAGAATCTCATGATGACTGTTCCCTACCTTCGCCGTCATATTTGTTTATATCTCTGGAATCTCCGGAACAGAACACCGCGGTCACTGTTCTGGGTGAAGCTTCCGCCGCCGATAATAATCCATCTACCTCCTCTCTCTGCCTTAGATAGTGGTAGTTCACCATCAGAATCTCAGCGATCGACTACACCCCTTCTGTGGCGTTATTTTCATTCGTCGTTCGACCGTCTCGCTATCTCTGGAAGCTCCTCTAGAAGGAGAGATGGTGGCAAGCAAGAGTCATTGTAGTCTGCTACGGCCTATCGCTTCCATCCGTTCATTCTGAGGCTCCTTTCGGTGAGACGGCCGACTGGCGTCGGGATAGACATCCGAAGAGCAGCGGCAGCTCGAATGCTAAACAATGCTTTCGATGCTACCACTTGCTCACTTCGAGCATGCCACTCAAATCGTCGTTCGCGGCGACACCGAGCAACGTGGCCCGACATGGCGGCATAGCAAGCATAACCACGGCCGACAAACGCCAACAAGAGCAATCAAACGTTCCTAGATGACAATTGTCGGAGCCAAGGCAGGCCAGCAACATGCCTCCGAGCTCAGGAGGATTGATCGCTGCCTTCACGGAATGGTCAGGGTTCTGAACGTATCCTGATCAAATAGGTATCGATGAGAGCCATTGCTCGGAACTCGGAACGTTTTCAAGGTTTGACGTTCGAAGCCGGGCTGATCTCGCTGGCCATCCGCCCCCCCCCCGACTAGTTTTCCTCTGGCGGAACAGCATTTCAGTCCACCTTCGCACGTCACTGCTGCGCATCCGTTTCGGAAGAGAAAGCGTCGTGGCTCTTGCATTGGACGTGAGGCTGAACGCTGGCTCGAAACATTTCGACGCAACGACATCTGGACCGGAAAGATCCGAAGTCACATCGTCGATGGTGCAGCTGTCGTCGCTGCTGCAGATGCTCCACTCTCAAGATACACTGCAATGAGGCATCGACACGAGGCTCGATAAGAATCGTGCGCAGATGCCACGGTTTCAGCATTTCCCATGTGGATACATATCCAGTAAGTACCCATGTCAGTGAATCTGATATTTGTTCGGCCGCAGCTACCATGTCAATAATGACGACTGTCGCGAACGTCGTACTGTAGCTTTTCTCCGATGGTCGACGAGCGGGTCGAACTTGATTTCTTATGCGAGCACATAAAAAAAACTCCATCCACGACATTAATGTCGGCCGGCGGCATCCCACGCGACGGCTACCAAAAGCTTCGGCGTTTGCGAGATTCGCTTCTCTGCTTGAAGGGACCCGATGTCGACGTTCGCAGCATGTTGTCGCACGGCGAGGATCTACCGATTGGCAACAGTATCAAGAGCCATCGTTGTTCTCCAACTGACCGGAGTGAGCAAACAAACAAACAAACCGAAGAAAACGCATCTGATCAACGGAAAGGAGTCTTTCGGAATCGCTCCGATGGCGTCCGTCATCTCTAGCACGTAGTCGGGCATGGCTACGAGTGACTCAGACCACGAGGTCCGCCACTAATTCCGTTTGTGAAGCGAGTTCGGCTTTTAAGCCGACACCTGACCAAGGTTTCGCAACTGTGGCAAAGATTTCCGTCTCTCCCTTTGGTTGTCATTGTTCTCGTAGTGAATCGTCGAGTCATGGACGATCAGTGCGTTGTGCACCGAAAGCACTGGCTTGCCTCAGAAGATGTCACCAGCCGCCATTACGACGTCCCGGATTTCGGTCTTTCCGGATAATAATTTTTATTCCCAGGGCATCCTAGTTTATTATTAGGCTTCCGAGAATCTCAACGGACGCATCGTAACCTTGACGAGGCAGCGCTGCACAAGAATATCGCGGCGTGCCTCTTCGAGAATGGAGGACTCTCTGTCAGTCAGGGTTTACAGACGCCTGACCTCGCGCTTGTTCTTCTTGTATTCAATGACAACACCGAGTTTCATGTTTAGCGTATCCTGATCACTGAGCTCGTTCGGCCGTGACTCCCTCGCTCCTCTCCCCCTCCCCCAATCGAAACTTGATTCGTAGAGTCGTGTTTGATGCCGACCGAAAGGAGTATATAATTGAAGATGCGTGAGCTTCGAGTAGTGTAATTCCGCCGAATCGTGGATCAGTGCCTCTCCCACTCCCTGGCTTCTTCTTACTCAACTTTTATTTTTCCCCCAGCCAGACACATCTAAGCGACCGCGCCACTGAGCGAGCCAGACGAGCGGCTTTTTCATCTAAATGCGCAGTGGGATCTCGGCAACGCCAGGCCAGTGACGTCGTCACTGCGGCTCGCATGTCGTGGATCAGCTGGCACAATATAGCTGACTAACATCCACTCGCTCACTTACTCACTCGCTCGGAGCGAGTGAGCATATGAGCCAGTTCGAACGCAGCTTGGTCATCCATGCAGGGATAGACCCACAACAGAGAATGGGTCACCGCTTACCGTGGATGAGACCGACGACGACTGCTCGGGAGCGTTTTTCGTCAGCGACATCTTACGACTTCGGCCAGCCCTCTAAGGGGGCTGCTGAAAGCAAAAGCCAGCAAGTCTGTGACCCACAGCGGTGACTCGCGATGACGCCGCGGCCGCGTGGCGTTTCTTCGACGTTGAGTTACCACGCGAAAGAGCGAAGAGTCCACCAGCCGGTCGGCTGCTCGGTCGGTTGGTCGCTTAGACAGAACCGAGAAGCGAGCGAAAAACGAGACGAAAACCTGCCGACGTTGATGTTCTTGATGCTGCCGCGGCTACTGCCGAGCAAGGACCATTCGGAATAACGAAGAACAGGACGACGTTAAAGACGAAACGAGTTTGGTCGGGTCGTGGCCTCACATGAGCCGTAATTAAACAACGGCAACCAGAGGAAAACTCTCCCCGCCAACGAGGAGATCGACTTCACCCCGATCGCAGCAGATTGATGAGCTCTGAATCGAATTGCCGGAGTTCTGCGAGATGCTTATTGGTCAGAGCCGCGGAGAGCAAGCCTTGCAATTCCAGCCTATTCGTTTTCTGGAAGCGGCTCTGCCGGACGCTCGACGTAGGCTCGAGCAGGAGCCCGTGCTTCGCCCCCCGGATCGGGCTCCGCGCTGGAGTCGCTCGATCGTTAGGGAAACATCGAACCAGACGTATTGTTTCCCCGCTCGTCCGACGTCGCCGGATGGAAACATCAGATAACGAGGGGAAATCGAGGAGGATGAAAATTCTGACTCAGACACAATAGTGGCTCGAACAGATGGTGAGGCAGATGGAATGGATGAGAGTTATTATCATCATCATCGTTCTCATCATTGTTGTGCGTGTGTGACGCTGCAATTAAACGCCCAATCGTTGCTATTGTTGTTTTCTCGTATTCCCCAGGAACGCCGCAAACACCTTACCCGCCGTACTCCTCCACTCAATCTCGGGAGGCGACAGCAGGGTATCGTCGCTCACTATGGAGGGGCTTGACGCAGGAATCGACACTTCCCGGGAGTTCCCCGGGGATTATCTGATGCTGTCTTCCCAGAAAACCAGAGATCATTGCAACGCCTGTTTCCTTCTCTTGATTCTCCCGTTTTTCTATTCCTCGTATTTTACTCTCAAGCCGTGGTGGTTCCTCCTCGTCGTTGAGCTCCGTATGACTTCCACGGTACGCCTGACAGACTCCAGCTGCTTGCGCAGAAACGGCACAGTCAGGGAGCAACAATTAGTAGTCGGAGTGAATCTACACCACGTCGGGGACAGTTTTTCCTGTCCAGCTCCAGCAACTGTTCACCTCTCCGATCCACCTCTCTGTCGACGAGGTTCGGACGGTGTGGACTCTAAGGAATTCCCGCATTCCCTTCAGTTGCATGTACGTATATTTAGACGGGTATTCGTGGGATTTTCTCTCGCGACAGAGTATCCTGTCGAGACAGTTGTAACTCGCAGCCGAGAGTTTCTCGTGCTGTTGTCGGTCGATCTCCGAGAGAGTCCATTGAGCGATTCTAGCGAACGAAAGGATCTAGATTAGAAGAGGTCGCTCTAGTTTCAAAGTTCTCTCTTCATGAGTTGGCGTATTCGCTTTTGACGACGGCGATGAGTTTCTACTCGGTTGGTGATAGAGGCTCGCCGTAAGAAGCCGGATTCATATTAAGCCATCGTATCCACGTGAGGGTCTCTGAGGTTATCCGCATGTTGGTCTTTGCGAATGCGGTCGCTTCCTAAAATTTACCACAACAGCAACAACAACAACAACAGGAGCAACTACATCAACAGCGACTGTCACAAGCGACCGAGTGCAAGTGCTACGCGGCGCCGTCGAGAAATGACGATTCAAATGATGGTGGTAGTGCTTGCTTCGTCTGTTGACTGCTGAATGGCTGGTGTTAGATAGAAAGAGAATCCTCCTCACAGGCGGCGGACTCGTTCGCTTTGCCGTGCGCAGCCAGTCAGTCAGGTCATCAACCAGCGGAACGGCCCGGCCGAGTCGACTTGGTCGGCTCAGCTCGCCCAACACAACTCGCTCGCTCGCTCGCACACAGATCGTCCGACAGAAAAAGCTGCAGCAGAATCACTAGCAGCGGCGACGGCGGTGAGCGAGCGAGCGAGCGAACGAGCGAGCGAGCAACGAAGCCAGTCGGGACCGTCAGCATCAAACTAAGCGTCCTACGACCGAGCGAACGAACAGCCGAGCGACCGACCGAACACAGAAGAACGCCAAGCCTGCAGCAGCCTCCGACGCGGAGCCGCGGCAGCGAAACGAAGAAAGCCAAAAAAATGCCAAGCGCCAGAAATGGCAGGATACATTCGTCGCCGTTTGTCTGCCGCGTAGCTCATCATCAACTCTCTTCCATCCACTGTCGAATGTAGTGATCGCAGAGAGAAACAATTCCAGCAACAACAATCGTTGTTGCTGCCCGATGAAAGCTAGTCGGCATTACGCTCACTCAATCACCGCGAGAATCATCAGACTGAGCTAATCACAAACTATGCGACGAGAGACGATGGCTATGCTACTAGAAAAACATCAATACCCATCAGGTAGAAGATCATCGAAGCCATATATGACGTCATGTGTTTTAGCAACAATCACGCTGGCGGCTAGGCTAAGTAAGCCGATCGACACGGCCAGGGCTACGGCGATATTGCTATAGCAACAATAACAGCTGCGTGCGTTGTTGTTGAATCAGTTGCTCTGGAAAGCAGTATCGCGTCGAGCTAGGGAACGAGGGGAATCCCCATCATGGCCGATGGAAAAGGTTCCCGGAGTGCGGTAGCTCAGTAGCTTCCGTGGTACTACGTCGCAGGATTCCGCTGGTTCCCCCAACGAGAGAGGAGAATCGATCGGATCCGCTTCGAGAGCTCGGAATTCCCTACGTGTCGGATACTTTGCCGGAACTTCGAGGTTTCGATTGCCACCAGAGGAAAATCGCTCGAAGATTCCAATCGCATCGGCCATCGACTGAGTGAGCGAGCGATCGATGACGAGGGCTGGGTTCGATTTCGCGGCTCGGGCTCCGATTCAAGAAATCAGCGAGGAAAATTCATCACGTAGGTACCATAACCCCGGAATATTCCGCTATGAATAGTAGTCTGCCACGCAGTATTATCGATCTCATTCGTCAAGAATGAAAGCATTCCTCCATTCGGAGTGCATTTACCGCAGCACAATGGCCACAGTAACGATCATTACTCAAGATCTTTACCCAGAACGCGGCATAACCCGTGAGCGTCGCACTATTCGTATTGGAAGGAGCCTGTATCCAACTAGAGATCGTTGAACAAGTGGCTGGGTACGAACGAACGAACGAACAGACGAAAGAAAGGAAGGACGAAGCCTACTTCCCCAAACTTAGACAACAACCCCCATCGGACCCATACAAGCCTACGAGGGTGAGAGGGGAATCAGGCAGGCTGGCAGCGAAGCAAGAAAAACGCGCCTAGCTCAACTCTCCGCGCATGCCTGATCCGCCGACTCCCTCTCTTCTTCGTGGTTGGGTCGCTTTGTGGGTCGACGACTGACTGACTGAGAGCAATTTTTCGATGTTGGAGCTTTTCTCGTACCTGGGAAGCTCAGCGGGCCGCTCAGCTCACCAGGTATTCGGCGGAGCGCCAAATTCTATCTTTGAGGCTTTCAGATCCCATCGAGTCGCGGAGTACGAGACTTCTCGGCTCGTTTCCGAATGTCTTCCTTCCACGGATTCGAATATCCTCCAGGGACTGGGAGGAGTACCGAAAGACAGACATCATGTTTTCTCATAGTTTTCTGCCGAAGGGAAGATGTTGACTATTCTCAAAGGACAGAGCATCATCAGCGTTTCTCGAGTCGAGAACTCGGGAAAGCCGGACGCTGCGATTTACGCAGCAATCTCTATAAGCCATTCCTCATACGTTGGGAAATCCTGCCGACATTCACTGGCAGCCCGGTACGCTCGGGAGCCAACAACACTCTCAGGGCCACTTGGACTGGACGCGTAATAAATACCCCCGACGCAGAGACTCGTTCAAGGTCGAGTCGAGTCTAATATTCCCGATTACTACGCGACGTTTGTGTTTGACTGTCATTCGGAATGGCTGACCTTCCAGGCCTTGCTTACACTCCAGCTCAACGGGACAGCGACGATTAGGAGGTAGATAGATATAATCGAGGAAACCGTCAAATGGACGGCCGCGAGAGGCTAATTTCGGGCTTCAGTCCCGTAAGACGGGGGGAATAATATTGAAGCACTCATGCAGCACTCGACCTTTGAGGCTCGAATCTATTCATCGCACTGTCTCCTGATTCCGGCTCAGAACTCCTTCAAATATCGATATCATCATGACGGCGGTGGTACAGTCGGCGGCCGCGGTCCGGCGATGAGCGATCTGGAACCAGCGAGCTCAAGCAGAGTTGCACTCACGAATGGATCTCATTATCATGCAAACTGAGCTCGGAACAGCTTGAGCTTCTCAGAACGAAAGCAATAGTTCCTTCTCTGCGTAGCGTCTACATAATAGGAGCTGCTTCCTCGACTTCGGTGAATCTAGATTGAAAATTTCCTCGCTGCAGCGATTGTCGGAGACGCACGGTTTTCTATAATCGTTCTCAGGGATGTCGGAAGTTTCGGCAACTCGAATGGCTGCCGCAGCGTGACGTACGTACAAACGTGGGCGTAGTTGCTCTACAAAACCGAAAACAAATTGGCTCCCACCCCCTGCTCCTATCGACCTGAGCTAACAATCGCCACACTCAGTCCTGTCCGGAGGGAACGTGGACTGAGTTGTTTTATGAAAGAACGACGACAATAATGCCTCCCTCGGTTTTCATTCTCGGGATGCTGGCGGAAGACCCGACCGGGATTCGAGGCTCGGCGCAGCCTCTGCGACCGACGAGCCTCGAGTGCTGTTTCGCTCCTTTGATGAAACTCTTAGCGAGAACGAGTCGGCGCAAATTGCGCAAAGCGTACGAGTTGAGTGGTCACAACGCCAACTAGGTACTAGTGAAATAGCCGCTTTTCGCTGCGGACCTCCGATCCCGTTTGTTTCGACACAGATAGCAGAGGCACCGTCGCTTGCCTCGCTTAGTAATCCCGGGGATTTCTGCTCTCACGTTCTCATCATCCACCCGCGATTTCTTCATCTTGAGTTTTTTTCCGGGATCGTGGTTTAATTCCATTGGAAAGCCCAGAACCCAAGCTATGTATCCACTTTTCGAGGCGATCGGACCGCCACGAGGAGCTCTCACGCAGAACTAGTAAATTTTGTTTCGAATAGGTTTGCGGGTAGAGTTTACTGCGACCTTCGTTCGACGGCCTAGGCCGATTCATCTCTGAAACGACCGAAAGCAAGCCCGACGATAGACGGCGGACTCCTCAAGCGAGACCCGACCGACCATCAAGTTTTCCCTCCACATACCCCGCGAGACGAGGGTGCGAGGCAACGCCGCCTCGGCGGCGGCGGCGGTGGCAGCGGCTAGATGGGGGATGCCCATCAGCCAGCCGGCCAGCTAGTCAGCAGCGATTCACGGCCTCGGGAGGAACTGGGGTAAGCTTTCCAACGTCGAAATAGCCTGCAGGGCGCGTATATTCCTCCTTGGCTAGCAGACTCGCAGAGAAACTGTCTTCCTTCCCCCACATAATAACTCTCTATGTGCTGCTCCCTCCTCCTGAACGGCCCTTGCCATTGAGTCCCGCCCATTTGCCCCCCGGGGGACAGGCGCAATACCCTGCAGAGGGAGCCCTCGCCCCACGAACGAGGAGGGTTTCTCCTATGTGTGCTGACAGGGTCCAACGGCCATTCTCGTCGCCCGTAGAGGCTGCCTGTCAGCCAGCCAGCCAGTCGACGTGGCTTGAAATACTGGCCTGCTGCGCACAGACTGCTATCTCTGGTCCAACCCCCTCCCCCATTTCCCCCCGAGATGCCCTTGGGGGAAAGGGAAACAGAGAGGGGGGGCGGGGGTGCCTGTATAGCGCCCTCGAGGCCGCCGCTACTGCTTCCATACCACCGCCGAATAAGGCCGGCTGGCCAGCCAGCGGAGCTGGTTGAGAGACGTAACAGCAGCCATTACGAGCGCCATCAGACCGTATTCTTCCCGAGTCCTAGTCGTGTAGAGAGCGAATGGAGAAACGAGCGCACGAGCGGGCGGGCGAATCGGCTCGCAGGCGGAAGGAAGGAACGAAAGACTGGCTCGCGATTGAAGTAAGCGAGGAAAGCCTGAGCAGGCCGTCGTGGCCCTGAAACGGCGCAATAGAGCGGAGCGCTTGAACTTATTCGAGTGCACTTCAGCGCTTCCGGATCTTTCTCCTTCCGGGATCATCATTACGGGGATCAATTTTCTCATAGGTACCGAAACCATCATCGACGTGATGAACGTTCCTTCCCCGGGTTTTTCACTTGATCGATGACAGCGGCGGTGTCTTCCATCGAAGGAATCGGAAAGGCTCTCCCTCACCAATCGCTTGCTCATCCTTGATTCGGGAGGAGTAACCATAGAGTATCGGAAAGGAATGCTCCGAAGAAGCTCTTGGAAGGTCAATTTTCCGAGTTGCTGATTCATGAGAGACTCCGGAGGCGTTCGATACCACAGATCGGAGGGAGATGTCTCGCAGGAAATTCTTCTCCGACCTGGATCGATGCGATCGAGTTCGAGCGAGAAAACGTCTGACGGGGCTGCCGCCCCGGGAGGAGGGCGGTGGTTCCCAAGTACTCAAGTCAACTAGTCCGAAACTCGGGACAGCAGTCGGTCACAGAATCTCTCCTGGAGCATTCTGAATTTTCCTCCCCGAGGTCCGTCTGACATCTGCGGCCAGGACCGAATGGAGCTTTGCCTTCTCCCCTTCTCCATGTCTGCCACGGAATTCCATCAGCGGTGCATTTCGACAGGATCTACAGAGACCGCGCCGAACCTGCTCAGCGGGCTGGCATGAACATGTATACCGCGGCGTCTGTGCTACTGCTCCCTCAGAATAAGGATTTCTGTTTGCGGAGTATTCTCGGTCACTGTCTACGGCTCGCTCGGATGTTTGTTGTGGCAGGAAGCGATGATGATCGATCGGACCGCGAAAGATGGCGGAAAACACGTGAATTGTATAGCCGCCGACGCGAGTGGCATTACGCTATTTCGAGGTTCGTAAAATGTTTTCTGGGCTTGGCACCTCCATTCACAAATCGAGGGATCGGGGGGGCATTCGCTCCTCGAGAATCTCTCGACGGGAAAGATGTCTCGCATGGCGTGATTCTTTCATGAGCTGGACGTGCAGCTTTTTCATGATGGCAGGACACGTGATTTGACGTGCCATTCATCGTCTTTTGTAGAGGAGTCTCTTATCAAGCTTATTTTCCGAAAGTAGGTAGTTCCGATCGCGTCGTCTGCTCGCTCGGAGAGTCGGGCGGCGACCGGCTGACTCGATCGGCGATCCAAACATCATTCACTAGAGCAGAGGCCAGTCTGGCTGGAAAAGAATTCCCCACGTCATCAAACGCTCCGCGTGGTCGTTGACGACACCGACGTCGACAACGACAGCCTTAGCCGCCGTTAGCAACAATATTAGTAATTCAGACAGCTGAAGACGACGAGCGACGTCCATCCAATGGATGCCCACCGGCGCGCTCTGCGGTTCGTTCTTTCCTGCATCGCTCAATTTATCATCAGTTCGTTCGCTCAGCCGGCCTTTCGTCAAGAAGCTAGAGTGACCACACTGCTACCTGAACGGCGGCGCTGGCGCGGCGGTAACGACCACGGTAAGAATGGAAGTGGGAAGGCACATTGTTAAACAGGCTTACGAGTCAGCAAGTCAGTCACTACGCCGGCCGGTTAGTCTGGCACGCTGCCGGCAAGTCAGCCAAATTCGCCATCACGTAAACACCGGCCGAGCAGATCAGTCTATTCGCAGTCCCAGCCCAACTACCGCGACGAGGATGCGTTGCAACCTGCGGGTTGACGGGTTGTCAGCCTCCTCCCGGCACCAAGAGTCGCAGGTCTTCGACCACTGGAGACACCGAAGCGATGAGATCCCATAGGAGCGCACGGGACCTTGAGCACGAACAGATACGAGAATTCTTTCTCGATCGAAGCGGATGAGAAAACCTTTCCCCGGGGGAGAGGCTCGCGCGACGATACTTCAAAGTACAATCGACCGTCCGATCGTACCGCGCAGAGTGTGGAGCTCACGGAATAATCCGAAAAGCCCTGGAGGCTCAGCTCCCAGGACGTGGAGTATCCGAGGGACTAAGGGAGAGCGTCATCGATTTTCGGTCGTTCCTACCCATCGATCGGATCCAATCCGATCCCCTCCCCTCCAATGCAAAAAAAGCTATGTACGCTTCTGACAGCAACAAACAACAATGATGACGGATGAGGATAACGATCCATCGTCCGGGAAGCGGCAGCTGGCTGCTGGATGGGGAAACGCAAGGATACGTGGCGGAATAATTGAGCGTAATGAAAGTGATGATGCGGTGGCGTCGGAGGCGGTCGGATTATGCATATATCGGAGACGCTTTCCGGCTATCTCTGATCCATGGATCCCCAGGACACTCTCGTCTCGTTCCGACTTATCGACTCCCGGGATATCGAGACGATTCCTCGCTACGGATCGCTCGCGCCCATGGCGAATTCTCTTGCGAAGCTCTCGGCGAGGGAAACATTGGATACAGCACGATCCCGTCGCATACCATTCTGATGTGGGATGAACAATGCAAATAATATGTTCCGACCGTCCCACGTGGCGGGGATCGCGCTCGAATACGAGGCAAGAGCCACACACCGTCCGGAAATTTCTCTCTCAGACGGATCGAGCTGTTTTCGGTCCTACCATGTGGACGGCAGGGGAACGAAATAGGGGGACAGAGAGAAGGAAACTGTTGCTTCCTCGGAACACGCCAACGTCACGGCCGGACCGGCAAGAACGTACTGTGAGTTCAACTCGCTGACGATATATTGGCTCACTCACTCACTCACTCACTCACTGAGGGGGAGAGCTTCTTTTTGCTCCGGCAAGCTGCGCGGGGGCAGCCGGGACGGCCAGTCCGGAATCGTCGGCATTATTACAGCTTCGGGCCGGTTCGCGGGGTGGCACTCTTTCATTTCCGAGTGTTCCAACACCATCAGGACGTGATTGCCTGGTGTCCCTGCAAGACTCATATTGGAATAGCCTCGTCGGCCTCCTTCTCACTCCATTGTCGCGGACGCTTGTCGTCATCGCCGCGGCCACCACTTGCTGTGGTTGTTGCCTCGGCCGCCACATGCCCGTGACGGACTTATTGGAAGCGAGCAGAATACGATAGACACTGTTTGTGCGTTCATTGCCGGCCTTCCGCAGAGCGACCTATCGCAACGCCACCGAGCCATCCTGTATCGAACGAACGGCATCTAGCGACTCCGAGGGACCGTCGACTGCATATCAATAGATCGACAGCGCATAACTCTGATAGATTGTGCGAGTCTCTCTCTCGGCCAGGCTGATACACACTTGAAATTGCCCGATTGGCTTATTCGAGCCTCGACGCGTCCGCAGGACAATGATTGGATTCCCCGTGGGACGAAGAAGATTGTCATGGCTCTCTCCATGTTCTCCCGCCGGAAAAAGAAATCTCCACAAGACGGCTCCTCACCAACAGGCGGGATGGGCGCCTTCGACGCGGAGATTCTGAAGGAGTCTAAATCGATGGAATATCCGAGAGATTGGAGCATTCGTTGGCGGAGTTCGCATCGTAACAGCGGTAACATCCGTGTCGGGAGCAGCATTCCTGAAATGACTCCAGCTGAGGCTTTCATCTGCTTCTGTACTCCCCTCGAGATTCATTGAACGGTCTCTCATAAGGTTTGGCAGCGGTCCTCACGTGGGGATTTTTCCGCCGGTCGAGCTGAAGAAGAGATATTCAGAGCGAGAGGGTGGCTTCCAGAACTTTCGCGAGGGCGCGCTGGTGCTCTCAGCAATGAAGCCAGTGCTCTCAACCTAAACACGAATGCCTCAAGAAGAAGGCCGTTGTGGTGCATATCAATAGATCGACAGCGCATAACTCTGATAGATTGTGCCGCTTTGGCGAGCTTTTGAAAGAGTTCTGAAAGACTCTCAAATAATGCACTTTTCTGGCAGCATTCGACCTTCAGTACAACGTGTACCTCCGCCGATGATCTATTGCTGTTGCTGCTTATCGTCCGAATTACGGATAGCACGTAATCCACGGCTGCCCTCTCCCACTCGTCAGTGCGATACGAATGAGATCTTGTCGGAAAATCGCTGCCCGCAAACGGAATCAAAGCGATCTAGAGCAGCATTAGCCGCGGGAAACCTTCGTGTTTCCCCTGATTTCCATCTCGGTACGAATAGCTTGCTCCTTTCGCGGTGATGATATAGGGCCTCGGTCAATTTGGGTCACATGCCCAAGGTTAGGCCGATTTTCCATCTCGGAGCTTCCGTAGTTCATTCACCGCCAGCACTGCGGTTCCGTCGAAAGCACGTTATCCGAGCTGATAACATGATTTCACGGTCTCGAGGTCGAGAGGGAAATCGCCTTGCAGAGATTGTCCGCATCTGGTCTCACGGAGAATACTTGTGATAGCTCTAATGCTTTGTGGACTCTTGCCAACTGTCTCGGCAGAGAGATAGAGCCAACAGAGTTTGATGGAAAAGAGCTGCGAGCTTAAACACGTGCGTTGTTCCTGAGCATTCATCTCCCGCACGGCCAGAGAGGCGGAGAACGAAATTTCCACCGCTCTCGCTCCGGATGAAATCCCAAGGAAGATGGAAGTTCAGAATCGAAGCGGGAGATGACTCATCTGCCCGGAAAACTGTTATAGGCAAAACACAGGAGCGACGCGCGTCGCTCGGTAGCTCGGATGGTGCTATGGATGACGATCATCAGCTGCAGCAGCTCGTCGTTTCGATCGCGCGGGTAAGATGAAGAGATCGGCCGCGACCCGCACTATCTCCGCGTAGAGGATCCGATGCGGATATAGATATGTACGACGAACGTGTCCCGAAGAACAAATGGAGCGCTCGCGAACACTCGCATTATGGACCTTATTTCTCTCGGACTGTTGTGATCGTGCTCGTGCAAAGACCGGGAAAATACCTTCGCCTACGCCACGTCATGGCTCCGGCTGGCGTCCGGAAGAGGGCGAACACCAGGCACGTTCCTTGTGGCGACAGGCCATAGCATACGAAACTCCCGCCGCGCTTGATTGGTCGTGATGGATAGGAAATTAGAGAAGTTCCTCTTCCGAGGGAATTTGTCGAATGAGAGATCCGATGACGAATCCTGGAATGAAATTCGTCGAAAGCCCCTCACTCAGATGGTGAGGACTCGACGATCGCCAAAGCGATGGACTTCCAGAACCTTTTCGATTCCTTCGGCACGCGGTCAGCGTGATCCTTTCCCTCTCTCGCATCGATGTTAATTGAATCGATAATAAGACAGCGCGCCCAGGTCGAGCTCGAACTTCACCATTCACCTCCCATGAGTGTTCTGAATTCATAGGCGAAAAAGTCGCTGTTGCTAATAATACAGCGAGGCCTTGATTGATCTGAGACTTTCTCTATGCAGCGCATGGAGATGAAGTCTTGCATGGAACCTCGACTGACCGAGGGAGCGGAATCCCGAGAGAAGCTGGAAGACTCGACACGCGCTGTCTCTCGCGTTTTTCGACGAGGAGCCGCAGCCTCGCTTGTTCACAATGGCTCGAGCGGACGCGCTTGGCCTCGAAGCTTTCCCGTGGCTTCTCTATGTGGACCCGGACATCGCGATGGGCTCGTCAAGAGAAAGAATACCTGGGGCTCTAACAAAGAGTCCGAGCTCGCGGGGCGAGAAGGTTTTTGGCGGGCTCGGACCATTCTGGCCTGCTCCACCCCTCTTGTTGTCGCTATCGACCACGTTGAGGTTCGAATCTTCTCTGTATCGAGAAACAAATCCCGAGAAAATATAGCTTCTAGCGCGAGCACGTTCAGGCAATAATTCACGAGCGGGAATCAGTATTTTCGCTCGAAAAAAGGTTGGCTGTCCATATAAGGATTGTCTAGCGGCACCGAAGATCGATTCGCCACTCCGCAAGCGATCGAAAATTCGCTGAAGGGACTCGGGTGTCAGCGAATCCGTGCAGAAGCGAAACAATACGAGAAACTGGGACACCCAAAAGCATATTGAAAATCCTCACCCATTGGCCCATGGTCCTCTCTCGCTCTGCTCGGGCCATTGTAGGATCATTTCCTTTTCCCTCTGAAGACAGAAACTTCGGAGAAATCGTATAGGAGGAAAACGCAGCTCCGCAATCTGAAGATCATTGCCGGACGAATGCTGTACGTGGAAGGAATCATGGTCCCGACGTCCCGATACGAAGGCTGTCAGCGGAAAATATACAAACAGAGTTAACGGTGGGTCAGGATAGGATGGAAAAAAACCTTCCATGAACGGAATTGCGGCTTTCTTCTGCAGCGGTTAGGGAGGTGATCGATGGATCAATCAATCGCTGCGTAACAATGTGGAAGTCTCGAAACTTTCTCGCTCCTCCTGCTCCACGACATGCCTTCCGATAATTCCGCGAAAATTTCTGGACATCTGTCGTCGTCCTAAATGCTTCCCTGCTCTTGCCGGCTGGGCGCAATGTAAATGATTCAAGTTTACTGGTACCTATCTTAATGAGGGAGCAACGGACCCGAGCTACCATCGAGCCCACCGATCAGAAGAATAATTGCACGAAGATGAATGTCCGTTGCTCAATTCGAGAAAAAATGACGTCATCGGTAGTCATGGATGGGAGTCAACCAATGTCGCCTCGTGAGGGGCGAACACCTGACAGCTATACGTCCTCGGAGCAAGAAGTAGATCGAGGAGGATGACGAATGGAAAATAGGGAATAAACATATATCACGTCGGCTTCGAGATCCTCAGGTCGGGCAGGCAGGCGGGCGGGCAAGTTACCATCTAACCACACCCTTACCCTGCCCGGTTCACTGACACCGCAGACATCACGCTATTTCTGCTGAGCCAGAATAGCAAGATGCACAGAACCTGCTCGGTTGCAGAAGAGGACTGCAGATGGAACAACCGAAATATGAGCGAATTACTCGGGAGCGGGGGAATGCGGTGAAGATCCACGTTTTTTTGCGTGAAAGAGGAAGCGCGATACCGTGTGAACAATCGAGCTGCTCAGCTGGTGCTCCCGAAATCCCCCGGACGAGTTTCCGCCTAAGGGAGAAAGCCGAAGGAGAGCCGCGCGGGAAGAGTCTCGATAGATATCCCACCGATATGCCGTCGTCAGATCGGGACCTCGGAGCATGACTGTGATTTCGTGGATGACGAAGTGCACAAAGATTTTGGCGGAGTTCCACGGCGGCCGTGGATTCTACGGTCTTATGCGCAGGTGATGGCTTCCTCTAACGCTTTCGGGAGGGAGGAAGACGGAAACGCCAAACAGCGCCATAAATTCCACTGCTCTCTCGCACTGCCCGCTCGCGAATCGCTCCGTGCCAGGCCACACTCGGAGAGGTTTGGCGAAACTGGCGAGAGGCGAAACGGAATAGAAGTATGTATTCCTCGTCTTTCAGTCTCTCCAGCGATGGCGGTCTGAAAGCCTTCCAAGAGCTTCCAACCTCGCAGAATGAGCCGAGTGAGAGTTCCCCAACGTAGCACTCGGTCATGGGCGAGACGGCCGACTGACGTGTCAAGGGAAGATGGAGAGAAAGGGGCTCTCCCTGAGGGAAGCTCCTAACCCCATTTAGACAACGAGAATCTCAGCGGGCCCATCAGTCATCAGACTTGGAATCGACTCCGAGCCTCCATTCTCTGAGCATCTTCGGGAAAATTACTCGACGTTGTTGAATCGTAGGAACCCGTGAGTCTCGACGCGTCCCGAGTTTTCCCCGTCTCTTACCAGCGGAATAAAAGCTTTGTTTTTCGAAAGATTGGGTAATCCTTGAGGTGAATACATGGAATCGAGGTTAGCGGAACTTAGTGGGAGCAACTGAAGAAGTCAGAACAATGGGAGAAACAGAAGATGAGGACTCACCGCCATGGAGTCTGCAAACTGGGCCACGGCAACCTGGGTATCCATAGCATATCCAAATATGAACACTTAGACCACGCAGAGAACATTCTTCACATCGAACTTCACTTCGCCGTGATCGTCGTTGTTTTCTCTGCCGTCGTTTCCGTCTTGGTTGGTGACGCTGGTACGGTGCTTCCTCTGTCGTTACCGTCACTGATGAAGAACATTCCAGGAGCCTCAGACATCCATCGAGGAATCGACCCATCAGTCGATCGAGCTATGAATCAATCAATCACTCGGGCACATTTTTGCTGACGACCGAATCCTTTGCGAGCTCCGTACGAAACTTTGATCGAACGCTCCTGAGGAAATCGCACGGAACGAGACACGAACGAGTGAAATTCGATGATGAGATGGCCTGCTGCTTGGTAGATATCCATAGTGCACACAACATCAGGAAGAACAGAACGTATCCATTTAGTATATCCGATCCAGCCACAATAACAACAACAATGACCCAAACTTATCCAGGGGGATTGGGAGCAAAATGAAGTCTTGTAGGCAGTATCCATCCAGGAACCTCATGTTATGAGACTAAAGCTTAAACGTAGCCTGTGGAGATGGCTCGTGAACGTGTGGTGCGATATATTTCTTAGATGTGTTTAGCGTTAGTTTAGTGAGAGGTCGATCTCGAGGATTGAGGTGAGAATCACGAAAGATTGGTCGAAAGGTTCGAGAACGATAAGAAGACGAGGAATGATTATGCCTCTCACTTGGTATGACGACTTCGTACATCAGGGAGAGATACGATATTTCGTGAGACATTATTCTCCGAATCTTTGTGAATTTCTCGAGTATTTTAGGGGTGGTCTTCGACGCGTGAAGACGAAGTCGGCACCAAGTGAAACGGCCCAAGTGAGGTCTATAGTGTAGCAGATAGAGAACTAATTTGACAGAACACCCGTTCGGAAGCTGCCCTTGAGCAGCTTCTGTCTCGAGCGGGCTGCTCTCGATGCCTACCGTTTGAAGTGGTCCCGTATGTGATCTTCTCGGATTTTGTCGGGAAGGTTACCGACCCAGAGATGCCTGGTTTCTCTAACCATGGTCAGAAGTCAACAGCAGCGAGAGCCAGTCCTGAAGCTCTTCAAGCATGGCCAATAATCATGGCGCGATATGTTGACTCCGAGAAACGAGATGCCGTTGCTAGCACACTGTCGATGCCGCCCGGCCGTGCTCTGGTGTGAAATGGTTCCGTTGATTTCACTGGAAATCCTCGTTCGTCCCTCCCGCGCCAGCAGCACCGAGTCCACTGAGGGGACCCTCGGTGTTGCCGAAACGCCTTTACACTCGCTGCACTCGATCCACTTTTGCACCTTAACACCGCTAACACACACAATTTCCCCGTTCGTCGTAGAACGGTTGAGAAGAATCCAACACACCAGAGTCTAACTGCCGGCAGGGCTTCTGTCCATCTCTGAAGCTGGGACGGCGGCCTATTCGGCTGCCTCCGAGAAAGTTTCTTCTCTCGCGGAACACAAACTTCGATTTTCGCTCAGAGTATGCTTTTGCGAACGTGATGCCAGACGTTGTTGCAATCGACCAGTTCGACTTCAGTGACTGGTGAATGGTGAATGCGGCTTACAACGAACGAGCTCGTAGTAAGCCTAAATTTTGGGATTTCGCTGCTGTTGAACTTTCTCGTCGTAGAACTTCTCCGTCATCGACGTGCGCGGCGTCGACGACTGAATCTATATACAAGAGCGCACAATACACAAACGAGTTGCTAGATTGGGCCGTTGCCCGAAGACCGACAATCACTGAACACAATTTGAAACGCACTAATCCTTGTGGGCTGCTGCTGCCGCAGCGGCTGCTGCCTCCGTCGTCGTAGCGGACGTAGCAGTTGCTGGATGGTTGCTGGTAAAACAGACGGAACAATTTCTGTCGATGCAGTTGTCAATGCAGCTAGCGTTGATGATGATGGCGACGACTGCAGCCACAATCACTAATACGGGGGAAGCGCCGTCGGAGGCGGCGATCGGCGACAAAGCAGTCAAGAGCTATCTCCTCTGGGCTCTCTTCTCCTTTCCAACTAATCAAGGAGGGAAACTCAACATAGAAGCACAATAAACACACTTTTAGCCACCGTCACCACCACAACAACAAACTTCAGCTGTCTGTTGTTTCGTCGTCGTCGTTGCTGTCGTTGCTGCTGTTATCGTCGCTCAGGTTGCTGCTGCTGCTGCTGCTTTGGCTTTTCCTTGCAGTTAGGGACGTGTAGTCGTCATGGGAGAACTCTCATTCAGAGTTGTAGAACTTGTCACAGCGCACAATAATAGATGCTAGATGGATGAATTATTGGTTGAGTCGAGGCAACAGATCCGGTTGGAAACGGTACTGAGCCAACACTGTCTGGCGCAACCTCTCCGGGTGTTGGCGCTATCAACTCTGCGGTTCGCTACGTCGCTCGTTCATCTAGAGAATCAGGCGCGTCACATACCCACCATTCTCGCTGGATCGCGCGAGATTCGCGCGCTTGGCTCCCGCCCGCCGAAAGGGTAATCGGAGAGGATACTCGGCGAGGGAATGGCTGCTTCGAAGGACGCCGGCTGCTGACTCGCTGCCGTCTCTACCCACAGGCCGCCGCCACCGCCGCAGCGGCACGGCATACCCTCTCCCATTTTCCCATGCTCGGTGCGGCTGCCGCTGCCGCCGCATCCCGGGCACTGACTGACTGAGTCTCTCTCTCCCCCTCGCTCGCTCACCGCTCGGCGGCATACTCGTCTCTCGCTCACTCGCTCAGCGGCGCTGCGCGAGTGGCTGGCGTTGGCAAATCCGGGCCTCTCGCCCTTCCCCCCGCCATCTTCAACAAGGACTGACAGCGAGGACTCGGCGGAAGAGCATGAACAAGAATACCCGACGCTGCCGACACCAGCGGGCGTTTAGAATTGTGCGTGCGCTCCCAAGCTCGGGTTTTCTCTCGACATTCCGTTCTTCTTCCAAGCGACGGGGAATGACGCGTTGCCGGGCTATCGTTCGCAAACAGAGAGCTCTTTTTCGGGCTGTCGACATTTCTAGCTGATTTTTCTCGTCGTTAGACTCCTTACAGTAGTTCCTCTTCGCAGTAGCGTCTGTCTCATTTCGCGTCCGATCTTCTCTCGGCTAATCGCGTCGTTGCTCAAGAGCGAACACCCATGCAGGAATCCTGTGCTTTGGTGCGGAAAAAGGGTTTTGGAAATGCTCGTCCGCGTTTATCTGCTTTGGATTACGATATTGCACCCGATGTGAAGCTGAAAATGATGACGCCTCCGGATTAAATGGATGCTTTGAATGGAATTATCCCTGACGGGCTGGATATCTGTGGATATATCAACGGGTGGAATTCTGAGAGTCTCCAAAACGACGGACTTTGTGATAATGAATTTCTCAGCCTCGGAATTTCCGAGCGTCAGTCCTCTCTGACGACATTTCCTCCGGACCGACTTAGGCTTAGCACTCATACGGATACCGTGACGCGTTTCGGTTGTGCACGGAATGGATCCGTGACTTCCGGGGGCCTGTGCAGCGACCAGCCGGCACTCATGGTAGAAACGCCGAGAATGCGCTGATTGCATACAGACATCTACTTCAACTGCGAATCTTGGAATTATTCTGTGATATTCGTCAGGTGGAGATATGAGTGCTCACGGAGATCGACTCTGCTCACTCGTCGGAGCGAACGTCGAATGCCTTCCTAAGCCCCTGGAATATGTAATCTGATGATTCTTCGAAAACATCGAGAGATACCGGAAAGTGCCTTCCGGGTGCGCTGAGTGCCGTTCTCCGACATGTCTCAAAATCGGTGCGGATTCGACTGCAGAAGAATTCCGGGAGAGACGCTCGGACTCTAGGCTATCGATGGGAATAAGTCCCTCAACAGCGGCTACTCTCGCCCTTCCGCGATACATGAGCATATCGAGTATCGAGGTTGCTTTCGCGAGTCCTCTCGATGCCTGTCAAGTGGTTTCCCCGCTTCCGAGTGTCGTTCCATCGGCATCTCTTACAGTTGCTGGCTTCAGCTGGGACCATCGAGAGCTTCATCTTCTAGAGTCAGGAGCCGTTACTAGTCTGGAGGCAGTCTCCGCAAGAGTGGTCGGTCGGGATGACCTAGCGCTCCAGGAATTCCGTATCTTGGACGCATTCCGTATCAGCTCGAGTTTCGAAAGCCTCTCGAATTATCCGGGACGGCGCTGTGTGGAGTTTCCAATCATTCGGAGCCTCTTCCCTCCACGTCCTGGGCGGAACGCATTCACATATCTATGTAGCTCCCTGCCGCAGTCGGAAATTGAGTTCTCGTTTCCTTGACAAAGATTCTCCGACTACGGACAAAGGGGAAAACGTAGCCTCCAGGGAAGGAGAAACAATTGGATGCCTCACGGAGTCAATGCAATGCTCGAGCTCCGAGTGAGGAGTGATGGTGATACTAATGCTGGATCCATCTGAATGATTCTGGCGATATCAAAAATCTCTGCAGGTCATTCAAGTAATGGGGATATTTCCACGGATGAGCAGCATTACAGCACCAGCAGCGAGTGACATCGTTTCTATACCAACGTAACTCAGGGTTTGGTCGTGGTCACGTCGGCATGAGGCTTTCACATTAATGAACTAATGATTCCGCCGCTGCCAGTGTCACTGTTCACGCGGAACTCACCAGACGCGGTCGCAGGGGAGCCGCAGTAGAGCGATGGCACCGCTCTCTCGCAAACGTTGGTCCTCTCTAAGACATCTAGCACGGGATAAGAACGAAAACGAGTTTCGTCTGCCCTGATAATGGTCGGAGGAAATTGGATATGGCTCTATTCTTTCGAGTTCGACGAGCTGCAATCAGGGGGCGTGGAGATCAAGTTCAATTCTCAGATTTCGGACCCAGCCCTCGACAAACCTTTGATAAATATGCATGGCATCGAGTTCTCCTGGAATTATTCAAGTCGCCATAGGATGCAGAAGAGTCACTCCAACGACCACCGAGATGACTTAAAATGATTGGGAATTTGAGTTCCGACTGAACTCTCAAAACACGTCTATGAATTATAACCATGGAGAAGTTCTGAAACCGGGGGAAATGATGCCATGAGTCAGTGAAAGGGTCATGTTGAACTAGAACAGCAGGGGCAGACGCGGGGGCGACAAGATCGGAACATATTTCAGCCAGAGCGAGCGCAAGGAACTCCGAGAAAGGCTTCCGTGATCTCCAATGACAACTTGGGACCCGAGCAAAGACCGAACGACCTGCCGTGAAGTCTTCGATTGCATTTAGCCTCGATTGCTTTCCCCTCGAGTCAATCCCACTGAGCTCGAAAAGTGCAGAGTCTCGGAGTCGAGTGTCCTGAGGGATCTCGATACAGGCGGTAGCTCCCGTGCCACGGCGGATCCAGTGGAGCTCCTCCACGAGACCTTGGGTCGGCCATCAGGCGGCGTCCGGATCCAGCCTCGGGAAGAACACGATGAGTGTCACCTCCAGAGCTGCCTTCAGTCGTTCAGACGAGGAGGTTTGTTTATGCGCCTCGGAGCATTTACGCAGTGGTGGCCCACGTGGAACCGGTGCTTCCCTCGTCCAGACCGCTGCTCCCATGCTCCGAGAGCTCCCGGGGAGGGGGATCGGAACCATTTATTGTCTTCCGAAACTTGATTTCCGAGGGTTCTTCGTCTATATCAGCGTTTCTCAAACCAGGGGGACGCGTCTCCTGGGGGAGACGCGCCTGGAATCTAGGGGAGACGCTTAGGGTTCCGAGAATTCCCGACCGACCTGATTTCAAGTTTATGAAAGCTTACCAAGCTCATTGCTACTGTACTCACAGCTTATAATCATTGTACAATTGGAGGATGAAGCCGTATATACGGTTAAAACGGCGCTGTGGCATGTCTCGGTCGGAACTCTATATTTTCAGATATTCGATGACCCTCGGGGGAGACGCGAGCGCTCCCCAAGGGGCAGAAGGGAGACGTAGGAGAAAAAAGTTTGAGAATCGCTGGTCTATATCATTAGGTCATCATTGTGACCTACTTACCTGCTGAAATTGAAGCTCGCACTTCTAAAAATCTAACATAAGAGATCCGACTGGACGGATTTGCCAAACGGACTGGATGCCGCTTCCGGGACACAACGAATCGTCACGGAAGGTCCCGTGCAAGAGGTAGCATTTGACCAAGAAAGGACGAATCGATCGCTGCTGGCCGAATAGAAGAAGGTTGACGTCGAAGTTTAACCCTCGGCGCTCACCGTTGCGAGCCGGGTCCGACCGTCTGGCCCAACGAGATTTCTGCGAGGCAGGTTTTTCCCGAGCTTTCGCAAGCTTATCTTGCAAAACAGGTGCTCTCGGACGAACGGCGTCTAAGGACTTCCCTAACAGACTGTATAAGAGCGCTCTATCGCGGGAATCTCCCATCACTTTGCGACGGGCTCGAATCTCGTTTATATAATCGCATCGACGAAAACGCCGTCTCTTTGATCGGGAGCTGCAGAATTTCTCTCCCGGAAACTCCATTACGCGCCTCGATTGAACTTTGAGCTCGGTGAGCGACCAGCGCGGGGGAGCCCTTCCAATATTCGGAAGGAATGCTGAATGGGATTTTCCTCAAGGACCCGGAGTGCGCGACAGAATGTAATTGCAGCGACTGGAGGGAGGGGCTGTGAGTGTCGGTGAATTGGATAATTCCACACGAGGAGTCAATCATAGATTCGGGGGAGAAAAGCTTCGTGGTCTCGATTCCTGTTCTTCCTCCCTTGACGATCCCATACCGAGAGAACTGTTTCCGGAGCTGTCGAGCAAGGCTCCTCGCGACTGAGTTTTTATTTACCTACTTCTCCGAGGCACCGTGCATTGCGAGCAGAAGCGCTCACTTTGTCACGGAGATCGCCATAGGTCACGGCGACGTGATTCAGACGATTCGACGTCGCGTGTTCGCGCGTCAGTCACGTTCGCCCTCCGATGATATCTCGCTAATCTCGTCCGCAAAGAGGAATAACCTGGGACGCAGCGTCGAGTTATGCAGAAGCTACCTCTCGCGGAGACAGCGATCCCTGTGATCGAGCTCCGGAGAAACTGGGGAAAGGATCGAAGAGCCGCTTGAAATGAAAGAAGTTTCGTCGATCGCCGCGGCTCCTGCGGCGTACCGTGGATCGCCGGCCTAGGACACGCTCCGAGTATCCCCCTTGGTCTCATGGAAATGAGAGACTTGGAGAGACCCTTGGACCCCGTTTTCGGCATACCGGGAGGGTAGGTAAAAGCCTAGCCACAGTAGCGTATATGGGGGATTTGAACAGAAGAGTACGGCCCAATGGTGATCGCTCGAGACTCGAGACCCCCTCGTAAAGGAAGCTGGGTACGCCTCTGGGAGATCAACGTCTGCGACACCCCAGAGAAGACCGAGACGCTACGAACCTGTGACCACCGAGTACCTGATTAGGAGGAAAATAAGTAGCGACTCCTTAGTGTGATATGACAGCTCCTGGAATATAATCATGCGCCAATCCAAAAAAACTATCGCCGAAGGAATCCCCGCGTGTCGAGCAAAGGTGCCGCTCGATTCCCTCTCGGAAACGCGGACGTGTCGATCGACAGATATATCCCACGACTATCCCAGCTCGGGATGATAGAACACGGGGGCGCCCCTCCGCAAGTCTCGAGAGTCTCTCTTGAACTACAGTCACGCAATAAATAAGCGTGAACGATTTTATTGGTAACAATTACAATGGGTCGATCTTGGTAATCATCATACAAGATATCGATTTGGATGCGTGGCTGATCCCAGAGCCCTTCTCCGGTGATTGTGCATATGGAAACTTCTGATTCCAAGGCTCGATATAGTCTCAATCTCTCAAAATTACGTCGCCCTAGAACGTTCTGAGCCCGCACGGGTATCGAAACCGGCCCTTTAGGCGACGACGGCGACATCATCATTATATCAGTCGTCCGATCTCCTGATACCATATCTCGTAGAAGCGTCGGAGAATAACAAAGCAATGTTGTCAGACAGCCACATCCTCCTCTCGAACACTGCTCGCAACAGTCGCTAGTTTATGTCAAAGTTTGATCTCCTATATTCACGGATCGACTCGAGCATCGTAAAAAATATTCAGACGTACAACATCATGGAGTTCCATGAAGATTGTTTTTTTGGACTAAATGAATCGTGAAGATAACTTGATGGTGAGCAGAGTAATCGATGGAGAAGGCCTGGACTCGGATCCTGCGCCTTTTCGATGTTGAAGAACCCGAACACACTGCTCACCCGATCTCTGAATCGACGCATCCTCTGCTCGTACCTTATTAGAATTACCGAGGATCACATCGATGTGATATCGAACTCCATACTCGATCGAGCCGCGCTTCTGCTGCGATTCAACGGCGACACGTCAGCTCTCCGGCTTCTCAAGCCTACGGCGTACTCCAGGGCGGCCGATACCTAAGGTCCGATCAACGACGAAATGCCGTCGATGAGGTTTTAGATCCTCGGGGGCAAATCGCAGAATCTACCATTCGGCATCTCCCGTCGACTTCTGGAACACGTAATCTCTACCCTGGATGTTCATGATGCCGTCTTTGAGATGGAACTTCCAACGGTTACGGCTTCTCGAAATTTTGTCGTACTGGCAAACGACCACGTTGTCAATCTCCTGTGCCTCCGACAACTGGAAAATCGAATTCATTGAGTGACGGGGAAGCGACTAAAAATTATGTATAATAAGAGATTCATCAAGCGACAGGGACGACTCGGTCTGTCCCCACGGGAAGTCACGAACCTCTTCATCGCTGACGTCATCGTTAGAATTCAGGGGCTCCTCGTCGAGCTCGTTGTCCTGTTGATCATCTTCGTCTTCGTCGAGGTCGTCGCCGTCATCGTCATCATTCGCGCCTATTCTGTCCTCGTCAGATGAGTCGTCACTGTCCGAACTGTCCATGGTCGCGCCATCGGTTTGACCGGGCATCTGAAATCGATATTAAAATAATGAGCGGAAATTCTCGTCGAGATCGCATCGTCCCCGGAGATCGCGGTTCCTCGAAGATCCTCGCTCACCTTCACCACCTGCAGAAAACGGGAGGATGGTTAATTTATGTCCCTCTCCCGACCAAGTACGATGCGTAGATCGAGTTTTCAATTAGATTATGACTCGAACGCTAGATTCAAATGGAATCTCACCCGTAAGCCTGCGGCAGTTCCTGCTTGTTGAGGCTGCTGTAGATGCTGCTGGATTTGCTGAGCCGTGGTCACTGGTTGCATCTGCGGCCCCGAAACGAGTTGAGCTCCTGCCACGTGGGGCATGGCTCCTTGTACTGTTTGTTGTCCTGCTGGTACCTGCGGATCGGCAATCGACTCAGCACAAAAATGAATGGAAACGCGGTTTGGGGAACTCCGCAGCAAATTGATCCATATTCATACGGAGCTCCGTCCTGATAAACTATTCATTGTCTGCAGTGGCGTACCCAGGGGGGGGGCCAAGGGGGCCATGCCCCCCCCCC